>NW_006256486.1:8976609-9114200 GCF_000478725.1 Eutrema salsugineum
AAACGACTGATATATCCACTACAACATCTATGTGAGTCGCTGCGACATCGATCTCACATCTCTACAGTGGCTAAATTTTACACCTGTGATAAACAGTCAATTAGACATCAACACAACTTTATAATTTTTTTTTTCATAATATAATAAATACCTGTTCATCCGATAATATGAGCTCCAGGGAAGAACGTTTCAAAATTAGCATATGCACCCACGTCTGTAAAACCTTAACAAAGATAGTACAACCATCTTTGGAAGGTCTCCAACGGGACACACACCCTCTAAAACACATTGAACCAAGAGAAACTGTATAAGTACACACCGAATTCTGGTATCCCGATATACTAATATTCTTTTCGATGAGTATATCATTCGGTTCGACGTTTTGATGATCCTCACTATCATCGTCACTTTCAGTCTCATCATCCAACATAACACCTTCATCATCATCCTCATCATCATCAGTCGAATCAGCATCGTCATCATCTTCATCTTCATCATCACCACTATCACCTTCCGAGTTATCACTTGAACCATCAGATCCTTCACAAGACTCACCGTCGTCAATAAAATCATCTTCAGAATCGTATTCATCTGTTTGGTCCAAATCATCGGTATCATCGTGCGACTCGGCATCAGACCCCATGTAATCCTCAAAACCATAATCATCATCAGTACCACGGCTAGACAGCACCTCGGTATCATCAGACTCATTATCTTCTGCATAGATAAACATATGAAAAAAACAACGTAGTTAGAATTTAAAAATAAATATTAAAATAAGGGAAAAAATGGTGCTCAAAGCAAAAAACAAACCATTGAAACCATTAGATTCTTTATATATTTATAATCCAAGCCTTCCTCGCAAAATCCTAAAGAAAGGTCTTGTGAGCATGATCGCTCGAATTAACATGATCAGAACCTAAATGCACAAAACGAACATCAAAACAAACATAAACACATATAAAAAAATTAATATACATCATTAACAAAATTATATTACAGGAAGAGCAGAAATACCTCCTTTCAGAAATACCTCCTTTGATCAAAAACTTTTGATCAAGAATAGATATATAATACGCAGAATCAAGATCTATATAAAAAATGAATACGTTAGTAGAGTAATATATAGTAATGATACGAAATTGTAAGATTAAGATACAACACTACGAAATATACAAAATTGTAAGATTAAAATTGTAAGATTAATAATAAGCCTAGTTATCAAAATCTATGGACGAAAAAATTTTAGAATCATTAAAAATGTAGAGAGCATATATATTATTATTAATTTGAGGAGAGCTAGATATATACCCGAAGCAGTAGACGAAACTTCCCAAGTAATCATGACTTTTGATGGATGATCAAAGCTGTACTTAGACGAATACATGGTTAGGTTTGCATGCAAATAGACAAACATGATGAATCTTTTCTAAAGAGATCCAAAAAGTTAATGCTATTATAAAAACCCTAGCAAAATAAACACGGAACTCTAACAGAGAAACTAAACTGTAAATTATGAGATGATTGTTTGAAAACACTCATATTTATACGTGTAAACAACCTAGAGTTTATTTTTTTATGAAAAAATACTAAAAGGTAATTCTTGTTCTATATACGATATTATCTTCCCATGAAAAAAATGTAAAGATTCCATTCTAGATAATAAAAAAAGAAATTATGACATATTTCCATTTGCAAAATATTTAAAACACTCATATTTATACGTATAAACAACCTAAATTTTATTTTTTTTATGAAAAATACTAAAAGGTAATTCTTGTTCTATATACGATATTATCTTCCCATGAATTTTATAGTTATTAACCATAAAAAATGTAAAGATTCCATTCTAGATAATAACTAAAGAAATTATGACATATTTCCGTTTGCAAAATATTTAGCAAATAAAAATTATTTCCAAACATTGAATTGTAACAAAAATCTAAAAATTAAAAAAAATCTAACTCCATGACTCGAACCCGTGAGTTTTCGCTGAACGGACAAAGCACCTAACCAACACAACTACCATCTCATTCAGTGTAAATGATATATTGGAAGGTATGTATAATGTTTCTGTATTTCCACGTAGAGTAACCAATCGCCAAAACCCTAGAACAAAACGTAAAAAAAAATAGTAAATGAATATAAGCGGAGGCAGAAAATATTTATTTATATAGAAAACGATTCCGGGTTTATGTGTTTCCTTATTTATTTGTTCATTATTGATATGATCAACTATTTCTTCATAATTATCATAAACATGGGCTTGTGCTCACTTTTCTCTAGATCTGATCCACGATTGGTTAAAAAACTGATTTAAAAAGAGAGAAATTTAGAAAAAAAAAACACAATTAAATTAGTCTAAGATTCGAATTTGCTACGTATGAGATAAGAATTCGGGTCACTAACCATTGTAGTTTGTGTTATTTTTTTGTTAACCAATGAGCAGTTAAATATATATATTTTTATTATCGACAAAAAAATGTTATTATGCCATATATTTTCTGTGGGCTATAATTTTATTGTGTATTAATTATGGAATATTTCTTTTTAATCAGATTTTCTTTTTAATTGCAGAATAATCAACTAACCAATCAGAATATAATATTTTCATTAATGGCATAAGTGTAATTTAACACATTCCACCAAAACGACAGAAAAAATAATAATAATTAATTTATATCAACCAATCAGAACATAACATCAGCTGACCAATCAGAACATAAGGAATTCATTAAACAAAACGACACAAAAATTTGTGCGTTAAACCACAGTCCGATTCACTTCTTAAATACTATAATAGATATCAAAAAGGATATTAACAAGATATTTTAAACAATACTAGCATAATATTCCTATACTAGATAGTAATCCACACCTGCACAGAGTGAAATATCTTCAATTTTCTAGAGTCGGTAAGTCTAATTTGGATCTCAACATGAGAATTGAAAATCAAGTTTTTATCTAAGATCTGAAAAATTAACTTTTACGAAATGCGTTAACAACTTTTACATGAGAATCTATTGACATGATAGACTGAGTAGTTATGTGGATGTGCCATTAGGTAATGCTTTGCTAGGTTTTGGACGATAAAGTTGGAGAAAGTTATATGATGAAATACAGGTGAGATGTCATTTATGGCCATTGGTGTACGTTGTTGGCGAATTGGAGGCTATAGGTGTGAGTTTAACTGGTATTGGTCAAGGAATGCATCAGTGAGTTTCAGATTGAAATCTATTGGCATAATTGAATCGAGTGTTTGCGAAGATAGGCGAATATTGCATAGTTTTATCGAGTTTTAGAAGACATATTTCAAAATCATTTCTAACAATATTTATATTCATTTTATTAGCTAGGGTAATGCAAATTTCATTTTAGAGATAGCCAACAAAAAGTGTATGAGGGGGAGAAGGATAACAGATTCTTCTGTTAGCCTATAAAACTACTTCCAAAAATATAACATGATTATTCTCTACTCTTTCATGAAAATTGTTTTCAATTTCTCTTATTTATGTTAATGGTTGTATTAAAAATGTTTCTGTATTTTTGTAAACATTAATTTGCCATAATAAAAAAAAAAAAAACTAGCAAGTCTACTAATCTAATATATAATGGGAGAGTTTTCTCTCCATTTAGGGTGTCCACATCAGCATAAGAAGAAAATTAAAATTAATAACTCAATAATTTATACACCTTAAAATAATATTATTTTCATTTAAAAATAAAAGAAAAACAATAATACTAAAGTTAATGATTTCATTAGTTCACACATTGTTTATAATCATTATTTTTTATCAAGAAGAAGCAGAGTAAAAGCTGGGAAAAATAATAAAAAGTAGTTAAAGAAAAAGACGATGATGAAAATGAAACTCAAGGCGATGGAAAAGAATAAGAAAAAAATGAGGAAAAAAAATCAAAATATAAAGAAAAGCATGTAGGTGAAGATGAAAAATACATATAAGAGATACTAAAAATAAGAGACAAACAAAATCAGAAAAAAAAGATGAAAAAAAAACCGAAAGAAGAAAAAAAAGAAAAAATAGAAGTCAAAGAAGATGAAGATGAAGATGAAAAAAAAAAAGATAAAGAAGAAGAGGAAGAAAAACACAAAGCTGGTAAAACAGAATATCAGAAAATACAAAGACAAAAATGTTGAAGATGAGAAAGGAGACTGAAAATGAAAATAATATACTATGTTAATATGATGATGGAAAAAAAAGTCTAATAAAATCAAGAAAAAATAAGAAAAAGAATATGATGAAATAGCTGTTTAAAAAGGGGGGATTGCTAAAAATAGGCCACAATTTGAATGCAAATGCAAAAGTATACCCCAAATTCAACCTATTGCAAAAATAGGTCAAAGGGGTAGAGAAATTATTATTATCTCCTACATGAGTAAACAAAAAAACGGAGGGCTCTATGACAGTTTAACCCTGCGAAGTCTGCAAATATTAATGAAGTCTGCAGAGCAGACTTATAAGAAGTCCGCTATATTATTAAATCTTATATTTAAAATTTAAAATTATATAAAAATAATTTAAACTGAAATTTGTTTCTATAAATCAAATGTCAACAAGTATGATCTATATAAATTATAATTTAATAAAAATAAATCATTTTAAACCATCTAAGATAAACATCAAAAGTGAATAATTTTAAAGTAGGATTGTAGACTTCTTTATAAGTCTGCTCAAACCGTAAACGAAATTAAAATAAAATATTGATTTAAACCGGAAATAATTAATCTAACCAGATATAACCGGATATTTTTGCCCTGTTATATAAATGAGATTTTACCCTAAATCAGAAACTCTCCACTTTGATCCCTCTCTCCAAAAACGGCGCTGCATTTTCTTTGTTGCTGTAATCCTCTTTCTTGCTGCTCTCCATTTTTGCTATGTTCTTCGTTCACTTGAGTTCGGATCTGCAATCATCTACAACAAGGACCAAGCTTGGGACGACTACGTAAGAATCTGTCCCATTTAATTATTTTACAAATTTTTGTTGATTTCATCTTCTTCTAATGCTATTTTGGTCGTTTTCTTTGTTATTGCAGTGGATTTTCTGGGTGGGACTATTCGTTGGTGCAACTCTTATGGCTCTCTACCAACAGCTTGTCATCAGAGCAATTCCATTCATGACCACAAGCTGATTTCTTTCTTAGATTAGTCCCTTTCTTTTTTAAGTTTTTTGTTTTTTTTTTTCACAGAGGCTTTTTCCAGTGTATTGTTCTCATCATTTTCCTATTTTATTTTCTTTCTCTCGGATCCATTGTTTGTATCCCATGTTCAAAAAAGCGGCCGCCAAGACCGATTAGTCGTTTAAGACTTGAAATCAAATTCTTTGAAAATTTTTTTTTTCTTCGTTTAAGACTTGAAATCAATATATGTATGCCAGATCTATAAGATTTAGGTGAGAATACTAAGAATAATGCAAAAAACTGATTGATTATGTGAAAAAATTGGCTTGCAGCCACGAAAAAGAGTTTCAGAACTCGAAAAACCTAGATAGAAGATGAAAACAAAATTATAATTATGCCCTTTTTAAAAACAAAAAGAATAACCAAAATTGGAAGTATAATGGTTCGAACCCACGTACTTTGGGCAACAAGTGGGTCTGTTTCCACCAGACCACAAGAGTTTGTTAACGTTGTATGCGTTAATAAAGTAATTTATATACTATCAAGACCGTTAACAAAAGTGGCCAATAGTTAAAGTTGAGGACAAACCATGACAGGTAAATGCAAGAATAACTGATTTTTCAAACTTATACAAATGCAAGAACAATAACAAATAAAAATAATTGAAAGGAAGTAGACTTCTAAACTTTTTTAGAAGTCTGCAAAAATAGATAAATCAAACAAGAAAATTCATTACTTTGTAATTATAACACATAACAACGTCAAACTCATATAGATGCAACACAAAAAACAAATAAACATGTCAAAACAAGAAAATCATTTTTACAAGTAACAAATATTTCAAAAATGAATTTTTAAGAAAAATAATTAGGCAGACTTCTTATGTAGTCTGCTATGATATGCTAATACGTAACAGTAGACTTCATCTACAGACTTCTTTAGAAGTCTGCTTAGATGTGCTAATTACCTTTCAAACCAAAAAAAATTCATAACTTTATAATTATAACACATAAACACACCAAACTCATATAGGTGCAAGAATCATACATAAAATGCATTTACAATTTTAAATTAAAAAAAAACATTACAAATACTTTATAAAATGCATTTTAAAAATTTTTAAAAATACAGACATCCGTTCAAAATCCGCCGGGGAAATTTCACGTTGAAGTCTTCTAAAAAAAAATTATTTTTGCATTTGACCAAATATTTGACTTTTCATAGTAGACTTCTTTTTGCAGTCTGCGAGAAGAAAAGGTTATTTTTGCAATTGACCAAAAGTTTGACTTTTAGAGCAGACTTCTTAAGAAGTCTGCTGACGAGTAAAAGAAGTCTGCTATAGTAAAGAAGTCTGCTATAGTAAAGAAGTCTGCTTATGAAGTCTACTCTACAAAAGAAGTTTACTCAAGGTTATTTTTGCAATTGACCAAAAGGTTGACTTTCGAAGCAGACTTCTTTAACAGTCTGCTTGTAGGTCAGATTTGCATTTGACCGAATCTTAATTAAATAAATAGCAGACTTCTAAAAGAAGTCAAAAGTGGTCAAAATCTTGGTCAATTGCAAAAATAACCTCTCGAGTCAAATTACGAAATAGCAGACTTCTAAATAAAAGTCAAAGTTCTTCAATTTTTTTGGTCAAATGCAAAAATAACATTTTCTTCTCGCAGACTGCAAAAGAAGTCTACATGATTTTTTTGTTTACAAAGGACAATTCGCCTGCTTACACAAATATTAAAAAAAAAAAGTCAATTGCAAATCTAACCTCTGCAGACTGAAAAAAAGGTCTGCTTTCGCGAAACAGAGCTAAATGTTAAAGAAAATGAAGTAGATGTTTACCTACTTCCAATTTAAACTCGATTAACTTTGACAAACACCCAAAATTTTGTATAGCACCGATAACAAACTAGCTAAGTCGTTGTTATGCAAGAATCTCCAAAATAGATGATTTATGAAATTGGAATTTATAAAAATGAGCATGAAAGAGTTTTTTAGATAAAATTGGAGAGAAATTTGTAGGTAAAATGAAGTTATAAGCGATACAATAAGCATTTAAGGCTTCAAAATTGGTTGGGCAAACATTTAGAGCTTCAAAACTGGTTGGTAATGGTGGTTGGCAAAATTGAAGAAGATGGCATTTTCGTAAATAAATGATATATTTTAGGATATTTGTGTCTTTTTAGTATTTTTAAGAAAAAACAAAAATTAAAAACATAATGGCATTTTTGTGAATATATGTGGTTGTAAGAAGATAGTAGGGAGAAAGTGGCATTTATTAAAGAGGGAGAAAAAAGATGTTACTTTTGCATTTGACTTCAAATTGTGGGTTATTTGTGCAAGTACCCCATTTAAAAATGAAATATGATAAAAATCTAAACCCACAAATTTTAACATTAAAATATATGTAAAATATGCATTTAATATATGTATATTTATATTAATAATTCGTATATTTAGTACAAATTAAATAAAATAAAATAAATTCTAATTTAAAGATGAGAAAAAAAAAACAAAAAATTTAAATAACAAACTATGAGAATATGAAAATAAAGAGAGAGAAATTTGTTGTTATATAGAAACACTATTAAAAATAACTAACAGAACACAGTCATTGTTAACATAATACAAACCATAAAAATTATTTATTAAACTAAGAAAATAAATTTATCAAACAAACTAATTTAAGAAATAGCATATATAAACATGAACATATGTTAAAATCTGCGTGAGACTCAACCCTAGTTCTTAAAATTAATAGAATCTTTTAGCGAAATCTCAATTTCAATAAATCTATAGATTATTGCTTTTGAATTTTAGTAAAATAAGATATACATGATTATATGTTTTATATACTTAAAATTAAATATTTGCTGTTAATAAATGTTGGTTTGTTTTTTTTTTCCGACGAAAATGAATATATTAATTTGACATAACAAAGTCAGAATACAAAGTTTCAGTTAACCAAATAGGTAAATACATACAATCAGAATAGAAAACGTTATTGTACGGGCCTTTACGAGCTAATTTATGAGCAACAGAGTTTGCATCTCTCTTAACATGTAAGAAGCTTATTTGGTGAAATCTATTCTTCCATAGTTTAATGTCGGTAACTAAGTTGTACATTTGGAAGTCCTCTTTTACATCATGTAAAATATCCACGAGCACTTGACAGTCACCTTCAAACTGAATATCAGTATATCCTCTGCTCCAAGAATTTTGCATTGCTGATAACAATGCCTTACCCTTTGCTTCAAGACTTGTTAGGGCAAGACCAAGATTAACTGACCCCCAACTTTTTGCGTACCCCAAATGGTTACGGACAATCCATCCACCTATAACTCTCTTTGAATTCAGGTCATAAGCTGCATCGTAATTGCATTTAAGTGTTTCCACACTAGGCCGAATCCATGACGAAACTCGAGAGTCGCTGGTGGATATCATCGAAGGGTGATGTTCTTTATTGTTCCTTGTAGCAAATCCATTCTTGTACATCCGCCATGGCAAGATCCACATCTTTTGGTTTGTTCGGTTAGGTTTAAAATAATCGTCCTCAGTTCTTTTACATTCGATTCGATTTATTTGGTTTTACGTTAAACCTTTGGTTCAGGTTATCTATGATCTGGTTTGGTTCAACAAAACAAAGAATTCACTTGAGCAAAAATCCACAACACATTAGCCCCAAAACGCCTCCATAAACCTCAAGAGCGACTCATTTCAAGAGAAATCGCTTTCTCTCTTCTTCTCTTTGGCTATCGAAAATGGGAACCCTAGGACGAGCAATTTACACTGTGGGTAACTGGATCCGCGGGACTGGCCAAGCTCTTGATCGCGTCGGTTCTCGTCTTCAAGGGAGCCCCTACTTCCAGGAACACCGTAAGCCAGTTTTTGAACCCTAGATCCAATCCATTTCTCTAATTTGTGACCTCACCAGGACGAATTCTGTTACCATTGCCCTGATTCTCGGTGTTTATGGTTAGATTGATAACTTCGATTCGGGAAATTTTTTGGGTTTGATCGGGATCGATTTGCTTTTCAGTATCGAGGCATCGGACGTTGATGAATGTGTTTGATAAATCTCCATTGGTGGATAAAGATGTGTTCGTGGCTCCGAGTGCCTCTGTTATTGGTGATGTTCAGATCGGGAAACGCTCCTCCATTTGGTATGGGTGTGTTCTTCGAGGTGAGGCTTTTTGATTTTTCTTTTCCACTAACTATAAGGGAATAGAGAAAGTCTTTGACTTTAAACAAGATTTTCGAGATTTGAAGGCGTTTGGTACCAAATTTGCAGCATTGTACTGTACAAGCTCGTGCACATTAGTCACAGTTTAGTCTTCTGTTTGCCTCAACTGTTAATAGTGCTAAGGAAAATCCAACTGAATCGTAATACAAATCTAGTAGTTTCGTTTGGTAAGACTTTTTAATGTGAAACTAGTTAAGAGGGAATGAAGTTTTCTTTGCCTTTTAATCTCGATATTGCTCTGTTATTGGTTACTGTCCTGATCATCTTTGTTGGTTTTCACCGGATATCCTTGGTTCTAGGCTTAGTGTACTGTTGATGAAATATCATGAAGAAGCTGGGAACCTCATTGTATATATGATATGGGGTATTAACTTGTGCAGGTGATGTGAATAACATCAGTGTTGGATCCGGGACGAATATCCAGGACAATTCTCTTGTACATGTTGCAAAAACCAACCTAAGTGGGAAGGTTCAACCTACTATAATTGGGGACAATGTTACAGTAGGTAAACCTTAATAAGCGACTTTTCAGTTTCTGAGAATATCTGTTTTATGTTGTGTCGCATGGTTGTTATATATATATTGTCTGTAAAATGAAACCGAGCAGGTCATAGTGCTGTCATACATGGGTGTACTGTTGAGGACGAGGCCTTTGTTGGCATGGGAGCTACACTACTCGATGGTGTCGTGGTTGAGAAACATGCCATGGTTGCTGCTGCTGCCCTTGTGAAAGAGAACACTCGAATCCCTTCTGGAGAGGTTTCTTCCTGCTCACTTTTATTTTATTTTTGTGGTTTACCGCTTTACTTGGTTTGTGTTAAGACTGGAATCGGAAACTGCTTCATTACAGTCTAGATTGATTACAACCAGAGAATTAAAGGTATCAAGAACCAACGATCGAACCCTAGGTTTTGTTAACGAGAACCCAGAATCTGTCCCAAGCCTAAAAGGCCCCAATCCAAGCCCTCACTAACTGGTAGCTAACCAAGCAGCACCATATAATCTGCTGCATTCAGTAATAGGGTAGCTATAATAGATCTACAGTTATGGCGTCACTAGCTGTACTTCTTCAAGTAGACACTGTTGGTTACTTAAATGCTATACCTACAAATCGTGTTTCATTTGAACTACTTTCTTCAACCATCAAATTGAGAATATATATGCAATGGAGATATCTACAAGTTATCATCAATTGATATGGCAGGTGTGGGGAGGAAACCCGGCAAAGTTCATGAGAAAGTTAACAGATGAAGAGATTGAATATATCTCAAAGTCAGCAGAGAACTACATCAATCTCGCACATATTCACGCAGCGGAGAATTCAAAGTCGTTTGATGAGATTGAGGTTGAGAGAGCGCTTAGGAAGAAGTATGCACGCAAGGATGAGGATTACGATTCAATGCTTGGGATTGTCCGTGAAACTCCAGCCGAGTTGATTCTTCCCGATAATGTCTTACCGGAAAAAACTACCACCAGGGTTCCGACTACACATTACTGATTCACCCGTCTCAGGTTGTTTTTGTTTGTGTGTTAAATCATTTCAAGACAGGATTTATTCTCTGGAAAGTCAAGAGAGAGATTTTTTTTTTTTTGGTTTTCCCTTTTTCTTCCGAGCAAGCAGGGGATTTATCATACTCTTGCTCAATAATGCCGAAAAAACATGTACTGTTGCATTATGTCATCACATTGCAGAAAGAGAACGAGCTGCCTTTATTTTTTATCTCTCTGATTTTCTGCTTTTTGTAAAATTGTAATGAACGATTAAGACCAAAAGGGTATCATGATGCCTTCTTTAGGTTTAGTGACAACTTTGACTGGCACTCTAGTGTTGAGATGTTAACTAGGGCTTACAGTTAGCGAGCTTAGACAAACTTACTCTTTAGGCTCGTATATGAAACAAATTTAAACAGGGTTAAACGATTAGGCTCTGGTGATGGAAATCGGAGAATCGTCAAGTTTCAAAGAGGAAAAGCTATGCCATAAACTTGTTCAATGGAGGCTATGGAGCAGATTTAAGTACTATTGGTGATGTTACCTTCTCAGCCATGGCTAGTCTTATCTTTAAGAGTCAATTGCTGTAGAAAGAATAAGGAAGAAAGAAGATGACCAAGACATGGCTTCAAGGAACCAAATTATATTTTAAACGGGTCAATGTCATTTTAACCAATCTAAAAAATATAAATTATGGATTTCTTCAGCGGGGCGGGCCAAACGGGCCGGATCCCTAATAATGCATAATCTACGTATGAAGAACCGGCCTTGGGGCGAAGCTCATAAAGCAAATGCTTTAGGCGCCAAATAATATAAGTAATTTTGGGGCATCAATTTCAATTATCTTCCTTTCGTATAGTTGTCTGAATTTTCGTATAGTTGTCTGAATTGCTTATCATCTCCTTACAGATGTTGGGTTCGAATTCCAATTCTTCCTTCTTCTTCATTTTTTTCCTTTGTCTCAAACAATAAGGATTTTATTTCCTGTTTTTGACACGTTTACTTTACTTTAATTAAATAATATAAATTATAAAATAACTATTTTTTTAAAAGCCTAGACAAAAAAATCATCTTCTCTTTATTCTTTCATCATCAAAATTTTGTTGCGACTCTCACAATTCCTCTAAATCGCTATTGTTTTGCCTTCTATTCATGTATGTTTTCTTCTTCATCTCTTATTTCTCATATTTTTCTTTTCGTTAAAATTTTCAGTTTTTTTTCAGAACTTTCTGTCATTTTGGAAACATAAGTTCTTGTTGGGTTCTAATGTTCTCTCATGTTTAAAAAAAGTTGAGAGATTTGATGAATTTTTATAAACTAAAGTTAATTTCAAAATGATCGTTGTCGAGACTTTAATGTTTATTTGTTATTTTTTTTTTGTTAAGTAAAACAATATTTTTCAAAATTTTCCATAGATTTGTTGAAAATATTTTTAGATCTTAAAAAAATAAGTGTTAATGATATTTTGTATTATTTTAATTATTTATTTAAAAAGAATGGAACAAAAAAACTTTGTTATGATCAAAGGGCATCATTTTAGAATGTGCTTTAGGCGCCAGATGAGTTTGGGCCGGCCCTGTATGAAGTATTAAGTATTGATGATTGTTTGTTTTTTAAGATTCACAAGTTTTTCTAATATTTAGGTGCAACCTTCAAAGCCTTCGCTTGCTTGCACTCTTTTTCTCTCCAATATCTCGATCGCTCGTTTTGTTTAATTATTCAACTCTAAATTTCTAACTACGTACAGTCGTTCAATTCCGAGTCCGAGATAATGAATCAGAGAAAAAATGTAGATCTTCCGGAGGATTTGTTAGTGGAAATACTCTCTGGGTTCCGACGCTATCGCTGGCTCGAATCCGATCTACATCCAAAGGTTGGAACGCTCTGGTCAAAGATGAATTACTTTCGAAGAAACACTCTGCTCCAAGGCAATCTTTGGCTATCATGTTGATTGATTTTAGGGTTTATTTAGTGAGCATCAATCTCCTTGGAACTCAAGAAAACGACGTTGCTCCATCTAGAAAGCTTACACGTCAATTTAGCCTAAAAGATCCTCTTTCTGATTCTTCGGAAGAAGTTGATATACGCAACATCTTTCACTGTAACGCTTATTATTATGTACCACCCAGGACGATAGACTTGTGGTTTGGAATCCGGTTTCAGGGGAAATCAAGTGGATTCAACCTAGAAAGTCCTACTATAAAACTGATCACTTTGCTCTTGGTTACGATAGCAAATCCTCTTGCTATAAAATCATAAGGATGGATCGATTTGTCCGTGGTGACCTATTTCAAACTGCTAACGAAATCTATGATTTTACCTCTAACTCCTGGAGTGTTGTTGGTGTGACTACCGTCTGGTTCATAGCTTGGAGTCACTGTCGTGGTGTGTCTGTGAGCGAAAATACTTACTGGCTTGCTCATAGTCGACACCGGCCACCTAATACCAGTCTGTCTAATACCTTAATAAGTTTTGATTTTTCCACAGTGAGATTCCAAACTCACTATCTTCCTCATGACTCTGTTGTGGCTTTATCACTTGTTAGTGAGAACCAACTTTGTCTACTAGGCGTCAATCCATTAGAAATATGGATAGCATCTAAGATTGAGAGCACCGAAGTCATGTCATGGATCAAGTTCCTAACAGCCAAACCGGATTATGCGTTTTCTCCCTGGATGAGTTTCATGGTCGACGAGCAGAGCAAAGTTTTAGTGTGCTACGATAACGAGATGGTCCCCAACAACTTCTTGCACATTGTGTCAGAGGATAGATACATCCAAGTGAATTTTCATGGTTCGAAAACATCTTGTTCATTTCTTCTCAGTTATGTGCCGTCTTTGGTTCAAATTCAACAAGGTAAGTACGTAGTTTTTGGAGTACCAGAGCCCTACTAGGGGTTTATAATTTTCACGCTAATTTTAAGTCACTATCTATCCAACTCTTTATATTCTGTAAGATGTATGTCTTGCTAATTTTTTATACTCTATACCAAGCATATATCATCAAAATAGTTCTGGTTTCTTTTATGTCAACACCATGACTAGTGACAACACTTACTACGTTAATATATAATCCTAAACATCTGTCACCTTAGCTTTTGTTTCAGGTTACTTTGTTTTTTCATATGAGCTTTAGATTCGTGTACTTTGTTTTATGTTGCTTGTCCCATCTACAGTTTATCAAAAACGGAAGTTTGGGAATGGTACCTCAAGTATCTACGGGTTTGTAAAATCTAATAACGGTATTGAATATTGATAGTAACTAACTGAAATTTTAATCTCAAAAGAAAAATGTAAACTTAAAAGAAAAAAATTTTACGCTAGGGTAAAAGACCAACTACTTGGACATCGACTGACTTTTGTTTTAACTCAAAGATGCATACTTGGAACTTTGACACCAAAGAGCTAAACACGATAATTCTGTAAACCAGAAAATTAAAGGTATCAAGAACCGAATAATCTGATACATTCAGTCCTAGGGTAAGTTATAGACTTATCGTAGACCTATAGCTAGGCTGTAGCTAAGGCTTGACTAGGTGAACTCCTTCAAGTAGATCCATTGTTTCTTTGCTTAACAATTTGGTTGATACATTGTTTGATTACTGAGTCTTGTCTTTCCTCTTTCCTTTTGACTCATTTGACTAATTTCTAATATCATTGCATACAATCGTGTTTTATTTTATTAAATTTGGAAGTTACCTGTGTGGAGAAACAGATAGTTACTTATGCTGGGATTCTTTGTCTACATAGAAACAGAATCACAATCTCTTCTTCAATCTAACATCAAAAGGAGTCTTCCAAAATTTTCTGCTTCCTTAACTCCAAAAATCCTCAAACATAATATAGAAAATAGTTTACCATACAATATTACAATGGATGTCTCATTTAGAACTTGTTTAACTTTTTTTTTCTTAGCTGGTCTCACCTCATGATTCTATTCATGAGAATATTAAATCACTTGTTATTGACAATGTCCACCATAATACTAACATGCAAAGATTGTACATATTATATGAGCTGATTCAATAGAGGGATAATGCAGTAGCTGTAGTGAAAGAAGCCAATCTTCCTCCAGTGTTGACCCTTACTTAAAACAGATAAAAATGAAGACAAAGAAGAGGAAAGAAGAGGAAAGAAGAGGAAAGAAGAGGAAAGAAGAAGAAGAAGAGAAGGAGAAGCTGAAAAAATGAAGACAAAGAAGAGGAAAGAAGAAGAAAGAATGAGAAGCTGAAAAAATGAAGACAAAGAAGAGGAAAGAAGAAGACGAGAAGGAGAAGTACATGAATGCTGAAATTGAAGGTACCTTACAAAATAAGGTAATAGGGTGTGTAATCACTTTTGGCGTTGTTTGTTGTGCTATGATACCTATTATCATAGCAAAAAAAAATTCATTTCCTTAATGAGGAAGACATTGCATGGCTCATTAGCATGTAATTTGGTACGGATCAGAAATCTTGAAAAAATCAAGTACTTATAATTAATTCTGTTTTTAATGAATATCATAAAATTTTATGATTTTCTTTTCTAGGTAAGATATGCGTCAAGTTGCAAGTCACCAAAATGTCCTTTGAATATCCCATCGAAACAACCTTCCACACTTTTGATCGCATCAATACATTCTTTAGGATTTAAGCCTTGAAGGTTCTACTCAATTCTTACATCTGTTTCCTCATTTTCGCTGATTCAAAAATCCTCAAACATAATATAGAAAATATTTTACTATAGAATTTTACAAAGGATGTCTCTTTTAGAATCCTCGACTATTTGAGATATTATAGTTTTACCTCTTCCTTGTGAGCCAAGAAGCCTGTTCTAGATTAAAAGGCTTTAAAAAAGCAGAGTAATATAATAAGAAAAAACTTCAAAAACAGATTGTCTTGTATCAAAAAGTTAAGTTACGGTTGAAGGTAGGATGAACAAATCGCCAGGTCTCGATGGCTATACATCGGAGTTCTTTAAAACAGCATGGAGTACAGTGGGCAAGGACTTCACAGTTGCAGTTCAATCTTTTTTTATTAAAGGTTTTCTTTCTAAATGGGTGAATACGACCATATTGGCCCTTATTCCGAAGAAGAACGATGCCACAGAGATGAAAGATTACCGCCCTATCTCTTGTTGTAATGTGATTTACAAAGTGATTTCTAAAATCATTGCGAATCGATTAAAAGTTATCTTTTGTTGGCTACGGAACTTGTAAAAGATTATCACAAGACTGATGTATCTCCAAGATGTGCCATGGAAATTGATATTTAAAAGGCTTTCGACTCCGTGCAGTGGTTCTTCTTATTGAACACGTTGGTGCTTTGAACTTCCTGGCAAAATTCATCCGTCGGATCGAGCTGTGTATTTCAACGGCTTCCTTCTCAGTTCAGATTAATGGCAAATTAGCCCCTTTTTTTAAGAGTGACAGAAGGTTACGACAGGGTTGCTCGTTATCTCCGTATCTCTTTGTGCTAAGTATGAAGGTTACGACAGGGTTGCTTCTTGACAAGGCAGCACATGATCAAAATTTTGGATTTCATCCTTCGTGTAAGAATCTGGACCTTAGTCAATTGTGTTTTGCTGATGACTTGATGGTCTTTACTGATGGTAGATTGAGATCGATGGAAGGAGTCATAGATGTTTTTGATGAGTTTGTGAAAGTTTCAGGAGTGAAAATAAGCTTGGAGAAATCCATAGTGTTTATGGCTGGAGTTTCAGACGAAGCAAGAGCTGTAATTGCTGAGAGGTTTCCATTCAAAACCGGATCACTGCCTGTTCGTTACTTGGGGTTACCATTAACTACCAAAAGGCTGACAAGTGCTGACTGTTTACCTCTGCTGGAAAAGATACGATCGCGGATAAGTTCATGGAGAGCTCAGTTCTTGTTCTTCGCTGGCCGTCTGCAGCTCATTCGGTCAGTTATTGTTAGTCTAACGAACTTTTGGTTGGCGGCATTCTGCTTACCCAAAGAATGCATAGTGGAGATTGAGAAATTATGCTCGCTTTCCTCTGGTCAGGCCTAGAGTTGAATCCGAGGAAAGCAAAAGTGGCTTGGGTGGACGTTGCAAACTGAAAGAAGAGGGTTGGATTAGGTATTCGACCAATTGGAGAAGTGAATAAGGTCTGCTGCTTAAAACTCATTTGGCGAATCATTAATCCACAAGCTTCTCTTTGGGCCAGATGGGTCCAGATGTACTTGCTACACCACAAATCCTTTTGGTCCATAAGAGAGAACTTTTCTTCTGAGTCCTGGATATGGAGGAAGCTTTTGAAATATAGAGCACTGGCAAATGATTTTCATCGGATTGAAGTGGGTAGTGGCTTCACGACGTAATTTTGGTTCGAGAATAGTTCCCGACGATATTACGATATTACGATGATTTCTCTGGGTTGGTAATTTTATTACGATTTTACGACGAATCCTATTTTACGACGATTGTTTTACGACGATTTTCCATTCGTCGCTAATTCGACGTAAATGCCTTTTTACGTCGATTTTACGTCGATATCTGCCGACGTAAAACCCGATCTTTCTTGTAGTGGGTCGCTTGATTGACATCACTGGCAAAAATGGCATTATTGGCTTGGGAACACAGCTTTCATGAGACAGTGGGTGCTGTTCTGAACTCACACCGTCGGAAAAATCACATAGTTGGGTTGTATAATGAGATTGAATTGGCCAACTAGAACTTGCGTTGAACGCAGGGAACAGAGGATGATAAGTGGCTGTGGAAGAGTAAGAATGATAAATTCAAACACTCTTTCTCTTCGCAATATACATGGTATAATGTCAGAAATGTGCATCCAAGACTGGAAAGGTATAAAGGAGTTTGGTTCTCTGCTGCAACTCCTAAATACTCATTCCTAGTGTGGCTTGCAATTCAAAACCGGTTATCAACAAAATATAGAATGGTGGGATGGAACAATGCGATCAACATGGAGTGTGTACTCTGCAGAGATCCATTGGAAACCTGTAACCACCTATTCTTTTCATGTCGTTTTCCAAAGAGATCTGGTCAAAGTTGGTGAGTAAGCTACTTGGGAGTCGATTCACGGCGGATTGGAACGCCATTGTTCATCTCCTCTCGGACTCATCTCTGCAATCTACTCCTCTGTTTTTGCTGTGATATGCATTTCAGGCAGTGGTGCATAATCTTTGAAGGGAGAAGAATAGGAGATGTCATGGAGAGCACCCTTCCACCTCACACCACCTAACTCGGCTTATAGACAAGAATGTCAGAAATCGAATTTCTTCTCTCAGGCATCTGGGCTCAACTAAGTTTGAAGACGGGCTCCAATGGTGGTTCGCCACCAGCTGAAAATTCTTTTAATTATGTAACCTAGATTTAGCTGTATTTTCTTTCAAAACACAGAGGCATTCATTGTAAAAAGGTTTTTTTTGATATATAAATTTCATTATATTCTTCAAAAAAAAAAGGTAGGATGAAAAGAGGGTAAATAACAGAATATGTATTTAGCTAAATGTATGCTGAGGATATGGGAATTATTTCTAACTATCCAGAAGAAAACATGAATTTTGTGGCTTGCTCTAAAAATTTTGGAAAGCAAAGCCTCTAAATGGAAAGGTGAGTAGGTGACTTGCCTTAGAGGATGCAGAAAAGCCCTACATCCGGAAATTAGACAATCATCTTTAAATATATTTTTTGGATAATTATCTTAAACCCAAAATGCCCTAAACCTGCTTTTTTTATCCTGAAGATAGATTTTTCTATTATTCATAAAACACGAAGTACAACAACTACAAGTAGATATGATGTTTCGTTATTATGTTAGTTGCATGGCATTGTTAACGCGTATTTCACCGCTAGACATAATAATCGTATTCAAAACAATTAAGATTGTACTTTTTTTAGTTTCAAAAGAACCATCCTATACTCTTGTGAATGACTAGATTTTGCGCTCACACATGAGTATTTTTGTTAATAAAAATTATATGTAATTAATTATATTTATTAAGATATAAATTTTCTATATTAATATTTTAATAATATATTACAAATATTATGGTGTTAATCGAATAATTTTTATGTAAATTTTGAGAATTTGACGTTTGTGTTTTAAATATATATACAATATGTCATATTTCAAAAAAATATTATTTGGCCAACACTTATAATTTTAATATATCCAAATCAACTAAATTTTTTACAAATTAATCAAAAAGTACTTTCTAAACATAAAATTAACATGAAGATAAAATTTTATACATTCATTTTTTAAAATCATGAAGATAATTGTTTTTCATCATTTTCAGTTTTATTCCAATTATATATGTGTTCTTTAAAAACAATAAAAAATAATAAAATTTAATATTTAATATTTTTCTTCTCTTGTTTAATTGATACAATTTTTATTTTGTTATATTAATTTTAAAAACAAACTAATAAATAAATATTTTCTTTGAGATTAATAACAACTTTAAATTTGAAACCAAAATAATAGTTAAATATATCTTTGTCAACTAGTTGTAAACGTTTGAATAATTTTTCAATAATTATACGTCATCTCTTCCAATAAGAATGCATTTTTTATTTATCATATTCATTTTTATTCTTGTAATATCTTTTTTTCATTGAATAGATCATATTTATTTATTTTAATAATTTTTGTATGATTATATTTAATTTCATCACATTCATTCTTATTTCTTCTAATTATAATTAAGTAGGCAAAGCTGATACAATTTGATTAGGAATATAAATAACAAATTAAACAACTCAAAACTAAAAACTTTTACATTAATCTATTGCAATTCCAAGTTGAATATACACAATGCAATTTTTCTATCATTTTTGCGTAATATATTACATGAGATTATGTGGAAATATATTTTGCATATGTGAAAAAAAATTTAAATTAATACAAATCATAGTTATTAGTTAAAATTCTACGTGAAAAACCTTAAAATGAAGTAACCTAAACTTGTATAAGTAGCATATATTTTTATAGATAATAAATTAAATTTTTATTTAAGCAGTGATACTGAAAATTTTAATATCATGTTGTTTTTTTTTGTTTATAGAGATTTCGTTATTCTTTAATTTATTTTCTTAACCATAATAATAGAATTATGAAACTTTGTTAAATTTACAATTTTGATATACACAAATAAAATTTAATTTTTAAATTCTGATGTGGATGCCTTGAAAATAATATAGCTTTAACTGTTATTAACAATAAAATAATTTTAATTAACAATTTTTCTTATATTGTTTTGTATTAGTAATGTAATTTTATAATTTATAAACTTTTTAATTTTAGTTATGGATGTACACTAATAAATTTGACTTTTGAAATCTTATGTGGATGCCTTTAAAAGCATATAGCTTTAATTTTTATTTTTCTATAAATATATGTTTTTGTTTATAATATAATTTTAAAATTTGGAAATTTTTATAATTTTAAATATTGATGTAGACCAATAAAATTGAAATTTTAAATCGTATGTGGACATTCTTAGAGGCATATAGCTTTAACTTTTTTAATAATAGATTTAGAAATCAAAGCTGGAATATCCCACACGAGACAAATGATTTTGGTCACTGCTCCTTGTTTTGAGGCTTACCGAATGTATTCGGATGCTATTTGGTCAGACTAATTGTTACCTTTGTGGTTAACGTTAGGTTGTTAAAACCCCATCAGATTCCATTTTATTTCATAAATCTTCCTCGGATACCTCAATCTTTGTCTTAATGACGGAACCTCTTTCTTTATTTTTAGTGCTTTGTTTTTTAAAAGTGTCATAATTTTGGTCTCTCCTCCTTGTTTTGAGGTTTACCGTTCGGATGTTGCTTGGTCAGCTAACTGTTACCTTTTCGGTTAAGGTTATGTTGTTAAAACTCCATCTGATGCCACGTTATTTCAAAAAAAAATTTCTCGGATACCTCAGTCTCCTTCGTCTTAATGATGAAACCTCTTTCTCTATTTTAAGTGCTTCGTTTTTCAAAAGTGTCAAATATCAATCACTTGACATGTTTCTCAGATTGCTTGAAATTTATCATTTTTTCTCAAATTCGGTGGCCAAGCTTTGAAGATTTTATGGTCTCTTTTTCAATATTAAAGGAGCTTGTAATATATCTTCTTTCATTCTAATTAAACATATAGTTTAATCAAGTTGGTTCTTTTACATTGTAATGACTCAATTTTTAGTGAAATCTAACTCTATTTTTTGTTTTTTTTAATTTGAAATGGTTGCACACACAGAAAAAAAAACTTAAATTTATTATAATTATGTGATAAAAATTTGGATGCTAATGTAAAAGTTTTTAAATATGTGTGTATACATATGATTTAAATTTAAAATTTCCTTTTAAATATGATTTATTTTAGTTTTTTATTCTTAATATAAAGTTTTTATATAATTTCTTTATCTTTAATAATTTTTAAAAATAATAATCGAATTAGGAAACTTTTTAATTTTCAATGTTGAGGTGGACCAATAAAAAATTATACAGAATTTCTTTATCCAGCAATAATATTCGAATTTGTAAACTTTTTTAATTTATTTATTCAACAATAATATAATATTAGAATTTGTAAATTTTTCTTAATTTTGAATGCTGATGTGGACCAATAAAATTAATCTTTTTAATCTTACGTGGACACCCTTAAGAACATTTAGCTTCAACTTTTATTAGAATTTACCAGCTCAGACTAGGGTACCGGATAAGTATCCTTAATCGGGTCAGGTCATGATGGGACAGGCCGATCGTAGGGTCCACCAGTGTCCTACCCTGAACCTGCTATCTTCAACTGTATCTGCCAGACCATAGGCAAAGTGATCCAAATTTCAGAGTGATGTTACTCTCGTATGAGGTCAGCACTTGATGTGGCGGTTCATGCGCTGAGTGGTTCCTTAGAATAACTTCAAGGTAACAAAGTTGATTTAATTGATTTTTTTGGTTTACTATCCTTCAACAATATTCCAGTTTTGAGCTAGCTGAAGTAGTATCTACTGATTACCAAAATGGGTGGATGCCTATAGGGAATCAAAATAATTTATATTTCATTGTCGATCCAAGAGATTGATTTGATAAGTCCGGATTCAAGGGTCTAAGGGAGCTATGGATTCGACTCCTGGAGTCCCTTCTTCTTTGTCTTTCTTTTTACGTTTACCTATTCTAAGAGCATTTGCAGCAGTGGGAGTCTAAGAGAGTCTCTCACCATTAAAAAAAAAAAAGAAAAAAAAAAGAGGAGAAAGAGTGAGATGATTCTCTCATTTGAGAGACTTTGAGAGACTTAATATATCTAGCTGCAAACTTCAAAGCCTTGAAAAAAGAAAAAACTCTGTCGCTTTCTTGCTCTGGTTTCTCCCTATCTCTCGCTCGCTCATTTTGTTACACAACCCTAAATTATAGATACAGTTGGCTTCCGAGTCCACCATGATGAATAAGAGAAATACGGTAGATCTGTCGAAGAATTTGTTAGTGGAAATACTCTCTAGGGTTCCGGCGATATCTCTGGCACAATTCCGATCTATATCCAAAGGATGGAACGCTCTGGTCAAAGATGAAATACTTTCGAAGAAGCACTCTGCTCTAAGGCAATCTCTGGCTATCATGTTGATTAATTTTAGGGTTTATTTAGTGAGTGTTGATTTCCGTGGGACTCAAGAAAACAATGTTGCTCCATCTAGAAAGCTTACAAGACAATTTAGCCTAAAAGATCCACTTTCTGATTCTTCAGAAGAAGTTGATATATGCAACGTCTTTCACTGTGACGGCTTATTGTTATTAATCACTAAGGGCGGTCAATTTCTGGTTTGTAATCCGGTTTCAGGGGAAACCAAGTGGATCCAACCTAGAAAACCCTAAAAAAAAATATGATATCTTTTCTCTTAGTTAAGATAGCAAATCGTCTTGTTACAAAATCATAAAGATGGATCGATTTGTCGGTGGTAGTGATGCTGGTGTATTTCTTACTGATTATGAAATCTATGACTTTACCTCTAACTCAATCTATGACTTTACCTCTAATTCAATCTATGACTTTACCTCTAACTCCTGGAGTGTTGTTGCTGTGACTACCAAGTGGTACGTACCATAGAGTCGGAGGTGTGGCGTGTCTGTGAAAGGGAATACTTACTGGCTTGCTAGTTGGCTTGCTGTAGTCGACACAGGCTATCTTATCCTCTATTAAGTTTTGATTTTTCAACAGGCAGATTTCAAACTCACTCTCTTCTTCCTCATTCTCTTCTTTACTCTGATGCAGCTTTATCAGTGATTCGAGAGGATAAACTTTGTCTACCAAGCGTCAATCCGTTAAACTTTGATTGAGAGTACCGGATCATTGCATGGAGCAAGTTCCTAACCCCCAAATCCAATTTTGGGTTATCTCACTGGATAAGTTTCTTGGTCGACAAGCCGAACAAAGTTTTAGTGTATTACGATAACATGGTCAACATGGTCCCTAACAACATCTTGCACATTGTGGGAGAGGATAGACACATTCAAGTGGATATTCATGGTTCAATAAGATCTTTTTTTTTTTTTTCATTTCTTCTCAGTTATGTTCCGACTTTGGTTCAAATCCAAGTATGTATTTAATTAGTTCTTGGAGTACCAGAGGTCCAGAGCGGCAGAGACCTAGGGATTTATAATTGTCAAACTAAATTTTATGCCATGACATTTTATAAGATGTAGGTCTTGCTAATTTACATAACTTTGTGTCTTCCAAACGATTTCAAGTTTTTTATTGTCTTTGGGTGTAGTGTTAATGTTGGTTTCCATAGTAGCATTATCATCAAAATATTTCTGGTTTCTCTTATGTGAACACCATGACCAGTGACCCTAATAAAGACTTGGACAACCTTAGTTTTTGTTTCACGTTGAAGTTCGTGGCCTTATTTTTGGGAGTGGTTTGTAAAATCTAATAAGATGGTATTGATAGGAATTAGCTACCTACAAAATTGTAATCTCAAAAGGAAAATGTTAAACATAAAATAAGATTTTACGCGAGGGTAAAAGACCAAATACTTAGGACATCGACTGACTTTTTTAACTCAAAGATGCATACTTTGGAACTTTGAATGTTGTAACCCAACATGTTGTGTTTATATGCCAAAGTCATTCGTAAAGCCAACTTTAAAAACTCTCACTTGCTCACATTTCCATTGGTGCAAGATCTTGATCACCTGAACCACCTTGTTCGGCAGGTGCAACAGCACCGATCTCGGCCTCTCCAGCATTATCCTCCTCATCCTCGGGAACCTTCTCAAATGTATCAATCACCTTTTGTATGCTTTCCTGGTCCAAGAAATGGAACGGTTCATCGACTCCTAGAACAGAAACCGTGCAAAGCGAGCTCTTCAGTGTTTCCCCTTGCAGAGTCTCTCTTATGGCCAAAATCGCATCTTTTATCAGCTCTTCTCTTGATGATTCTTTGAAATTTTCGAATCTTCTTTCCAGATAAGTTTTTGCAGCTTGTGAACGAGACCCGATAGCAAACGCTTGATATTCAAAGTAGTTTCCGCTAGGGCAGTTGTAGTAGAGGTGGGCTCCTGACTCGTCCAATCCACCTACCAGCAATCCCACACCATAAGGCCGTTTCCATGACCATTGGGTACATACCTGCTCAAGGACAAGTATGAAGAGGGTAAATACAAGACGAACAAATGGGTTCACGATAACAGAGCTTTTTCCAAAGTACATGATTGATATATGCAAAAATCAATTGAAAATGTCAATATAGCAGCTAACTAAATGTTTGACAGACATTGAAATAAGTGAGATGTGTAGCAAGCAAAGCATCCTGAAGATGTGAATAAGTCATCTAATTTCAGAACACACATCGTTAGACGGCAAAATTAGTGCACATGTAACACAAAGGTTCCATGGCAATTGTAAAACAACATCTTACTTGATAAATGGTTCATCAGGCAAGTTAAGAGAGTGTGTGAGCTAATGCAAATTTATACAAATCAAGAAGAGAAAAACAAAGACGTACATGCATTCTTGGCTGCGCAGAGTAAAACAACTTACTTTATCAAGCTCAGAGAACAAACGATGCAAACAGAACAAGTACAACACATTCTTATACAGTTTTAAGCCATTCTCTTGCTATAGGTTGAATCTTTATATGCGGATTAAGCAGCTGGAACAAAGTTTCTTGTAAGATAAAATCCCAGAGGCTAAAACTAGCAAGAGAATTGGAAATAATTAAACAACTCTAGAAGCTCTAATTCCTAATCATCACAAACTTGGTCGCAAAATCGTATAACTATTTCCAATAAACACATACACTAATTTTGACCACATTGCTTAGCAAAGCATAAACTTTATATGCCGATTAAGCAGCTGAAACAAAGTTTCTGGTAACAGAACTGGAGATGATTAACAACTCAAGAAGCTCTAATTCCTAATCATCACTAAATTGATCGCAGAACAAGATCCTTACTTGTAATAACACATACACTTCTCACTGATAATTTTGACCACATTGGTTAGCAAAACATAAAATTTTACTTCAATTTCAGAAACGCTTCGAAACTGTCAAATTTCGAACCTGTATGAATCTAAAGGTCGTCTCAATTATACCCATATAGCGAAATTGTGCGAATTTTAGGTTAATTATAATCAAGGTATGATCTCAATTTTACGAAATCGAAAGTGAAGAGAAGAGTGAGAGAGTAAACCTGGGCCTTATCGGCGAGACGGACGACGAGACGGCCAACGGGAAGAGGAGACTCGTAGGTGAAAGAGTGATTAATGGACTCAGATCTCATGTAACGAGAGAGAACACGACCATCGGCGGTGAGACCAGCGATTGCGACGCCGATATGGTCATCGACTTTGAAGATCTTCCTCTGATGAGAAGAGAGCTCCGATTGAGCTTTATTGACGCAAGCAAGGACGACATGGGAGCGAGATCTGAGTCCGATTGCGGCGGAGCCTTGCTTGACGGCTTCCATGGCGTACTCAACTTGGAAAAGACGACCCGTGGGACTCCATGTAGTCACGTCTGTGTCGTACTGGTTCCTGAACATCTTAGCTTCTTCTTCTTCGTCTTCGTCGTCAAAGGGTTAATACTTTATACGAAGAAGAAGAAAGACAAAAAAAAAATTAAGAAAAAATTCGTTTGGTTCAAGCTACGGATGATTTTCTTTTCGAAGAAGTAAATGGGCTTATAAATCTGTAAAATTGGACTTATTGCTTGAAGATGTTATTGTTAGATAGTAATGCATATGCTAGATAGTAATTATGCTTTTGAATATTTTATTAGTCTTATCTTATCTTATATATATTAATAAAAAGTTGAAGCTAAATGTTAAGATTTAAAAGTTTAATTTTATTGGTCCATCAGCATTTAAAGTTAAGAAAAATTTACAATTTTTAATAGCGTCCATATAGGATTTAAAATTTTAATTCTATTGGTCCACATCAACATTTAAAAATAAAGAAAATTTACAATTTTTAATATTATTGTTGAATAAGGAAATTAAGAAAGTTTACAAATTGTAATATAAATAAAAAATTCTGTATAATTTTTTATTGGTCCACTTCAACATTGAAAATTAAAAAGTTTACAAATTCTATTATTGTTATTTAAAAAATAAAGAAAATTTACAATTTTTAATACCGTCCACATATGATTTAAATTTTCAATTCTATTGGTCCATATCAACATTCAAAAATAAGGAAAATTTATAATTTTTAATATTATTGTTGAATAAGGAAATTAAAAAAATTTACAAATTGTAATATTATTGCTAAATAAAGAAATTCTGTATAATTTTTTATTGGTCCACTTCTACTTTGAAAATTAAAAAGTTTACAAATTCTATTATTGTTTTAAAAAAATTATTAAAGATAAATAAATTATATATAATTTATATTAATAATGAAAAACTAAAATAAATAATATTAAAATAGGAAAATTTTAAATTTAAATTAGATGTATACACATATTTAAAGACTCTTGCATTAACATCCAATTTTTTGTCACATATAACAATTTTGAAAAAAATAATTCTGTGTGTGTAACCGTATAAAAAAAAAAATAGAGTTAAGTTTCACTAAAAAATGAGTCATTACAACATAAAAGAACCAACTTGACTACTATATGTTTAACTATTAGCTAGATTACAAAAAATATATTGAAAAGAGATATAAACAAAGCCACTACAAGACGCTTTAATATTGAAAAAAAGACCGTAAAATCTCCAAAGCTTGGCCACCAAATTTGAGAAGAATGATAAATTCTAAGCAATCCGAAAAACATGTCAAGTGATTGATACTCGACATTTTTGAAAAACGAAGCACATAAAATAGAGAAAGAAGTTCAATTATTAAGACGAATGAGATTGATGTATCCAATTTTTGAAATAACATGACATCTGATAGGGTTTTAACAACATAATTTTAAACCACAAAGGTAACAATTAGCTGGCCAAACAGCATCCGAATACATTCGGTAAGCCTCAAAACAAGGAGGCTTCTAAATCCTATTATAAGAAAAGTTAAAGCTATATGCCTCTAAGAATATCCACATAAGATTTAAAGTTCAATTCTATTGGTCTACATCAATATTTAAAATTAATTTTTTTTAAAATTCTATTGTTAACAAAAAATTATATTTATAAAAAAATAAAAGTTGAAGCTATATGCATCTAATGACATCCACATAAAATTTAAAATGTCAATTTTATTAGTTTACATCAATAACTAAAATTAAAAAAAAAAATTAAAATATAAAATTCCATTGTTAATACAAAACAATATAAGAAAAAATTGTTTACTAAAATTCTTAATAACATTTAAAGGTATATTATTTTCAATATTAAAGTAGGAAAATAGGAAAATCTTGAATTGAAATTAGATGTATGCACACATATTTAGGGGCTCTTACATTAGTTTTTTTTAAATAACACATATATAATTAAAATAAAAGTAAAAATGATAAAAAAACCATTTTTTCTTCTTAATTTAAAGAAGTAAATGTATAATATTTTATCATCATGTCAATACTATGTTTAAAAAGTAGCATTTGATTAATTTGTAAAAATTTTAATTAGTTTGAGTATATTAACTTATAAGTGTTTGATAAAATAACACATTTTTGAAATATGACATATATAGATTCAAAACAAAATCGTTAAAATATCACAGTTTACATTAAAATTACTATATTAACATCATAATATTTTTAATATATTATCAAAATACTAATATATAAAATTTATATCATAATAAATATAATCTTTTATCAACAAAATACCCACGCATAGCGTGGGTGCAAAATCTAGTTACTTATAAGAGAGGTATATTATTTATAAGAGAAGTATATTACTTATAAGAGAAGTAATTTCATTGGCTACTCCCTATAAATAGTGTTACTTCCTTTATAATATGAAGTGAACGCAGATAGTAAAACTTCTTCTTCTCATTCCACTAAACTCTCTCTCATATTATATAATATATTCAACACGTTATCAGCGTGATCGACTCGTAATTCATTCATATATTTGGAGGTAAGATTTTATTTATGTTTAGTCGATCTAAACTTTATATATTGTTTACGAAAACAGAAATATATGCTATGCTTTCTTTGTTTATATATTATGGAAAAATAGGCTTTGCCTTCTCCGTTTACGTATTGTTTCGGGATGACAGGCTCTGCCTTCCCCGAATCAATGATTTAAATTTATGTTTAATTTATTTTTAAGTTTACGGGATGATAGGCTATGCCTTTCCCGAACCGATCGTTATGGTAGGCTATGCCTTCACGATCATATGATCATATGGTAGACTATGTCTCCTCAGATCATAATTATGGAGTTGAAGGTTAAACCTCCTCCGTGTTTATATTTATGGAGTGGTAGGTTATACCTCCTCCTCATTTGATTTATGTAAATTTATTTATGGAGTAGTAGGTTATGCCTCCTCCTTATTTAATTTATGTTTATATGTTTAAATTTATTTATGGAGTAGAAGGTTAATCCTCCTCCTAATCTATATTTATGGAGTGATAGATTAAACCTCCTTCATGGCTACAAAATATTGGAGTGGAAGGTTAAACCTCCTCCATGATTACAAAATTTCAGAGATGATTTAAACCTCCTCCATGATCAGAAAATGATGGAGTGGAAGGTTAGTCCTTCTCCGTATTTATATTTGTGGAGTGGAAGATAAAATCTCCTCCCTACTAATATTATGGAGTAGAAGGCTAAGCCTCCTCCTTGATCATATATTTATAGAATATAATGGTTAAACTTCTTCTGTGATCATAAAATTATGGAGTTGATGGTTTAATCCTCCTCCTTAATCAAATTTTATGGAGTGGAAGGTTAACTCTTCTCCATGAACACAAAATGATGGAGTGGAAGGTTATGCCTCCTCCTTATTTTATAGTAGGCTTGACGTCGTCAAAATCTATAGAAGCTATACCAGGTATGTTATTATTATGAATTAATATGTTTAACTATCTGATATATTTTATCGATTATAATATGGGTTAAAGACATCAAAATATGTTTTTAAAATTAAAAACTTTCGGAAGAGCTAAAAAGCTCTAAAAACTAAAGGCTCTAGAAGAGCTAATTTTTTTTGAAATTTCCGGAAAAGCTAAAAAAAACTCTGTAAGAACTAGAAGCTCCGGAAGAGCTAAAAGCCCCGTAAGAGCTAAAAGCTCCGGAAGAGCTAAAAGCCCCGTAAGAGCTAGAAGCTCTGGAATAGTTAAAAGCCCCGTAAGAGCTAAAAGCTCCAGAAGAGCTAAAAGCTTCCAGAAGAGCTAGAAGCTCTGTAAGAGAAAAATGCTTTACAAAAGCACACGATGGTGACATGCATATATGTGATAATAAATAAAAAAAAGATGGCAATGGTATATACCATAGTAAACCTGAAGTTTACTAATTGAATAAACCCGGTTAAGCCATCCCGGTAGTTCCAATGATATAAGATCATTGATAATATATAATACATGTTGAAAAACCAAAAACTTTTTCAACTATTGCATGTCATAAAGAAAGAAAAACAAAATGAAGCCATCATGAAAAGCATACATGGATAGATCACCATATCTTTTGGTTTAAAGCTCATCGAATATAAAGTTGGTCATAGAGTGGGATTCAATTCGAGATGGATAAAACTTGAAAGTGTCGTCATCTCGAGGGGGAGAATTAAAGAATCCCACATCAAGTGTAAGCTGAACATCCAGAAGATTATGTTCACACTCGAAATGAGCTTAAAATAAAGCAAATCCAAGAGATTGCAAAACCAATTACGGTGATCTCCATGTGGTGACATAAAATATGCAGTATGACATATAGAAAACAGCTGATGGATCCTCATATGAACCTGAAGTTCATATTGAGTGAAAAAACAAAATCTCATATCCTAGCTGAGCTCCACTAAAAATAGATGTCCATGAAGGACGGTCTATTTGCGTCTATAACACGTAAGAAAAATGTGATAGACTACTTTGGTTCCAAATCCTCAAAAGAAAAGGAGGAAAAGAGGATTAATCTCCTGAAGAGATTATTGACATGGTTAATGATATAATCAGGTACCTGAATGAAATCGATGATAAGATATCTCGATTCACCATGTCATTATAAAAAGTGGAACCAAAGATTAACCTCTAGAGGATTTAATCCCTAAAAGATTATATTGGAATTCTGTTCCCGTGAACACTACTCGATTGAAATAAAGAATGATGATCATCAAAACTCCTGAAGAGTTTTCTCGAGTAGTATAAATAAAGGGATTATTCCAGAGGTGATATCTTGAACCGGTAACTGGAGATATGTTTACGGCATGTTTTGCCAATTGCCACTTTGATGAAAATGAATTTCCTGCGTTGAGGGGGAGGATCTTGAGAATCACCAAAAGATAACACAAAAGTGTATATAAACTTTGGCTTATCTCGATCCTCCTACCAATAAATGTGAGGTAGAGTTCATAAAATCATACATTTGCAAAGGTTGGTAAACCAGTTACTTGATGCGTTCACAGATACGAGAAGAGTGATAAAATCATATATCCCCGCTGTTAATGCTCCATCAAAAATAAATGTTCCGGAACTAGTTATTGATGGGAATAAAGCAAATGAACCGCGGGTTCAGTTAAAGCGCGGGAGGCCGATGGGCTCAAAGGATAAAAATCCTCGAAAGAAAAAGAAATTGGGAGAAGGTTCTAGAAGAACCGAATAAAGAAAAATGTCTTGAAGACATTGGTGAAAAGGTTATAGAAGAACCATATAAAGATATATGCCCTGAAGACATACATGAAGAGGTTCCAGAAGAACCAATTAAAGAAGTTCGTCTCGAAAACGAACATGATACTGAAAAGTATGAGATTTCCATTAACTTCGCCCAAAGTGGAACATTATGGGCTAGAAGCGAGATAAATGATACAAATGGAATATTCTCCTTTTCGGTATCTAAAGAAATTGAAAATAAAAATGATGATTTAGACCCAAGGTCCGTGTCAGAATGTCAGAAAAGGTCTGACTGGGAGAAATGGCAGATTGCCATGAAAAATGAATTAATCTCCCTGAATAAAAGAAATGTCTTTGGACCTATAGTCATTACACCAGAAGATGTAATGCCAGTCGGGTGCAAATGGGTATTTGTGAGAAAAAGAAATGAAAAAAACGAGGTCACAAGATATAAAGCCCGACTTGTGGCACAAGGTTTTTCTCAAAGACCGGGAATTGATTACGAAGATACATATTCTCCGGTCATGGATGCAATCACATTCAGGTACTTAATGAGCCTAACGGCATCTAAAAATCTAGAAATGTACCTTATGGATGTTGTGACTTCATATCTATATGGATCACTTGATAATGATATATATATGAAAATTCCAGAGGGAGTAAAGATCCCAGAAGGATCAAAGATGCCTGAAGCATCTAAAGACATATGTTCGGTCAAATTACAGCGATCACTTTACGGATTAAAACAATCTGGATGCATGTGGTATAATCGCTTAAGTGAATATTTGTTGAGTAAAGGATACATCAACAATGCGATATGTCCTTGCGTATTTATTAAGAAATCCTCATCAGGATTTGTGATCATTGCTGTATATGTTGATGACCTGAACATAATCAGAACTCAAAAGGAGATTGATGATGCACGAACTCACATGAAAGAAGAGTTCGAAATGAAAGATCTTGGAAAGACAAAATTTTGTCTAGGGCTCCAGATTGAGCATTTCCAAGATGGAATATTTGTGCATCAATCAAATTACACCAAAAGGGTGTTAAAACGCTTTAAAATGGATAAAGCAACTCCTTTGAGTACTCCAATGGTCAATAGATCACTTGATATTAACAAGGATCCATTTCGACCTTGTGAAGATAGCGAAAATGTATTAGGTCCTGAAGTACCTTATATGAGTGCTATCGGTGGGCTTATGTATCTTGCAAATTGTACTCGACCAGATATAGCCTTTGCTACTAATCTACTTGCAAGATACAGCTCATCTCCTACGCGCAGACATTGGAATGGGATAAAATATATTTTTCGTTATCTCCAAGGTACGATTGATCTGGGTTTATTTTATCATAGAAACCCCGAAGTTGGTCTAGTTGGTTTTGCAGATGCAGGATATTTATCAGATCCGCATAAAGTTCGATCGCAAACTGGATATGTTTTCACAATTGGTGGAACGGCGATCTCATGGCGTTCTCAAAAACAAACTTTGGTCGCCACTTTTTCAAATTATGCGGAAATCATTGCTCTTCATGAAGCATGTAGAGAATGCATATGGCTCAAATCCATGACTCAACATATACAAGGTGCAAGTGGAATAGTCATCGATACGGAACCAACAAAAGTATTTGAAGATAATGCTGCATGTGTCGCTCAACTAAAAGAAGGCTATATCAAGAGTGACAGAACGAAACATATTCCTCCAAGATTTTTCTCTTATACGCAAGAGCTCGAGAAGAATCAAGAAGTTGATATCCAATATGTTCGTTCATGTGAAAATGTGGCGGACCTCTTTACAAAGGCGCTTCCTACTACAGTATTCAGAAAGCATATTCAAAGTATCGGAATGCGTCATTTGCGGGATTTATGAAGAGAACGTTATTCCATCATTTCAACGGGAGATTACGTTACTATACTCTTTTTCCCTTGTCATGGTTTTTATCCTATTGGGTTGTTCCATGATAAGGTTTTTAATGAGGTAGTACGTAATACATTAACGATGATGAATAATTAAAAGGGAGTGTTAGATAGTAATGGATATGTTAGATAGTAATTATCTATTTGAATATTTTATTAATTACTTATAAGAGAAGTATATTACTTATAAGAGAAGTAACTTCATTTGCTACTCCCTATAAATAGTGTTACTTCTTTTGTAATATGAAGTGAACGCAGATAGTAAAACTTCTTCTTCTCATTCCACTAAACTCTCTCTCATATTATATAATATATTCAACAGTTATGTGGTTGCGAAAATCTATAGTCAGAAATTTATATATATTTTTAGGGAAGAGATTTAAAAAGATGTGTTTTGCCCAAAAAAAAAAGATTTAAAAAGATGTGTCAGATTTGTCTATAAATCGATCGAGTATAAATATGTATCGAAGAAATTGGACTTTTTATTGAATTAATCAGAGATGAATACATGATTTCTTGAAAAGAAAGAATACAAAAAAATAACTGTAATTTTAGGGTTTTTTTTAAAGAAAATATATGTTCTTCGTATACTTGCGAACTTTTTTTATAGTTCTCTTTGGAATTCTAACTACCGCCGCGTATCTCTGCCCACTTCGTGTTATTCCGTTTGATCTCCGTAACGATTCCGAATTGTTAGAGAAATATCTTTAATTTTGACCGGATATGTGTTAGAAATATGAAAATATTCCATTATTCTTATGTTAATATCTTGAATATATTCTAGATGTTGGTGTAAAATACACCTCTTGTAACTATATATACTTTACCTTATTGTCAATAATAATCAAGCAATTCCATTCTATTCTAAGTTTTGGCAGAATCAATGTTTTCAGATGATTCTTCTGTTGACACTTTGTTTTGCGCCCAAAAAAAAAAAAGAAAAAGTCAGGGAAGAAGAAGCTTATGCATAAGCTGATGAAGATCTTACACGGTAAAGACACTCAAGAGCGTATGAAGAGAGCTGATTCATCGCAACCTTGCAGCTCAAGCACAGGTGTTCATTCGATTCCTAGGCAGCTTTGGTCAACGCATTCAGTGGACTTGCAAATGTTTATGCGTGGCAAAGACTAGGAGGAAGAATTCAAGGACAGCATTGGGATGCTGCGTCGTAGGAGCAAAACAGCAGATTCTTCCATCAATGAAGAAGAACACTATTTGGAATCAGATCAAAACAGGAAGAAAGAGCTGATTTAAATTCGCAGAGGCGCTAAGGAAATCTCGTTCTACAAAGAAGCTGCATAAGAAATCTGTGTCGTTTTATTTCTAAGAGGTTGTAAACTACTTGTACTGTAACACTAAACTACTTGTACTGTAACACACATTGCCAAAACTTGTATATATGTGTGTGTGTGTATAGATATAGCTCAGAGTTGTAAATTTGTGAAGCACACATAAGAGAAATTAAAATCACAAACACGCATTGCATCTCTCTATTCTAGGCTCAAATGACAAAAAAGCTACAGCCATTTTAAGGTGTCAAAGTTGCAGAACTGTTGTTTATTTCATAGCCAAAAAGGCAAATATTTATAGGTACAAGAGTTACAGAAAAGGTAATAAATAACATACACATGTGGCAAGATGTAAACATGAGAAATATACACCAGTATAAGGCTCTGCTTTTGGTTTCTGTATATATTTTATCTGATTTTTAGTTTGAATAGAATTTTACACGCCATAAAACATAGGAAAAAATATTGCGTAGTAGAGTAACAAGATAGGAGATGATTCATTAAAGAAGATGGTCAAACTTGCTCGAGAGTGTTTCCTTCAAGCTCATATATATAGATGATGAGATCATTATGTAATGGGCAGGACATGGACTCCAATTTTATGAAGCGTGGTACTTGCGTTTCCATGGAATCCGACAATCTTGTGATTTTGCTTTTCGAGTATGAAACTTGAGCCTTCTTCGGTTCCAAAGGTTGGAGAGGTTTGCTTATTGGTCTTAAACCTAAGCATGCCTATAACTTCAGATTTACCTTTATAATAACCTTCATGTACTACATCGTAAGTACCCTCAACTGATATCAGATATTCCTCCGGAGAGTCCTTCAACTCAAACTGCAAAAACAAGAAAATCCCTAGTTAATAGGTTAATCAAGAACATAATAATTTACAAGATATCTGAATTAATCACCTCGTCAACTCCAAGTAATGTCTTGCCCCCATGATGATCTCCAAGCACCAATCGATCATCCCTGTCGTAAAGGAATTTGACGAATGCGATACCGAACTCGTTGTATCCAATGTATATAAATCTGATGCCATCAGAAACGCCATCGTCCCAAGAAGCTCCTCCATCACCACCTCTTGCATCTAGTTTCTCTGCACCAGTAGCAGGAGGCATCGGACGAAAATAGGCTCCAAGCGAATAAATGGGACCAGACACCCGTCCATATAAACCAACAAGGGCACAACCTTTGCTCTCAAGCACGAATTTACTATTAGTCTCTCTTCCAAATGTTGGAGACGTTCTCTTTTGAAAGTAACCGATGAAACCCATTCAAAATGTTTTGAGTACTTAAATGTTTTGTACAAAGTTCCCTCCACAGATGTGATGACTTCATTTGGATAGTCGACCTCAAACTGCAATTAAAAAAAAAATCATCCAAGTTATAGTTAACGCTTACATATTTGTGGTCGATGAATATTTATAGTTGTAAGAATCATGACCTCCTCATCTTGTCCACTAAGCGTCATTACTTTGGCCGCTTTGTCGTAGTTTAACATGAGACGAGAAAAAGAACCATAATCCGGGAGAATAAAATAACTAAGGTACACCTTTCTTACGCCCTCAAAGGTACCATTATCCCAAAGTTCACCTTTGCTATTATTACCTATGGATTCCAATTTAATAATAGGGAGGGTCGTGAAATATGCTCCAAGAGAGTTTAGATTTTTTTCAGCAGATCCATGAAATCCAATGATCTTCTTCCCATAGCATGCTAGTCTAAACTTTTTACCCGTGTCGTATCCCATTAAATCTGAAGTTTGGATGTTACTTTTGAATTGAATTCCTTGAATGACCCCGGACTGGCTATTGTCGTAGTAACCCTCAACAGATACCAAATATTCATTTTTAAGATGGTTCAACTCAAACTGAAAAAAAAAAAAAAATTATAAACGACGTTAACAATGATATGCTCATGAAATCATATGTAGAGGTTAACATTTTCATAGATATACATACCGTCTGCGTGAAACCTGCACCTGTGCCACCATGGGGTTGCCCATATATCTGCTGTCCATCTTTGACATAATCAAACTTGATGTATTGTATACCTTCAGGACCACCTCGTAAATAGATTTTGGTAATACCTTCATGGTCTGCTCCATCGTCCCACTCCTTGCCTCCATATCCCCCATTCGCATCCAATCTAGTAGGAGAAATCCATGTAAAGTATGCTCCAAGAGAGGTGAGTGCCTTTGAATTATAATAAGATCCGTGAAATCTGATGATCTTCTTTCCATCGACCGCTAACGAAAACTTAGTGCAATCTTCTTCAAATCCTATTAGTTCAGAAATCCTCATGTTGGTTATGAATTGAAGTCCTTGAATCACTTTATCCTTGTAGGAACGCTCAACAGATACATCCTTGTAGTAACCCTCAACAGATACAAGTTGTTCATCTTTTAGATGGTTAATCTCAAACTGCAAATTTTTTAAAAATAAAATTTAGACTAAAAATACAATAATATCCACATTAGCACTACAGAGAGAGGGAGTTTAGTTAGTGTTTGCCCCAAAAAGGGAGTTTAATTAGTATTTTCCAACTTGTACCGTGTGAGTGAAACCTTGATGGTTTATACTAGCCAATAATGATCCATATGTAAGTTGACCATCCTTGATATAGTCGAATCCAATGAACTTTATGCCTTCAGAGTCACCTATTACACTTATCTTTGCAATATCACCATGATCAGATCCGTAATCCCACATAGTTGCATGTTTGCTTTCCGGATTCTTTAGCCCTTGTGCTTCTAATCGTTGCGTCATGAATCTTCATAAATGGATGGGTATTGTGTTTCTCAGTAATTATTTGCATATTAAGTTTAGAATGATTCTTAAGACTTTGGAGAGAGAGAGAGAGAGATGACCTGTAATGGTGGATGATATGGATGATAGAGAGAGTGAGCTGGTGAACAAATATTGTTATGGTGAACTTTAAACTAATCCATGAAGGTGTCTTTTATACACAAGTTTTGGTTATATTATACCCGCGACTTCGATAGTCTTTTTAATAAAACACAATCTTGCAAGTAGCACAGTGTCTATTTTTTAAATCTAGAATTATAAACAACTAGGAGAGAACCCATGCATATGCGCGGATCTTGTTTTAATTTTTACTTTAAATATTACATTTTTAAAATTTGTATTGAATTTTATGTTTAATATCAATATTTTTGCATTTAAAATAATTATATTTTATTTGATTTCTTTTTAATGATATATTATTTATAATCTCTTCTACATCAGTTGTGCCATTAGTCTAATTTTTCTCCCAAGATAATAAAGTTTTTATTATCTTGGGAGAAAAATTAGACTAAAAATCCACTGTTTTAATTTTTATATGAAAATGTAATAGTTCACTTGAAAATATACGTTAAATATTAGAGAAAAATATTTATTTGTTCTTCGATCTTTATATTTTTTTTATTCTTGTAAATCTTACTAATATAATATTTGTTAACTTTCTCAATTTACTATTATAAATTTTGTTGGTTATATATATATATATATTTATTCCATTTTTTTATTTAAAAAAATATGTATGACATTTTTATGTGGACATCATTCTTTTTACTATTATTTTTTTAATAATTTTTCTCTTTATTGATTTATTAAATATTATATGTGTTTTATAATTTTATTAGTTGGAGTTTTATATAAGATTATTTGAAACTTTTTAACAAATTCAATCTAATCTAACATAACTAAATATTAATATATATATATTAGAATTGTGCATTTAAAAAGTTTTGTATTATATAATATTTATAAATTTTTATCCGACTAAAAAAAATATTTATAAATTTTTATAGATTTAAATTTAATTTTAATATCATTCTAATATATATATATATTATTTACTTATATTCTTTAATGTGTTCATTTATTTATAATCTTTAATATATTTGCTTTAAATTTGATTAATTAATATTTTTATTAATATTTTTAATGGATATGTGTCACTCTCTCCATTGCTGATATGTCATTCAGCTGGAGAGAGTTGATTGTCTTTTATATATAAAATATTCGCTGAAAAGACTTCATTTAGTCTTTTAATAATGTTTTAGAGCAATCAAACCTGCAAGTAAAGCTGTAATTATTATCCCGTATCCAATCCGAGATCCAATCGGAATCCACCGAGATCTGCTTGATCTGCTCAATTCGATATTTGAGAAGATCGAATCCGGATCCAAATAGTAAAATCTTATATCAATTAAAACCGGATCTAGATCCTGATAGTTAAATTATAAGGATTCGGATATCCATATTTAAATTTCTAATATCTAAATATATTAAAAATTATGTCTTATTGATAATTTTATAATATAATGAGATTTTTATATACAAAATAATTAGAATTAAATTAACATATATTTCTTCCTAATTAAAAAGTTTATTTTTTACAAAATATTACATAAAAACTAATTTCTCATTATTTTAATATTTTATTTTTTTTTAATATTAAATATATTTTTTATTCGTATATTATAATATTTAAGCGTATTTCTGAAGTCCGGATATCCAAACACGTCAGATATGAATTTGGAAAATTAAAACTTGGATCCGGCAAATCCGAATAAAAATCAGGCAGATCTGGATAAGGATCCATATATCTCAAAATTATCTGAATATTTGTTCTGTTGCATGCAAATAGCACAATCTCTATTAAAAAAAAACGAGAAAAGATATGTTTGATCGTCATATACTCAACATAAACGGATCAGTTATAGAAAAACATAATATGAATAACTATATAACAATATATTTTCTTGTTTCTATTTTCTCTTTTCTAAGATCGAACAAATTAAAAAAAAAACACCGCGAAGTTATCGTAAAGATCAATTATACTGGAAAAAAATTAAAATCACTAATCTTCTTACATTCTTTAACATCTAATTTTAAATAAATTAAAAACCTATTCTACATTGGTTTCAAATAAGAGAAACAAATTATGCAATAAAAAATAAAAAATGTTAATATTTTCCCTTTAGAAAAAATTAATTAATCGCATAAAATTGACAATCAAAAGAAAAAAATATAGTTTTATTAAAAAATAGATAGTGCTACTTGCAGGTTTAGTTGTTCTAAAATATTATTAAAAATATTATATTATTATTAAAAGACTAAGTGAAGTCTTTTCAGCGAACATTGTTTATAATTCCCGATTTAGAAAATAGACATTGTGTATTATATAAAAAAGACTATTGAGGTAAGAGTCGCGTGTATAATATAATCATTCGTTGTCGTTTGTATGTATGTTAGTTTTGGCTGTGACTGATTGTTTGTTTTTGCTTTCTTATTGTGTGTAGGTTTGTTTTCGCAGTCGTGAAATTCTATAAATTTGTGTTCATCGTGTCGCTTTTATCGAGGTAATTAAAGTCTTTGGGTTCATATTCGTGTTTGTTGTTATCTTCTTATGTTTTTGTATTCATGCTTATCTTCTTTTCTTATTTTGTCTTTTTACTTCTTATATAACGACTGTTCTTGGTGTTTATCTTTTTGCTTGTATGTTTTTTTATTTTTTTTTGTGATTATGAATATGTTAACGTCTTGGTTTGGTGAGCAGTCAAAAGCCGATGCACGTTTATTAGTGGGAGGGGCAGTTGCCCACCATGAAATTTTCAAAATTAAGTTAATTTATAATAGATAGATATTATGATATGCTCTTGTTATATTGTTTAATGCCCCCTGTGCCATTGTTTGACATATGCAATACATTTAATAAGAGAAAAAGAAACTAAAAATTCATATCATATCAAGGAGCGGATTCATCGGACACATAATTTATTTACTATAGTTTTTTTTTTTTTTGTCGTCTCATCATGTGATTACAAAAGCCCAGAACGAGTAAGGATACAAATATTTTCGAGGCCCAAGACCTTTACAAATTAAAACCCAACTAAAGCCCTTAACATTAGAGATAAGAATTAGTGAATAACAGACACGTGGATACACGTGGAAGCCTTGGGATGAATGTCAGTCGACGGAGAGAAGATGCCGGCGACATCATCGCCGATGCAGAGTTTCGCCTGAAGACTGAAAATCCGAAGAGCATGACCTCCAATCGGATCTAGCATTCTCCTCGAACAAACCGCTTCTCCTCCACCGTTCACTATCTCCTCCATTTGAGATCCCATGAGTATTGCCCAGAAACTTTAAATCTTCGATTAAAAACATTGTTATGCCGATCATCTTCAACTCACAACTAGTCACCCACAGCCTAGAAATAGGCTTTAAGAAAGGGGACTTAGGGAGATCTCATCTCCCGCCGAGAGAGAGGATAATACCACAAGTTAAAGAAGAAGAGCTCTGAGAATTACCGCCGGAATCGATCGCCTTCGCCTCAATACAAGAGGAACCTAATTTCAGAGGAGAAATGGGCAAGACAACATCCAATTAAGCTAGAAAACCATTGCAATAACATAAAAAACTTTGATTCCTCTAATTTAAAGAACTTCATCACTCCACTAAGGAATAGTGATAAACCTTGAAAAAGGAATCAACATGAAAGATAGCAAAGGAGTTCATAGCTGCGGATGAGCATAGATCCGAACAAGTCGGAAAACATAGAAAATCCGATCATAGTCGGAATTATTATATCCGTTTAAACGGAAAACATCTATCCGATATTAATCGGAATTTGTATACCAAAAACTGAGAAAAACTCTCCCTCTGTGGAAGATATTGAAGAGAGAACAGAGGGAGAGGTCTCAAACCCGTTCTCTAATTTATTTACTATAGTTAATAAAATAGTTTATTAAATAAAATATAATCTTAATAAAAAATATTTATATTAAAAAAACCTAACTTATAAGTTATAAGAAAAACAAAAAAAACGTATAATATTATTCTACGATCTTCTATAGCTTGGAACTTTTTTATCACTACCTCATTTGTCACGTTATTAAAATGCTCGTTTTCAATAAGACAAACTAGATAATCGTTAATAATTGGTCATTCATTCGGTTGCGCAATGTAGTCTTCACAATCTTCATTACAGAGAAGCATCTTTCGACTGAAGCACTGGCTGCAGATAAAGTCAAAGCAAGCTTCAAAAGCCGATAAACCAAAGGATGCAAAATATATTTCTTTGTCTCAACCATCACACGTGCAAATATCTCCAAAAATTTCTAATTTCCTAAATCTTTCATCTTCTCGGATATTATCAATGTATAAACCAAGTTAATGATCAAGAGATATCCGTTCCACGAAATTAAAATATTCTGGATAAAACTGAGACAATCTCACAAGTTTTGAGGGATCAAACTCATGGAATGAATTAATAGGGCTCAATGACATAGTGCAGCCAAGTAACTAAGTGTTTACCTCATCAAAACGATCATTGAAGTCTTGAATTTGCATATCCAATACAGTGTAAAAGCATTCTACCTGATATTGATGCATGTTCGTTTTCCCACTTTGTTTTCTTGGCTTCTTTGGATCAACAAAGTCTTCCTCCATAATGAGCAACTATGTGTTATGATTCTCACAAAAGGATGAAAACTTTCTTAATCAAAGAATCCCAACCATTATCTCTGAGCTTACACAATTGCTGCTTGGTGGATTTCACGAGAGACATGGCATTTGAAATGTCTTGATCTTTTTTTTTTTGTGTTTTCAAGAAGAAGCAACATCAACTGTAAGTAGAACACAAAGTCAAATGTGTGAAAGTATTTGAGAATACCATAAGCTTGGCGTTTTTTGATTCCCTCTGTCCCTTCGCTTTCAACATACTCAAGCACGGTAATGATGGAAAGAAATAAATTAACCGAGCGTAATAATGTTATATAATGAGAACACCAACGAGTATTACTGGGTCTTTGGAATGAAAGCTCCTGATCTAATCCTTTTCTAGTCTTAATTTCCCCTTTTTTTTAACTCTTTTCTCAATTCTTTGTCGGTGGTCTTCTCGGACCATATCTTTTCTCTTACAGGAAGCTACAACCACATTTAACTAGACAGCAACCATATCAAAGAAATCTGCAACTTGAAACTGTTTTTTAGCAACTGCCACGACAACCAACTGAAGTTGGTGAGAAAAACAATAAACATAATACGCAGAACCATTTTCTCTCAAAATCAGAGATCTCAAACCATTGAACTCACCCTGCATGTTACTTGCTCCATCGTAACCCTGTCCTCTTAACTTTTTCATACTCAACCCATGCTTAGCAAATATTGAATCAACAACACATTTCAGAGTTAAAGAGGAGGTTTCTTGCACATGAATAAGACCAATGAATCTTTCTTTTATTATTCCACCTTTATCAACAAAGCGAAAAACTACAGCCATCTGCTCTTTATCTGAAAAATCTGCAGATTCATCTATCAACAAGCAAAACACATCATGATCAAGCTCTTGAATAATAAATGCAGTAACATCCTCAGCAAAACAATGCACTATATATGTCTGAATTTTGTGAGACACCATTTGATATATTTTTGGAGCATTCCAACACAACCTTACTTACAATCTTATTTTGCTCTACAATATATTTCAGAAGCTCCACAAAATTTTTCCTATTAGCTGATCCCACATTTTCATCATGACCTCGAAAAGCTAATCCTTCCTGTAACAAATATCTATAACAATCAATTGAAACATTCAATCTGATTATGTATTTATTTTTGGTTGCATCATCATGCTTATAAAAAGCGTGAACAATTGATTGACCTTGTGTCATCAGATTATCAACAATTTTCAATGCATAATTGTGAAACTATTCACTGGTCCCACATGTTCTTGTAATATCTTTGGGGTTTTCCAAATATTAAAGCCTTTTGTCACAAATTAATCACTTTCACTTTTGTTTGCTGTGTAATATTTAGGCGGGCGGTGATACAACGGCCAGCGCCTAAAACGCCTAGTCGGAGTCTAGGCGATTTCTAAGCATTTTAAGCGTTTACAAAATAAATTAATTTATTATATATTTTATAGAGTGTAATATATAAACTTATATATTTTATTTATAAATACTAAAATTTACATTTATAAAATTTAAATATATATTAAAAATTCAAATTACACATAAAAAATAATTTTTTTTTATAAATATCATATATAAAACGCTTAAAAAGTAGCTGCTATGGTCTATTAACGCCTAACGCTTAAGCGGGCGGTTTATGAATGCCTAGCGTCTAGGCGGTGCCTAGGCGACCACCTAGACTGACTTTTAGAATACTGCTAAATAAGTAGCAAAACAAACAAAAAACTTTGTCTTTTTTCACACTATATTCCAACCAACGACCATAGACATCAAACCAAGATGGATTGAATCGTCCTAATTTGTTTCCTACTGCAGTTTTAGGAAAATCATGACCATGAGGTTGGCAAAAACCTTTAATCAAATATCTGCGTCTTACCTCATCTCTTTCATTTTGATGATATTCTAATATTATTTTTCTATCTGCTGGATCTGAAGGTAAATCATCCAAATCGTTTTTAGATGTTGCCGGTGCAAATTTTTTTAAATAATCTTCGCACTAAAAAAAAAAGAATGTTTTACATAACTTATTTTTTATTTTTGCATCAGTTTTAAATGATATAAAAGAATTTTGCATCATTTAATACACTTAAATAAGTGATTCTGGTGGTGGTGATTCCGGGCTCCGGTAGCTTATGGCTAACGAAGGACTCATTCCATCTCTTGAAAATGAAAAGAAACGAAGAATTATTACCAAAATAAGCTACAAAGGGTACATTCAAACTCCCAAATTTTAATGATCTCTTTTGTTCGATCAATTTTGTTTCTTGATTAGACAGACAGTGGTGTGTCTCTGTTTAATGAACAAATATTGGTGAAATGGATTAAGATTGTTGCCTGGAAACGCTGTCTTCCTCAACCCATCATAATAGCTTATGAATCTTATGGTCTTGGGGTGATTTTCTTTTATAATCTGTCTTCTTTTAGAACCTATTTCTCTTTTGTAGCGTACTATTATTGTCTCTCTTGTCATCATTGACGCTTTGTGCATTGGACCTTACTTTGGCTCTTTGGCTGTGAGTTCGCCTATTTTGTTTAATTATCTGAGTTTAATATTTTTCCCCCATTAATGTAAGATTGTTCTCTCATTGGCAGAACAGAAGTTTCCGAAGTTTTTTGTTTTAAAAATGCGAAAGTTTCTCTCGTCGTTTTTAAGTTTGATGGATCTTGGTTGGTCTTCCAAATGCTCAGCTTAGATATAAGTTGAATGATTATGGCTCGTGGTTTCAAAAAGAGGTATCAGAATTCATCCTGCACGAAAGTATCATTCAAACAAGGATGTTTTCTTCCTTTTTCGTCTAACCCTCGTCGATGTTTCAACTTAACAACACCAATAACAGGAAAACGCTGAAGAGTTGTCTTGTTAAATCCGGCAATGTAAGAAACTTTTCAAGTTTGAGAGACGTAGAACGGAAATTGAATTTTTTTTGGTGTTCTGTTTCAGTTTGCGTGTATGTGTCTCAGTTCTGTAGCTTGTATTTATCTTTCGTTGGATTTGAAGATATGAAAAAGAAAGGTTACAGTGAAAGAGATTTTCAGTTCTGATATTAATAAATATAAGTGAATTAAAGTATATCTACAAATGAATGCTTGAAATGTATGACGTTGCAATGCTCCCTCGTAGCTTAAGTGCTTGCATTTTCTCTCGCAGAGGTTCTGCAAGTGACAGAGCTCCTTTTAAGAATCTATAGAATTTTATAAGATTGAAAAATATAAATCAGCAACCACACTCACCATCAAACTATTATGAAGGTTCTAGATCATCCATATCATATATGTCTCTAGGCTGAAAATGTACTGCAATATCCCACTTCGGCTCAAAAGGATCTTTTACATAATACACCATTTTAGCCTGAGAAGCCAATATATAAGGCTCATTCTCCTCATTATCTCCAGTATGTAACAAGCGTGAAAAATCAAGCAACCTATGACCATATATGTCAGTTTTATACCCTCGTTCAAATCGAGTATGAGCCCACTTGCATTTGAATAATATAACTTTGAAAACCTCATAGTAGTTTAACTCCATAACCTCAACCAAATTTCCATAGTAAGCTATATCTCCAGCACTTGGGTTAAGATCACAAGAACTCGCGTAACTCATAGTCTCAGCAGCCACATAAACACCACTATTTTGTGTTTTCAGGTCAGCCTCTCTTTCTGTTGTCCGAAATTTGAATCCATTGATATTGTAAGCTGTATACTTCACAACTTTCTCAGACGGACCTGGAGCTAAGCATCATAAATCATCATTTATACCATCTAACTCATTTTTTTTTCTACTTTCTCCTTGATCCATTTCGCAAAATGAAGATGCATTTCTCTGTCAATGTTAATCGCACGATTCCTCCTGTTCTGACGACTATATTTCTTTGACAACTCATTTTTGAACTTCCTATAAAGAAAATTAGATGAATTATTTTTTTAAAAATATATCAACAAAACAAAAATGATTGTTCTTTGATGAAAAAGACTTACTCTTGTAAGGGATCAAGTAGATGACAGTTGACTAAAATATGTTGATGTGCTTGATACCTGTCTACGTAACTAAATGTATAAACGTGATCCGCACCAACAGGTTTACCAAGATTTAGAAAAAGAAGAGGTAGTTCTGAGTTTGGTCTTACACTTGTGTCAGCCAGAGGTCGATCGTCAGCACGGCTAACTCGAGTAAATCGTGTCTCTATATCATCAAGATACATTGAGCAAAACGTTACACATTCATCAGCTAAATACTGTTCACAAATTGAACCCTCAGGTTTAGCACAATTGCGAACATGTGATTTAAAATATCCAAGAGACCTGTAAATGAGTAAATCAAGTAAGTGTCAACTTATATATAAATATAGATGTATATGTAATGAGAAAAAAATTCACCTCTCAATTGGATACATCCAACGAATTGAACTGGTCTACCATCTTTTGCTTTGTCGGTGAGATGTACAATTAAATGTATCAACACTGTAAAAAACGAAGGAGGAAATAACATCTCCATACAACATAAAGTCACTACAATACAGTCTTTTAGTTTATCAAGTTCATTGATATCAAGAACCTTAGCAGAGATATCTCTGAAAAATCGACAAAGCTCAACAATGACTGAAGTCACCTCTGGTGGCAGCAATTTTCAAACTGTGATTGACACAAATCTCGCATTATTATGTGACAATCATGGCTTTTTAAACCTGATAGCTTTTTATTGTTAATATCAACACAATTAGATATGTTAGAAGCATAATTATCAGGGAATTTTACATCTTTTAAGACATTTAGAATAATGTCTTTCCCAGCATTATTTAGAGTAAAACATGCTGCCTGGTACTTCGTGGTATCATCGGGCCACAAATCAGGACGTATCCCAAGCTCACGAAGATCTTTACTAGCTTGTAAATTCTCTTTTGATTTTTTTTTTTGGGTCATCCAATAATGTGTAGATTATGTTGTCGAACACATTTTTTTCTATGTGCATCACATCCAAATTATGTCGTACCACAGTAAACTCCCAATAAAGCAATTAAAAAAAAAATACCTTTTTCCTCCATTGTTGAGAATTGCATATTTCTGCCTCGCCTAGACCTCTTTTTTTCCAACTGAACCATGTTTTTTACCAAGAATAATGTTAACTTGCTCAAGTTGATGAACGATTGTAGCACCTGTCAACTTCAATGGTGGAGATTGGGTTTCTATTCTTCCATCAAAACTAGTTTTGTTTTGACGAAAATCATGATCTGAAGGAAGAAAACGACAATGACCCATAAAAAAAAATTTCTTTCCATGGCGTAAACGTTGTCCACATGAATCAAAATTGCAGTTTGGACAAGCTAACGCTGTATACGTATTCCAACCAGATAAATTTCCAAGACCAGGAAAATCACTAATTGTCCACATGATGGCTGCTCACATGTCAAATGTTTGTTTTGTAGAAACATCTAGTGTTTTGACCCCTTCAGACCATAATTCCTTTAATTCTTTGATAAGTAGCTGCAAATAGACATCAATATCATTTCCAGAAATGTGCTTTCCAGGGATAACCATAGAGAGAATAATCGATGTCTGATTCATTGACATCCACGGTGGAAAATTATAAGAAAATAAAATCACTGGCCAAATGCTGTAACTAGAACTAATCCTACCGAATGGATTAAAACCATCAGTAGCCAAACCGAGTCTAACATTTCTTGGATCAGATGCAAACTCAGGATATTTTTGATCAAATGCCTTCCAAGCACCACCGTCTCTTGGATGTCGAAGTTTACCATCATTACTACTAGCAGTTGCATGCCTTCTCATGTGGCTAACAGTTTTTGATGACATAAATAGACGTTGCAACCGTTCTTTCAAAGGAAAATAACGTAAAACTTTTGCAGGAGCTTTTTTTCCCTAGTCTCTAATCCAGACTTCAAATTCTTTGACGTATTTATTTTCCATCGAGAAGCTTCACAAACTTTGCAAGTTTGTCTTTCTGCATCATCCTCCCAATATAACATGTAATCATTAGGACATGCATGAATTGACTCAAATGCTAAACCCAGCTTACGAATAACTTTTTTCATTTCATTGAATGAATCCGGCAATTTAGCTTCTGTAAATGCTTTTTTTAGCAAACTGAGCACCATGGATATTCCTTTGTCACTAATCCCACATATGCATTTGATATGATATAACTTCAACAGAAATGACAATTTTGTAAACTTAGTGCATCCTGTATATAATTCTTGATTTAAGTCAGCAAGCAACTCATCAAAACCTTCTCCTTTTCCATAATTTCCACTCGAAGTTGATGGTCCATCTGTGTCCATAGGTTGCTCCTATCCATTTCCATCAGATGTATTAATATTAGGAAAAAGATCATCCAAAAGATTCATATTTGATTCTAATTCACCTAGAGCAATATTAATACCAGGAGATATTTCTATTGTATTTCCTACAACACCAATATCCTCTCCATGAAGTATCCAACTTGTGTAGGAATTTAAAAATCCAAAACATATTAAATCACCTTCAACATCTTCTCTAGATCTAGATTTGGCTAGAGAACAGCGGTAACACGGACATTTTATCATGTTTGCATCTGATTTGGCAAAAGAAAAATCCAAGAATTTTTTGGTTATATAGTATTGAGATAAACGTGGTTTGTTTATCCATGACTTATCCATTATAACCTAAACAAAAAATACACATAATCATACAGTAATATTAAGTCAAAAAGAAAATTATGTTTATGTAACCGTATATGGATTCAACATTTTTAACATAATGCAATGGACAATTCTTCAGAGTAAACAAGCTGTTAGTGATTAGTAAATTTGGTTTATTATCTATAATCCAAGCCTTTTACTAACTCAATTTAACAGTCCTCACCTTAACAACCCCACAAATACGAGTCTGACGAATAAGAGTTGGTATCCAAGCCCTATAGAGTTTCAGATCTGCAAGTCCAAGCTGTTTCTTGGCCAAGAAGATACAGTGATAACTTTCACGATTTACCTCTGAAACTGAATCTGAAAGTTTATCTGGAAAGAGGGATCCAAGATACAGATCGGTATATGGATCGCTATCTGAGTCCTTCTGGATCGATGGCAAAGCCTCTCACAATTTTGGCTGTGCGAAACTGGAAAAATCTGATTTTGCAGAAAAAATGATTTTTCGCCAACTTCCAGCTCATGTAAAACACAGAGCATACCTCGGAATTATGATCTGTAAACTGCTATGGATTTCTTGCAGCAAGATATTTTCATAGGTATGACGATCGACACTTAGCTCAATCTGAGTTGCTGGCAAACGCCACAGAAAAACCCTCACTCAGACAAATATTAAACTGATGCTGCATAAGTTTTTATAGAGTTTCACTGCGTTAACCCTTTGTTTCTCTCAGAAGAATGAGGCTGCCCTTTATATAGAGAGTGGGATCCAGCTCCCTAGGTATAAAGTAGAGAAGAATTGACAAAAATATCTTTATTCATATTTTCAGGCTTTTTTTTGCTCTTGGACTTCAAAGAAATAATACACTATAGTATCAGCATCATTTTTTTTTTTGTGATGTAAGTTTTGAATCATTTTTGTAAGTGATGTCAACAAAAATAATAATTACATCGATTATTTTAATTGATGTTAACACATATTTTATATCATTTTTATTAAAGTGATGCAAATTATTAGAGATTTGTATCAGTTTTATTTGAACCGATGTCAAAATAGTTCTAAATAAAATCAATTATCGTAACTGATGTTAATTAACATATTTTCTATCATTTGTTAATATGTAATTCAAAATAGAATCATTTAATTTTGTGATGCAATTTAAGTAATGTAAAATACACATTTTAAGTGATGTAAAAGTGAATAATTTTTTAAAGTGATGCTAGAAAAAATAATAAATATATTAATTATATTAACTGATGTGAATATTTTCTTTTCAATCACTTTTATTTAAGTGATGTAAAATGAAAAAATTTTGTATCAATTGTGATTATATGATGTCAAATTAAATCAAATAAAATAACTGATGTATTATTATATCATTTGCTATAAGTAATTCAAAACAAAATCATTTAATTTATGTGACACAAACTAAATGATGTAAAACACACAATTTTTTTAATACCGTTACTTGATTTAAAAAATAAAAATATATTATTATATTAAATAATAATACTTTTGAGACTTATTCGCTCAACTAAGAGAGTTGAATCAATTCTCTTAAGATAACTTCTTAGTTTGATGAAGTTAATCAAGTCAAAGCAAGGAAAAAAGGAGCAATTTCTTATGATTTTTTTTTGGTCGTCCTTTGATATTATTACTGATAAAAGGTTACAAAATGCATCTCTGGCATGTTTCGCTATTGTATCCACCTCTGCAACTACACTTCTGTTTACATGCAGAAAATTAAAATTACAGTCCTTAGCTATATAACTAATATCTCTTGTTCATGTAGCTATGGAAGAAGTTATCCACCTCTGGGAACATCACTGTCTTCTTGTCAATGCACGAACATCATCAATCAGCATCTTTGCGTCCCCTAAAAAAAAACATTATAATAACCAAGTTTATTAAGCTCCCTTACTGCCATAAGTAATGTTAAAGCCTCAGCAGCAAGAGGGGACATAGTTGGCTCTACAGAGGATCTCCCTCTTAATACATTGTGACCTGAATAATCATATAAAGCCCATGCACTACCTGCCTTTTCCTCAGCTGATTTCCAAGATGCATCTACAATGCATGCGCAGCAGTATGTGCCAACTGCATGAATGACATTTGTTAAGTAACTAAATTGCCTACTGCTTTCTAAGATTCTATCATTAGAGGGAGCAATAGTTTCTTCCCAAATCTGAGAATCATCCCACAATTTATTATCAATAATAGCCTTTTTAATTACTTGTGGAATAAAGTGACGAGTATTTTGGAATAAGAGAATGTTTTTCATTTTCCAGATTCTCCATCCCAGAAAAATAAAAAGATTATCAGTAGAACTTACAGATGATGGAGAGAACAACTTCAGCAGATTTTGAATCAAAGACTGGGAATCTATCTCTGATGATGAGAGAGTGTCACCCGGTGCCAATTCCCAGATTTCCTTAGTTATTCTACATCGAAAAAGAAGATGATTAAGAGTCTCATCCTCTTCACCATAAAGAGTACACCTCAAATCAACATTGCATCCTTTGCTTTGTAATGCAGAAGCTACAGGGAAGCTATTATGAGCAATTCTCCACCAAAATATTTTTAACTTTGATGGGATTTTCATCTTCCAAATTATTTTATATACTTGTCGGCTTCATTTCCTGAAGACACATCTGTAGTGTGTGAAGTTGAAGAAAGATGCGTATTTTGGACGAAATAGCCTGATTTAAGCGTGTACTCTCCATTATTTGAAAAAGTCCAAGCTAAATGATCTTTTACATTAGTCGTGCTTGGTCTAATTTTCGTGATCAGCTGCATATCCTCTGCTCTAATGTTTTCAGCCATAATTTGATGTCTCCATTGACTTGTGTCAAGGTCAATCAAATCAGAAACCATAAGATCAGGATTTGTCAGTTTTCCAAGGCCAATTGCTGGACAAGGAGGGTTTGATGGAATCCAGTTATCTTTCCAGACTTGGATTTTCCGCCCATTGCCAACTCTACAAATACTTCCTCTTCTGAGCAAATCTTTAGAATTAACAATACTTTTCCAAGCATAGCTTGAATATCAAGAAACTAATGAGTCTGGGTTCTTAAAACAAAAAGGAAAACTAATACTAAAAAGGAAGTGTAAAACCGACATTAATATATACATCAACCGAAATAGAAAACTTTAAAATAAAGAAAAATGTTTTAACTTTCGAGTCGGTGCTGCATTTTTCTTTTAAATGGGCTTTCAATATAGAGCTTTATTTGATTTCTTTTTAACTTTTATTTGGGTAGGACAGACACACACGTAATATGTGACATACAGTAAAACTTTTATAAATTAATAATGTTAGGACCATGATAATTTATTAATTTATCGTGATATTAATTTATCTATAAATTAATAATTATTAATTTATAGAGAAAATTTGTTTTTCGCATATAATTTTCTAAAAAATATATTTGTAATAATGTTATATTTTAAAATTTTAACAAATCTCATTATATAAATTATAATTAAGAATCATAACTATCACAATAATATAGTTTTTAACACCATATTAGATTGTCTATGTAAAAATATACATATTCATAAGTTTAAAATTTATAAAAAAACCATGGTTACTATCAGTATTACTGATGATAAAGTTGAAGATAACACTTCAATACTTTAAAAACACTTAAAAATAAGAAAATCAATTATCACATCAAAAAATCATCATAAATATTGAATGTATATAGTAAACGAGCAATAAAAGCTACTGATATAATAATTAGAGAGATGAGAACTAATGAGATTTTAACTTTAAATAAAAATAAACACATTAGTTATTTTTTAAAAATATTGTATTTACATATATTTGCATAAATTTATATTATTATTAATTTATGTTTTTGTTGGGACCATAAATTTACATAAGGGTTTCAAAAAAAATTATTATCTTATTATCTTATCGAATTTAATGGATTTTTACATTGGCCCGACTTGGGACCATCAAAATTTATTAATTTATAGTGATTATTAATTTATCGAGTATTAATTTATAGAGGTTTTACTGTAATAAGTTACAATTTTAAATAATTAATCTTAGCTATATAAATTTTTTTTGTAAAAAATAATTAGCATGGAGCACGTGCCCATCATTTCTCTATATACATCTGCCCCTGAATTCATATCAGTAGAAAAGAAAACCCCAATGTGAGATTCTTTTTATGTCTCCAAGCTCACAGATTTTAATTTAGCGTAGTTTGATTTATTAATACGAAGTTAATCGAATGTGTGTATTGGTTACTAAAGTTATCCTCCTTCCTATCCCTAAACCAATTCCCCCCTCTTTCTCCTAATGCTTCTATTCCTCCGTCCTCTTTTTTGCAAACTGCACTTATTGATGTGCCTGTAACAATTGAAACTTCCGGTTCTCCTTCCAAGATCTGTCTTCCTGCTGATGTCTCTATGATGGACGCTGAACCTACTGTTACTTTTTTTCTTGAATCTACTGTTCAAAACCCTAGATCTGGAAAAACAGTATCTGAAAAGTTTAATGTTGTTGCTCCAAAGGCAACTTCTCCTCTCAATACCAACAAGGCATCCGGTAATGTCCATCTCGGGCCTACTCCCACTACTGGTGGCACCTCTGTTCGGTCCACAGAACCCAATCCTATCTCCTTGAATCAGAAACCACCCCAGAAAACCTTACCTTCACAAAAATCTTGTCCAAACCAAGGACGTACTAAACCCATACCTGATACTACGTCTCTTCCAAAACCACCAACCCTGGTAGAAAAACTGAGAAAGTCAGAAGATCGATCTTTAGAAAGGCTTGCTCCAATCACTATAGCTGCTTCTAGAAGACCGCATGTTCTGATTCCAGATGATGTATTTCAAGTTGGTGCTGAACTGCACAAAGATTTCATCACATGCTTCTTTAATGGGCATCCTCCTCCTTTCAGTCAAATTCAAAGTGTTCTTAACCATATGTGGGGGAAAGGAAGGAAGGTTGAAATCCACACCAATCCACTCTCGAGATCCATGTTGGTTAGAATCCCCAATAACTTCATCAGGGAAAAGATTCTGGAAAAGGGCATATGGTATGTAGGAGACTCCATGTTTCATGCTGTGCAGTGGTCCTCCAACCCTTCTTCTGAGTCCCCTGCTTTGTCCTCTATCAAGATTTGGGCTAACCTTAAAGGCGTTCCTCTAGACCTGCACCACTAAAAAGGATTAAGTCTGATAGCTGGTCTAATCGGTGAGCCTAAGGAAACTGATGACTTTACCAAAAATCTAGTCAACTTATCTCTAGCTCATGTTAAAGTGGAGGTTGATCTCACCAAAACTCTCCCACATGTTCACGAGTTTGAGCGGGAGAGTGGTCTGGTGGTGGAGGTCGAGGTGGACTACCCTTGGATGCCTCCCACTTGCTTCCACTGCAAGGAGTTAGGCCACATTGCTCGTAACTGTCTGAAGTTACCTCCGCTTAGTGTCGTTCCAAGGCGACCGGAAAGTACAAAACCTTCGAATGGTAAGGAAAAAGAGTGTGAAGTCTCTCCTGCCTCCTTAGGTGATTCGGCTGCTGCTGATCTGCCAGCCTGCGTGAGAGTTCATGGAGAATCATCTTCCAATCCTCAAAACCCCTATGTCCCCTCTACTCCTCATAAGTCCTGTCCTTTTGTTGTAAACCCTACTCCTTCTGTCGAAACCCCTTCCTCCAAAGATTCTTCAGTTTCTTCTTTAATGGTGCTTCCAGTTTCTAATTGTTCTACAGGAGTACCTCTTCCACCTTGTTCATCTCCTGAAATCACAATCAAGCCTCCGTTAAAAAGATCCAGGTCCAGTCCAATCCTTAATTCTCGTCCTGCCTCTTCGCATTTTAACCCTTTCTCTTCCCAGTCTTTAGCCCTTCCTTTTGTCCCGGATCCCCTTACTAATTCCATTATCTTATATTCTACTACTTCTAATTCCAATAGGTCTCTCCCTTTGGGAGATCTCTCCTCCTAATTCCTATGTATATTAAAAACTTTTTATGGAATGTCTGTGGACTTAATGAGCCGGACAAGCATGTGTCTTTTAGTAATTGGCTCTTAAGCCATAAGCCTCTTTTTGGATCTATTCTAGAGTCTCACATAAAGGATTATAATTTGAACCAGTTAATGACTAAGCTCTGTAGGGGTTGGAAGTATACCTCGAATCACCTCTCTGATGCTGATGGTCGGATCATTATTATCTGGCAAGACCAAGTGAATGTCAGAGTGCTTTACCAGTCTAAACAATCAATAACCTGCGAAATCAACATTTGGAATACTACTGAGTTTGTTTACACTACGGTGTATGCATCCAATACAAGGGAGGAAATAGTTAGCCTGTGGATAGAGCTGATGGATCTTCATCAATCGCTTGGTCTTAACTCTCGGCCTTGGATGATGGGAGGTGATTTCAACGAGATTGTGCACCCTGTTGAACACTCTTTCCCTAAAGTAAGTTCTCTTATGACACAAATGTCTGAATTCAGAGATTGCCTCCATCAACTGGGTATGTTTGACCTACGATTCCAAGGGCCATTCTTTACTTGGACAAACTGCAGACCTGAGGCTCCTATTGCAAAGAAACTTGACAGAGTATTAGTTAATAGTACCTGGATTGCGGCGTTCCCCAACAGTTCGTATACCTTCTTGCCACGTCTAATATCTGATCACTGCCCATCTATTGTCGACCTAGCCCATACCCTTCCCATCTAATATCTGATCACTGCCCATCTATTGTCGACCTAGCTCGTTCAAATTCTTCAACTACCTATCTAAACACCCAAACTTTCTCCATGTTGTGAAAGAAGCATGGTTTCAGGCCGGAAGCTCATCATCAAACCTTACTGACCTCTGCTGGAAACTTTGGACTATAAAAAGAGAGCTAAAACAGTTAAATCGAGAGAATTTTTCAAAAATTCAAGAAAGAATGAGTGAAACTAACTGGTTGTTTCAACTTGTGCAGGTTGAAGCGCTTAGTCACCCTTCTCCTCAGACGTTTCAGAAAGAAAAAGAAATTCTTGATCGGTGGATTTTTCTGCGTGATATTGAGGAGAGATATTTGAAGCAGAAATCTCGTATTCAGTGGCTGCAAGTAGGAGACAATAACTCTTCATACTTCTTTAGAATCTTTCAAACAAGGGCGAGCTACAATGCTATCAGATCTTTCATCTTACCTTCGGGTGAGGTCATCAGTGACCCTACCGTAATGAGTGCTCATGCTATATCTCACTTCCAGTCTATTCTTGGTCCACATATTATCCCTCCTCTAGGTTTGGAATCTCCTCTGCAATGGTTTGCCTCTTTGACCTCATTTAGATGCGGCTCCCAATTCCATGATGTGATGCTGTCCATCCCGTCTGATGAGCAAATCACTTGGATGCTCTTTCACCTGAATCCAAATAAGTCTCCTGGTCCAGATGGTTTTACTTCAGGCTTTTTCAAAGAAGCTTGGCGCTGTGTGGGCCAAGAGGTAGTGGCTGCAATCAAACATTTCTTTGTGACAGCCTTCATGCCAGCTTCCACGAATTCAACTATCTTCTCTCTTGTTCCAAACAAGCCGGCTGCTTCCCTGGTGTCTGACTTCCGGCCTATCTCTTGCCTGAATACTCTCGACAAAGTGGTTTCTCGGCTGCTGGTGCGAAGACTTAAGCCTATCCTGCCCTCCTTAATCCTGCCAAATCAAACAGCATTTGTAAAGGACAGACTTCTAGTGGAAAACACAATACTAGCAAGTGAATTGGTGAATGGTTATCATAAGAATAGAGGAAGGAAATGCATAACAATCAAGGTAGACATAGCAAAGGCGTTTGACACAATCTCCTGGGAGTTTTTATTTAACTGTCTACAAGGCCTTCAACTACCTCCTCTATTCATTCGTTGGCTAAAAGCATGCATCTGCACTACAAGTTTCACCATCGGATATAATGGCACGGTCTAGGGTCATTTTAAAGGAAAAAGAGGTCTCAGGTAGGGAGACCCCTTATCTCCTTACTTATTTGTCATTGCCATGAATTGTCTCTCCCTAATGCTCAACAAAGCAGCGGAGGAACAGAAATTTCAATACCATCATAAGTGTTCCAAATCAAAGCTTACCCATTTGTGCTTTGCAGATGACTTGTTGATATTTGTGGATGGATCCATCTCCTCGGTGCAGAATGTCTTACAGGTCCTTCATGAGTTCGAGAAGAGATCTGGGCTGGCTGTTAGCTTCCAAAAGCCTGTTTCTTTGCTTCGGGACTATCTGACTCGGAAGAAGACCTCATATAGTTTTCTATGGGTATGCAACTTGGAGCTCTTCGAGTGAAATATCTGGGCGTCCCTCTCTGCTCCAAAAAACTAAACCTGCTGGATTGTGCACCTTTTCTTCGAAAAGTGAGAGAGCGCATCACCTCTTGGAGTGCAAAAACTCTTTCCTTTGCAGGCAAGCTTCTTCTAATCAAGACAACAATCGCAGGAATTTCTAACTTCTGGTGTGCTACTTTCGTTCTGCCAAAAGCATGCATCAAAAAGATTAATTCTTTATGCAGTGGATTCCTTTGGAATGGGTCAGACGAAGGTCACACTGCAAGAGTGGCATGGGAATTTGTCACAAAACCAAAGAATGAAGGAGGATTAGGTATTACGGACCTGGTTTTCTGGAACCGTGCGTGTTCGATCAAGCTAATCTGGCTTTTATTCTTCCAATCGGGTTCTGTTTGGGTGGCTTGGTTCAAGCATGAAGTACTCCATGGCTGTCTAAACATCTTCTGGACGATCAAGACAAACAACAAGCACTCGTGGATGGCAAATAAGCTAATTAAAATAAGGAGTGAGGCTTTTGGATGGATTAAGCTGCGAGTGGGTAATGGAAAAAGCTATAGATTTTGGTCAGATAACTGGTCTCCTTTTGGGAGTTTGGAATCCTTCCTCCAAGACAGAGGAGGTTCTCGGCTGGGAATCAGAACGACATCAACTCTTTCTGATCTGTGTATTCACGGCATCTGGCTTATTCCTCCGGCAAGAACTGAGAACCTTGTCACTCTTCAGGCCTTTCTGACCACAATTAACTTGAGTGAAGAGGAGGATTACTTCGAGTGGGAGATTGATGGGAAAGTACAAAAAAAATATTCAACAAGAGAGATTTACCAGCGACTGAAAGGAGAAGGAGTAGTTGTGCCTTGGAAAAAAATTGTCTGGAATTCAGGAGGGATTCCGAAGCATAGTTTTTTAACTTGGCTATTTGTTCTTAACAGATGTCTGACAAGGGACCATATTCTTGGTTGGGGGTTACAAACTGATCCCTTTTGCCTGATGTGTAATGCCTTGCCTGAGTGTCGAGATCATTTACTCTTTGCATGCGCAACCTCCTGGTCAGTTTGGTCTGTGGTGGGTATGAGATGCGGCTTGATCCCTGAAAGAGATTGGGGAAGATCATTTTCCCAAATGCAGCTATTGGTAGGAAAAAAAGAGAAGAAGCGTCTCACAGTTTTGGGATGGCAGTGCACTATTTACACAATATGGGCAGAGAGGAATGCAAGACTTCATCAGAATAGTTTCCGATATGTCGATTCCTTGATCTCCCAAGTTGATCTAATTGTCAGGAACCGGATCTCCTCCTACAGGGAAAGGAACCAACACCTAGCTTCAGCAATGATGCAATTATGGATTTCAACTTCAGCTTTAGGAAAAGGTTCATAATTTGAGCTCTCTTTGGGACCTCTCTGGAAATATCGCACTTCTCTGCTCTGCTTTCAAAGCGACGACGACGGTTCAACTACCCCTTGGGTGTATTCAATTTCTGGGCTTAATAGCTTCTGGTTCAATTAAGATTTTTTTTTAGTGGGCTACTGGGCTTAGCCCAATAGGGTGCTTACCCGAATTAGTCTGAAGGGCTTGTAATATTTTACATTTCTCATGCTTTAATAGAAAATCCTTTTTGCAAAAAAAAAAAGAAAACTGATTTCTGTCTTGTATTGTCTCCACAACTTCTTAGTTTTCCTCTTTGGCTCTTTGTTTCAATCTACTTAACTTTGATTTCATCCGATCCCAATAAAGAGAAGCTCTCTGATTCATGTAATTTTGTTTGACTCTTTCTTTATATATTTTTTGCTTTGTTTATATTTAGAACATAACAATAAATGTTATAAAACACAGATGGTGATTTATAGGGATTTGTGTTTCTTTTTTTATTAGTTCAAGTTGTTTGGTTGGAACCTGGAATGCTTCATGGGGAAAGATTGATTTAATATTCACTTAAATCATTCAGTGGTTTTGCAGACATTAATGGGGGTGATACTACAAAAGAAAATCTACTTCAAATTCCGAAAGTAATTTGGATGATTTAGAGGATTTGCGGTAGGATCCTCCTGAAAGAAGAAAAAATATCGTATTACCATTCAAATCAAAGAGATGAGGTAATTAGAGGTGCATGTCAACCTTATGGTCATACTTTTGAAAAAAAAAATTGAAAAAGCAATGAGACGATTTAACCTAGTTTGGTTTGATAAATATGGTAGTTGTTAGAATATAGCGCATTAAAAACAAAGCATCTTGCTTGTGCTGTTACTTATTCAGAGATGACATACCAAAACAAGGTGGAAATTATGTGTTTATGACAGAAAGTTTTTTCTTGTTGGAATAAGCCTGAAACTTTATCTGAACACGTGGTTGGAATCAACAGCTTTTATAATATGTTAAGAGATATGATGATTTGATGAACCAAAACCACTCCATTTTGCATGCTTTGTATAAGCAAGATGATGTGGTGAAAATGAGTATCAAATCCGGTTAAATGCTTCAATAGATGTTTCTAGATTCTTGTTACTACAGATATTACTTTTTCATGGTCATGATGAGAAAAAATATTCTGCTAGTAAAGGAAACTTTTTAGAGCTTGTAAAATACATTGGAGAACAGAATGATGTTGTAAATAAGGTTATTTTAGAAAATGCTCCAAAAATAACCAGATGGTTTCTTCATTGATTCAAAAGGATATTGCACATTGTTTTGTAGAAGAAGTACTGAAATTTATGTGGAAGAAATTTATGTAGAAGAAATTCATCATGGAATTTTTGGTTTGTTGGTTGATGAGTCTGCTGATGTTTCTGATAAAGAACAAATGACGGTTGTTTTCCAGTTTGTTGATAAAAGTGGATCAGTTAAAGAAAGATTTAAAGAAATATAAAGGAAACATATTCCTTGTCTCTGATATCTGCTATTGATGGCTTGTTTGCAAAATATGGTTGAGCATTAAAAGAGTGAAATGACAAAGTTATGATGGACCAAGCAATATGACAGGTGAGTTTAACAGTCTGAGATCATTGGTTGCCAGAGAAAACAGCTCAGGCTATTATGTTCATTGTTTTGCACTTTTACTCATCAACTTCAGCTGGTTGTGGTGGCAATTATGAAATACACACTGATATTGGTAGTTTTTTTTATATGGTTTCTATGTTGTTGAATGTGGTTTGCAAGCGAAAATATAAGTTTCTGGATATTAATCGAAACAGCGTGGAGAAAAGAATTGATAGTGCTGAGATCAACACTGGAACTGGATAAAATCAAGAGAAATTTCTTCCAAACCGTGGAAATACTTGTTGGGGTTTTCATTATAAAACATTGCTGCAATTAGTTGAATTATTTCCTTCCATCATTGAAATTTTTGAGTTTGTTTAAGATCAAAGCGCTCAAAAAGATGTCAAGCATATGGTCTTCTCAAATATTTTCACACATTTGATTGTGTGTTCTGTATGCAGATAATGTTACTTATTTTGGGACTCACTGGGAATCTGTCAATGGCTTTGCAAAAACAAAATCAGGACATTTCGAATGCCATGTCACTTGTAGATTCAACTAAGCAAAAATTGCAAAAGCTTTGAGAAGATGGCTGGGATTTGTTTACGGATAAAGTTTCTTCTTTCTGTAATAAGTATAATGCTAAATGCTCAAAAAGGATGAAGACTTTGTGGATTCAAGGAAGCAAGAAAAAAAAAACAGGTATAACCAATCTACATCATTATAAGGTCAACTGTTTCTACACCATTCTGGATTTGCAGCTTCAAGAGCTTAATGATTGAATTACCGAGGTAAACAGTGATCTGCTCATTTCTATAGCTTCTTTGAGTCATGTTGATTCCTTTGGCGAGTTTGATAAGTCAAAGCTGATGAGATTGGTTAAGTTCTATCCAGATGGCTTTAGTTTTGGGGATCATTTATCTATTGAGCATCAACTTGAAATCTACATTGACATTGTAAGAAATCGATGAACAGTTCAAGAATTTAAAAAGTCTTTGAGATCTTTCTCGGCTGATGGTGGAAACACAAAAGCATCTTGCACACCCTTTGGTGTATGGGCTTTTAAAGTTAGTTTTAACTTTGTCAGTTGCTACTGCAAGTGTTGAAAGGTGTTTTTCTGCAATGAAACTAGTGAAAACCACCACACGCAACCGAATTGGAGACGAATTTCTAAGTGATTGCTTAGTATGCTATATTGAAAAGGAGTTTTATAAGTATGTTACAAATGAAACAGTAGTGAAAAGATTTCAATCATTGAGAGAGTGTAGAGTACATTTCTAGGTTTTTATGTGCTTTTGCAATGACATTTTTAAGTTTTATTTCATATTTTTATCTTAATAATTTTTTTGTTTCTCCCACTAATAAAGTAATTCCTAGATCCGCCAATGTGAGCAGTGGTTTTTTATTCTCGTCTATATCATTGTTAATGAACTCATCATGTTTTTTTACCACAGTTGGGAAGTTCTTAGACCATAAATGGCGAGATAACACCAGCTGATGAGTTTAAAAAAGGAGAGTCGCAAGTAAAGAGGAAGAAGAATGTTTGCCAGAGAAATATTTGTATCGTAATTTGCATCAGCTATGTAATTTATTTCAGCTTGCTAGAACTGCATTTATAAAGTGTTTCAGGCTTGACCGCGAAGAGATTGATGATTCTATGAGACATAAAGATGAAATTCTTGTGAATAGAACAATAAACATACTCACACGTTGCATTTTTAATGTGTTAGAGATCAGTGGCAGATCTAGAAAAAAAATTAGTTGGGGGACATAATTTTATAAACAGAGAAAAAAAAATTAGTTGGAGGCAATTTTTTCTTTTTTACCATTAAATTTAAAATATTTTAGATTAAATTTACCTAAATTATTTAAGAAAAATAAAAAACAGTAGGAGGCATGTGACTGTGACCCCGTTGGATGTCTGCCCCTGTTAGAGATCATAGAATTTTGATTGTGATGATAATGCAGAATAAAACTTTAGGTTTATGATTGTGTATGGGAATCTTTGAAAGAAAAAGTTATAGAATTTGTTGAAATTTAACAAAAAAAAAAAGCCAATGAAGAAGAAGAATGCTGTGATGTGGTGATGGTGGGATAATGGGAAGTGGAATGTGGTGAATTGGTAAATTTGTTTTTGTTGTAGTTTTTGAATTTTGAGTTTTCATAGAAGTTTCCGATCATTTAGGTGGCTTATGGTGACGAGGAGGAACCGGAGATCAGCATGCAGGGAGCCGACTGAAGTGGAGGAGGATTGTTCTATGCAGGGAGTTGACTGAAGTGGGGGAGGATTGTTCTATGCAGGGAGCCGACTAAAGTGTAGTGTGTTCTGCTCATATTTCAACATAAAATATACATATATTGAGTCCGTTTTACATATGGGCCTCCAAAAAATAATTAAAATCATATTTTTTTCTTAAGGTTTCAAAGTTTAAATGTGTAATGATCACAAAATTATTTTTACAAGTTAGATTTTGTTTACACCGAAACAGTAAAATCTTTACAGTGAAATTTTATCTATAATCATAGCCTAAACAAAATCGCGAAGCTCAAAAGTGTAGGTCTACGTTCTAGGTTTCGGAAACCATCGCTAACCTCAATCACGAAGCTCAAAAATCAAAATTATGTAAATTTTATGGACTATTAGCTAATTATAGGTAAAGATGAGTAAGAGTTTGTGTTCTAACGTAAGAGATAAAGAAAGAGAGTGGAGGGAGCAAAGCTTTTATTCTTTTCACTTATATTCTCTTTGTTGTAGTTGTAATGGTAGTAGTACCTTTCTCTTCATGACAATCATCTATTTATACATGAAGAGATAGAAAAAAATCAAGACATGTGTAATGGTGATTAGGATATCACCTCTTTCTAATACAAATATTAGTGTCCAACTAATTGACAAGGGTCCAAGGAAGTGTAGAAAGATGATAAGTAACAATGATGGATAATCATACCTTTTTCTTAACACTCCCCCTTGAGTATCCATCACCATTGATGTGTTGCATGTTGCCTCATTAAAACCCTATCATGGAAAAACTCATTTGGGACAAAAACCATGAAAAGGAAAAAGAGTACAACCATGAAACTCCCCCTGGATATACTCTTTCTTTTTTAGATCTTGTAGACGTCGCATTCCAATGCTGTGAACATGCTTTCTGAATGTTGTAGTAGAAAGCACCTTCGTAAAAAGATCTGCAGCATTGTCACTTGAACGAATGTATTGAATGTCCACTTCTTTATTTTCTCGAGCTCTTGAGTGTTGGAGAAAAATCTTGGAGGGATGTGTTTTGTTCTCTCACTTTTGATGTAGTCTTCTTTGAGTTGAGCAACACATGCAGAATTATCTTCAAACAATTTTGTTGGCTCCTTATTCATGATTATGCCACTTGCTTCTTTTATGTGATGAATCATAGATCTGAGCCATACACACTCTCTACATGCTTCTGCAATAGTTTCTGCATAATTTGAGGAAGTGGCGACCAGTGTCTGCTTTTGAGAACGCCAAGAGATTGTAGTACCTCCAAATGTGAAAACAAATCCGGTTTGCAATCGAGCTTTATGTGGATCTGATAAAAACCTGCATCTGCAAAACCAACTAAACCGAATTTGGCGTTTCTAGGGTAAAATAATCCCATATCAATTGTTCCTTGAAGATAACGGATAATAAGTTTAATTCCATTCTAATGTCTACGTGTAGGGGACAAACTATATCTTGCAAGTAGATTGGTAGCAAATGCTATGTCCGGTCGGGTACAATTCGCAAGATACTTCAGGACCTAATATTTCTTTGTTATCTTCACAAGGTCGGAACAGATCTTTTTCATATCAAGAGATCGATTAACCATTGGAGTACTCAAAGGAGTCGCTTTATCCATACGAAAGCGCTTTAATACCCTTTTAGTGTAATTTGATTAATGTACAAATACTCCATCTCGAAAATGCTCTAGTTGTAATCCAAAACATAACTTTTTGTTTCCGAGATCTTTCATTTTCAAACATTTCTTTCATATGATCTCTCGCTTCTTCAATATCCTTTTGAGTTCCAATTATGTTCAAGTCATCAACATAGCAGCAATGATCACAAATCCAAATAAAGATTCCTTAATAAACACAGAAGGGCATATCGCATTGTTAATATATCCTTTACTCAACAAGTATTCACTTAGACTATTATACCACATTCGTCCGGACTGTTTTAATCCATAAAGTGATCTTTTATAATTTGACTGAACATATTTCTTTTGATTTGGAACTTTATGCTTCAGGCATTTTCAATCCTTCTGCGATTTTCATATAAATATCATTATCAAATGATCCATATAGATATGCTGTCACAACATCCATATGGTACATTTCTAAATTTTTAGAGGCTGCAAGACTCATTAAGAATCATAATGTTATTGCATCCATGACTGGAGAATAAGTTTCTTCATAATCAATTTCCGGTCTTTAAGAATATCCTTGAGCGACAAGTCGGGCTTTATATCTTGTCACCTCATTTTTTTCATTTCTTTTTCTTACAAAAACCCATTTGTACCCAACCGGTTGTACATCTTTAGGTGTTGTGACAATAGGCCCAAACACATTTCTTTTATTGAGGGAGATTAATTCAGTTTCTATGGCCATTTTCCACTTCTCCCAATCAGATCTTTTATGGCATTCCAATATGGACCTTGGATCTGGATCATCACTTTCATATTCAATTTCTTTAAATACAGAGAATAAGAAAATTCCATCATTATCTTCTATATCTTCTCTATCCCATAATTTTCTGTTTTGGGCATAGTTGATGGAAATTTCATAATTTTCTTTTTCATTTTCGTCTTCTAGACTTTTCTCTGTATGTGGTTCTTCTAAACCCTTATCATTTTGTTTCTTCCGGGGATTTTTATCTTTTGATCCCATTGGTCTCCCCCTTTTTAACTGAGCTTTGGGTTCATTTGCTACTTTTCCATCAATTTTTTCTTCCGGAATACAAATTCTTGATGGAGCATTTGCAGCGGGTACATATGACTTTGTCACCCTTCTTGTACCAGTGAATGCATCTGGTAACTGATTTGCCATCTTTTGTAAATCTACAATTTTTTGAACATCAAGTTCATATTGCTTTGTAGGGGAATCAAGGTACAATAAAGATGGTGTGTACTATGTAACATCTTTTGAAATTTCTTTAATTCTTCCCCCTAACGCTGGAAATTCATTTTCATAAAAATGACAATCGGCAAAACGTGGCGTAAACATGTCACCAATTTATTGTTCAAGGTATCGAAAGATACTTGGTGATGTATAACCAACATATATTTCCAATCTTCTTTGCGGCCCCAGTTTTGTTCTTTGCGGTGGGACTATAGGAACATAAACCGCACATCCGAAAACACGAATATGAGATACATTTGGCTCCTGGTCTGATGCTAATTGTATTGGAGAATATTTATTATAAGAAATTGGTCTTATCTGAAGCAATGCCGCTGCATGCAATATAGCATGACCCCATACAGAAATTGGGAGTTTCGTTCTCAATATTAACGGTCTTGCAATCAATTGCAACCGCTTAATCAAAGACTCAGCCATGTCATTTTGTGTGTGAACATGCGCAACATGATGTTCAACATCAATTCCCAATAACATACAATAATCATTACAAGCTTGGGAAGTGAATTCACCAGCATTGTCAAGTCTTACTTTCTTTATGGCAAAATCAGGGAATTGTGCTCGCAACTTAATTATTTGGGCAATGAATTTCCGAAAGCCATATTTCTTGTGGTCAAGAGACACACATGCGACCATCTAATAGATGCGTCAATTAATACCATAAAAATCGAAATGGCCCGTATGGGGGGTAAATAGGTCCACATATATCACCATGTATTCTTTCTAAAAATAGTGGAGATTCATTCCCGATTTGGCTGGCGATGGCCGGGTTATAAGTTTTTCTTGAGAACAATCATTACATATAAATTCTCTCGATTGAAAAATCTTCTGGTTTTTCAACGGATGGCCATTAGAAGTTTCCACAATGTTTCGCATCATGACTGATCCAGGGTGCCCCAATCGTTCATGCCAGATTTTGAAAGTACTTGTAAACTTCGGGTTTACCGTAACATATGATTCAGTCATACTTATCTTTGTGGAATATATTCCGGAGGATAATGCTGGTAATACTTCTAATACAACTTTTCTCTCCGAAATAACTGATGTAATGCAAAAAAATTCAATGTAATTTTTATTCATAGTTTCTACATGATATCCATTTCTGCGAATATCTCTGAAACTTAGCAGATTTCTATAAGACTTTGGGGAATATAAGGCATCATTTATCTCAAATTTTGTTCCCCTTGGCATTGAAAAGCTGACTCTTCCGGAGCCCATAATAATTTTTGCATTACTGGATATAGTATTCACGCTTCCGGCAGAATCTTTCATTGTAAGAGAGGAGAAATATTTTTTATCCTTAAGTGTTGTGTGCGTTGTAGCAATGTCTGCCCGACATATATCTCCATTCTCGATTTCAAATTTTGCCATTTTATGAATCTAAAATATTAAGATGTATTATTAAACATAACAAAAGATTTATATATTAAGACATATATCAAATTTTGCCATTTTCTGAAGCTAAAATATTAAGATGTATTATTAAACACAACAAAAGATTTATATTATAATAAAACTATTTTACAAACAGAAAGTATATAGATAAACATTAGGATTTATTTTCTTAAACATTACGATATATCATGTCACATTTTCTTCTTCGAGAAGATCTTAGTTGTTTTGCTTTCCGTTGATATCTTCAGGATCAACTATGAAATCTGCAATGTCGAGATGTGTATCACTTATACCATCGAAAGAAGGCCCAGGTTCACCATGGATGAAGTTAGCTTCACCTTCTTTTGCTTTGGCCTATTGTGATTCTTGATATAGATCGGCCAAATATTTTGCCGTACGAAAGGTACGGGACCAATGTCCTTTTATGTCGCATCTATAACAAGTAGTATTATCATACTGCTTATTCATTTCTTGGCCATCTTCATTTCTTTTATTATTCCTTCCATTGGTGAAGTAATTAGAGCGGAGCCTTTTGCTACATCCACGTCCACGTCCACGTCCATATCCTCGTCCATGACCTCGATTGTTACCATGGCCGAGTCCTTGTCCTTGTTGCCAATTATTAGCATTGGACGATGCAACATTCACTTCTGGGAGTGGAGCTGATCCAGTTGGACGAGATTGATGGTTTAACATCACAAGTTCATTATTTTGTTCTGCTACCAGGAGAACTTGCATTAACTCAGAATACTTCTTGTATCCTTTTGCCCGGTATTGTTGCTGCAAGATTACATTTCCAGGATGAAATGTTTAAAGAGTTTTTTTCGATCATATCGAAATCACTTACTTCAGTTCCACATAACATCATTTTGGAAGTTATTCCAAACAGCGCAGAATTATATTCACCAACGCTCTTGTAATCTTGAAACAGAGGTTTAACCACTCATGCCTAGCCTTTGGTAAGATCACATACGTCTGGTGATCAAACCTATTTTGGAGTGATTGCCAAAGATCTGTGGGATCTTCTTTCGTGATATATTCATCTTTTAAACCATCATAGATGTGGTGGAATAAAAATATCAAGGCCTTTGCCTTTTTCTCTTCTGAAATCGTTTTCGACTTATCGATGGTATCAAGGAGCTGCATTCCCTTCAAATGCATCTTTGCAATCACTGCTCATCTCATGTAATTATTTCCTGATATATCAAAGGGCAGCGATCTCGAGCATTGCCATATTTGACATGATAACTCTTTGGTATAGGAACGGTTCATGCTGATAACGTTTTATGGACTATTAGCTAATTATATGTAAAGATGAGTAAGAGTTTGTGTTCTAACTTAAGAGATAAATAAAGAGAGTAGAGGGAGCAAAGCTTTTATTCTTTTCACTTATATTCTCTTTATTGTATTTGTAATGGTAGTAGTACCTTTCTCTTCATTACAATCATCTATTTATAGATGAAGAGATAGAACAAAATCAAGGCATGTGTAATGGTGATTAGGATATCACCTCTTTCTAATACAAAGATTAGTGTCCAACTGATGGGCTACGCGCCTAGGGTTGTTTTTCATACAAGCCCATTGGTCCATAAAGAAAGTTCTAAATTTATAAAACCCTAAAATCTGAAAGTGCACAGATGTACATGTAGAACTTAGGGTGTCGATCCACAGGGACGATGTCTAATCTGCAAGAAACAACAAACTAGGAAGTAAGCAAAGTCATAAACCAATAAAAGTTTTGGGGTTTTTGTTTAAGAGTCCTAAACTAAACCTAATCTAATATTCATAAGAAATAAAATGCAATGCAGGATGAATTGTTAAAAGGATATCTCAAGCATATTGACTCAAACTATAGATCTAAAACTCATAGGGTGCGATTTAGACTTCTCCGGTTTACTCTAATTGATGTATGGTGACATTTCCAATAAGCTTCCGGGCGATTTATCTTCATCTGTTTCTTGAAATCTACATGGAACTAGAATAAACACAAGTATGATTAACCAACTCTCGTCATCTTAATTAACTAATCACTTAGATCTGACAATTAACTCTCGCTCTCATGACAGAAATAAGATCATGCATTAGACATTGAATTTGTCTGCTCACATCTTCTCTATAGGTAGATTTCGACTCCCATAGCGACTATGTTCTTCTGAAGGTATGGATGATCTGATACAACACTCTCGTGGCTCTGATCGATTCTAGGCTCAGAGAATAGGTCATGAATCTACTCTCATGCAATATGAACAACTTATAAGAGATGAGATTCAGAATATGGTTTAGAACTATAGAAATCCTGATCGATATATATGCTTGTCGATGACTCTTAAAAAAAATTGACTCTCTGGGACTAATCTACATGATGCAAGGAATGATAAAAGACATAGAAAATGCAAAAGAATGAAACAGAAAAGTTACTAGAATAGAAAGGAGAAAGAACAATGGATCTGCGGAAGAATCCCCATCTCCATCGCCTAACCCTAGGAAAACAGAGTTTGGTGGCTCAAAATCTCATTACAAGAGCACACACCCGTTTAAAACTGCTAAACAATGTATTTATAAGTCCTAAGGCCTTGCAGGTCTCATTTAGGACTTCTCTGAAGAGGAATGGCAAAGTGGGCTTTGATGTTGGGTCTTGTGGCTTGTCCTTAGGTCCACCGGGGGTGAGAGTCTTCCAGGGATGGTAAAACATGGTTTTGCCGCGGGTGAGAGTCTTCCGAGACCGGTAAACTGGATCAACTTGTTCTTTATGTATCTTTTGATTGCACCGTTGGATCTTTGTGATGTAAAGTGCTATGGAAATCTGGTTGTCTTCTCTTGATTATACCTAAATTTGAGCTGGATCAGACAGTGAGAAAGTTTTCGTTTGAAGCTGAACTTTTGACGGTCTGACTCTGAACTAAAAATGTGGATTTCTTCCATTTTGCTATCATTTTCTCTAAGTTTCCTGAAAAGAGCTTTGAAACTACAAATACATGGAAATCATAATAAAAATTTCTAAAACAGATTAAAACCTTTGAAAAAGCATTTGAAATCAATGGTGAAAAAGGTTTAAAATCAGGTGTTATCACCAACTAATTGACAAGTGTCCAAAGAAGTGTAGAAAGATAACAAGTAATAATGTGATGGATAATCACACCTTTTTCTTAACAGTAAAGACTTTTTAGTTTTTATAATATTTTCAAGGGGTTTTTGCTAAAAATAACCTAAAACTTGACTTTGAATACAAAAGTAGACCCCTGAAAAAACATTTGGTAGAAATAACCTAAAGAGGTAGTGAAAAGACCATTTAATCATGTATGAGTAAACAAAAAACGGATGTCCTAATTACCGTTTACACCCAGACGAAGTCACTAAAGAGAGAAAGAAGTCTATTAGTAGACTTCTTTAATCGAAATGAAGTCTACTAAGTAATTTAATCGGGAAATTTAATTTTAAAATTTAAAAAAATTATTTTGGTATCAAATTTACATTCATAAATTCCGTAATTGTAACCCAAATGTACATAAATTATGTTTTCATATTGCTAAATGGAAATTTATGTTTTTAAATTAAGTAGATGAAAATTTATTATTTAGGTTTTAAAAGTTGTAGACTTCTATATTGAAGTCTGCTAAACCGAATAAATTAACCTAACCAGAATTTAAACCGAAATTAAACCGGGAATAACTTCCCCTAACCAAGAAAAACTGCCCGTAACCGGGTAAATTTACCTAGTCCCCGTAAAATTATTAACCCTAACCGAAAAAAACTTACCCGAACCGAACAGAATTACCAGACTATATAAAAGGATTTTACAGATCCCGTAAAAAAAACCGTCGAAGGTTCCTGTTTAAAAAAAAAAGTCGAAGGCAATTTCTGTTTCTCTTCTCCGGCGCCGCCGATTAACCCGTTCAGGTAAGTTTTCTTCCTCCAACCTCACCCACATGCTTCCCTACTCCTCCGTTTCATCACCTTTCCGTCTTCGTAACCACCAGTGTCCAGATCTGAAATTAGGGTTTTTTTTTTTTGCAGATCTTCTTTCGTCGCTGGGGGTTAACGTTATTTCCTGCCTCAAAACGGTTAGTAGATGTCCTTCCGAAGATATATACTTAGCTATTCCTCTTTCTTCTATCTTTCTGTAATTTTGTCCGTCGGGTTTGAGTACATAGGTTTTTTTTCCCAGATCTGGTTGCATTTTCTCGACGCCGGCTTTATCTAATCACGGCTGTAAACAATATTAACTTTGTAGATTCCATTTGGATGATTGGTTTAGTAGACTTCATATACAGTATTTATCATGTATTGATTGCTTCAGTTGGCTTCAGTAGACTGCATATGCAGTATTTATGATGTTTTGATTGCTTCATGTGGTTTCCGTAGACTTCATATACTGTTTTTTGATGTTTTGATTGCTTCAGTTGGCTTTAATAGACTTCTCGACTCGGATTGTACTTAGAATGTGAAAGTAGACTTCCTTTGGCAAAAGTAGACTTCATTTTGGAAAAAAGTAGACTTCCTTTGGCAAAAGTAGACTTCATTTTGCAAAAAAGTAGACTTCCTTTGGCAAAAGTAGACTTTATTTTGTAAAAGTAGACTTCATGTTGCAAAGTAGACTTCATGTTGCAAAAGTAGACTTCATGTTGCAAAAGTAGACTTCATTTTGTAAAAGTAGACTTCATTTTGTAAAAGTAGACTTCTCTTTGTAAAAGTAGACTTCATTCGTGTATAGTTTCAAACCCTTAGTTATAACTAGTTTTTCTCATTAGAGTTTTGTTACCGTTGATGCAGAAATCTGTGTTAGATAATGGTGGCCTCTGAATTTCCTAGAAGATTGCACACCAAAGGCGGTGAGCCAGCCCCGGATAAAAGCATCGGCTATTATGCTGATGATTATAGGCTGGTACCTGCACTACGGTCAGCTCTACAAGAGGATGAATGGGAAGAGATTTACGAGTCACCGTTGGGTGTCTTCTTAAAGTTCCACGACTTGGATTTTGGTTGGGCTTCTAGGCTGGTGCACCACATGCTGACCTTTCAGATAGTTTGCAAGCAGAGGTACGAGATATGGAGCCTGATTGGTACAACTCCAGTTCGGTTTTCATTGCATGAGTTTGAGGAGATCACCGGACTCAACTGTGGGTACGTGGATGACTTGGCTCTAGCTGATCTTGAGCTTTCCGATGAGATGCGAGAATTTTGGGAGCTAATGGGGGTCGATGTCGAGTCGGGCCCAAGCACTATTAAAATTATTGAAGCCTGTTCCAACTGCTCATCATGGTCTCGGGATGATAGGCTGCAGTTGGGATATCTTGGAATCTACGCTGGTTTCATAGTGGCGACGAGACCAGGCTTATCCACAAATGTCAACCATGCAAGACTAGTGATAGATCTTGAAGGTTTTAAGGAGTTTTCATGGGGAAGAATTGCTTTTCAACATCTGATCAAGTCTGTTAAGGAGAAAGATTTCAGCAAAAACATTCATATAGAAGGATTTGTGCAAGCTCTTCAAGTGTGGGTGTACTATGCTCTGCCGGATTTTGCTGCTGAATTTGGCGAACCATTGCCAAATGATCCTACACCTCTTCTGCTGGCTTAGAAAGGATCAAGAGGACGAAAGAACGTCAAAGCCAACATGCTAAAACAGGTACTGTATTAGTCTAGTCATTCTCATTTAGAAGTCTTGTTCCGTAGTAGACTTCTATATAGTAATTAATTTACAAAGTAGACTTCAGGAGTAGACTTCAGTGGTAGACTTCATACGTAGATTATTATATAGTAATTCATTTACTTATTGTGTTTTTCCAGGCTCGCATACAGTGCTGCGTGGCTAAGGACTGGCGGATATGTTTCTAGTTTGGGATGATGAGGAACAGGATCTGGATATTGTCAAGATTGTCAATGCAATCCATGACCCCCAATTCAAGTTCTCAAAAAACCAGTGGCGTTTGGAAGGTGTTCTGGGTGCACACATTGTCAAGGCAGAAGCAGGAAAGAGGAGCCTTCCCTCCGATGAATCAAGTCGCAAGAGAACCTGCACAGCCTCTGCCTCTGCTGCCTCTTTTGTTGGTGATGAGGGGTCGGAGTTGTTGCTAGTATGAAAGCGCACTTCGACCAATGCTTCCAAAGCTTTTCAACCAAGATGCTGAATGGTCTTGGTAGCTGTGAAAAGCAGATCAAACTTCTCACCGACAAGGTTAAATATGTAGAGCGCGTGGTAGAGGAGTTGACTACAGGGTCCGCGAAGCACACTGAGGAAGAGGTCAAGGACAATGTAGAGCCAACCCAGCAGCAGGTCACTGGATCCAAGAAGCATGAAGGGGTTAGTACCAAAAACCCTCCGCCTAAGCGAAATCATTTCATGCGAACAACATCACGCGAAGATAGGAACACTTAATACTAATGTTATTAGAATTCGAACATGTTTAATAATGCTATGTACCGTGTGAGATTATTTACCTATGTTTTAAAATATTGTGTTTCCAATTTCCAGACTATGATGAAACATGTTACTAAATTATAGCAATATTGGTGTTATTTGTATATTCATGCCTGTTTGTGACAATAAACTGCAGAGTAATTCAGAGAAAGAAGATGCTCCGATGAAAGATAATGTCAACGTTGGTGCGAGTGAGAGTGTCAATGCCCCGGTGATGCAAAGGAAAGAAGGCTGCCTTGAAGGAAGAAGAGGCCCCGAGCCTATCTACTGCCATACTAAGAAGATGTGGGCCTATGAAGTCGACTATTTGTACTCAATGTTGCACATCAGGGGGGACCATTGGGTAGCTATCTGGGTTTCATTTGTGTCGAGGCATATCACGATATAGGAAAGTCATGCGGAAACCAAACATGCATCTGACACCCAAATTGACGAAGCTGTGGAGCCTATCGCTGTTATGATACCCTACCTTCTTCAGACCTGTGCACCTACTGAAGACAAGTGGAGATTCCCCTACACGCCGTTCACACATTCGCGAGTACCAGGTACGGAGATACCTCAAAACTATCAGAGTGGTGATTGCGGAGTCTACTGCCTGAAGTACATCGAGTGTCATGCTTTGGATTTTCCATTTCTTCCACAACTTTGTGATAAAAACATTTGACAAATCAGGGAGAAAATGGTTGCAGAGATCTTTGACGAAATAGGTGCTAGGGGCCATGATAAGCTAGATGCAACCGGGCTGGATCTCTATGATAGGAAAATTTAGGGTATCCGTATTTAAAACTAACTTTGATTTTTATGGCAACTTTTGGCCTACTTGCATAAATGACCTTCAATGTGATTGCAGGTTATTTTAGCAATTGGTAGATGATAGGTGTGGAAGTTTTTTGGCCACCTATCGTATAATTAAAATGCCAAATATGTTGTAATTGTGTTTCGGATATTGTAATTAAACTGAAGTCTACGACTGAAGTCTTCGACTGAAGTCTACTAAGTTGTAATTGTATTTGTACTGAAGTCTACTAAGTAATTAACATGTTTCTATTTATAACTTTTGATTTCTAGGTAACACTGAATCCTGTGAAATATTATTGAATATGGACTACTGATAGTGTCTATGGAAAAAGTTTAGTAGAACTCATAAATATGTTGCTTACAATAAATATAAGTCTACAAACGAAGTCTACTACATAAGTCTACTAATGTCAATTAAACATATAGGTAAACACAAAAACATAAAAAATGGAGTCAACTAATTTCAACGCGGCCATTCATTTGCAAATTCAGGAATTGTTTTCCACAATATGGCACATTCCAACTTCCACAAGCAAGGACTGCAAAGTTTGTCACCATATGAGTCGACAAGGCTTTCATCATCCATCCAGCGCTGGTTTGGCAGATTCATACAAGCACAACTCCTTGATTGTGACTTAGCAAAAACATGGAAGACCGGTTCGTGAAACTGATGTGTTGCATAGTCTTCCTCATCTTCGTTGCCTCTGCCGGAAGTAGACCACGAATGTGGTAAATACATCATGGCTGCCATCCATGGTTAAAGAGAACATAACCATGGAGTAAGTAGCCATGAGGCATCCTTCATTTGATGACACCTTTATTAAATCAAACCCTGCTTGGATGCTGTCTTCATAGAAGATTAGAGAAACGCCTCGTAGGAATTGCAATGTAGGATTTCTACACTCCAAACAGCGCCTAAAGAATGCGTCAACCCTCCGATGTTGATCCCAGACCCATGGAATGTTCAAGGTTATTAGATCAACGGCTCTTAAAAAACCCTCTTCATTAGAAATCTCATTTAAAAAAACCCTTGGTTTACAGAGCGCAGCGTAGGAACGAGATGTGATTTTCAAGAAGATATCCCACAGAATGTCGGAAGGGAGAGAGTTGAAGTTTATCAGGGTGGACATCTTATAGGATCTGGAATGAAACTATAATTCGTGGTCATCGAGAATTTATGAGCAGAAATAACATACACAAACAGATACAACGGTTATATGCACCGTTAAAGTCGTTAAAGCAGTTTCTTAAATGAATTCGTTTCAAATCTAACCATTAACAAAACATTACATATATAGTAGACTTCGATAGTAGACTTCCAAAGTAGACTTCCGGAAAACAATAGCAGCTTTGTCCTTCTATTTCGGAGCCTTCTTGTTATTGTCCTCGTGAATCTTCGACGTTTAAGTGAGAGACATAAAGTTTAGTAAATAAATCTGTTAACATTGTATAGGACAATATTAGATGAGTTTAGATCAACTTACACAATTCGGTAGGGTATGACCAGGTTGCTTGCATTGTGAGCAGCTGTATAGTTTGTGCAGCTTCCTTGGCTTCTTGCTTTTCCTCCTAGCAATTTCTAGCCATGATTTCCACCGAGACTTCTTTCGTCTGCCTGGTTTGCGGCGAATGTCTGGTGGCAGATATATTGATAGTTGGACTCCTTGAACCTCTGAAATTTGGGGATATATGTTGGCGGAGTATGCAGCAAACAAGTAGTTTTTCGAGTAAGTAGGACATACAAGGGAATCCACAGCTATCCCACCGGTTAATGCAGCTGCAATAGCATGTGAACATGGGATTTTCTCGATATAAAACACACCACATTCACACATTCCATGTTCCAAATCAACAATACAATTCCTGGTTCCTCCTTTCACATAGTATCTCCAACTGTCAATTCGGTCCACCTCCATTGCATCTGCATAATCTCCACAAATCGCCAGCAGATACTCCACTCCCCGAGTATTATGTGTTGTGAGACTCAAAGCATCCTCTCTGCATTTTAAAAACCACCGACCGAGATTCTCTCGTATGAAATCCAAGAGGAATGAAATGGGATAGCCATGGGCCTTCTTAAGTGCAGCATTTATAGACTCTGCGACACTGCTAGTCTTAAAATTGTATCTGTCTCCAACAAAATGAACTCGGGACCAAAAGGAGACATCGGCTTCTTCCAAATAGTCAGCAAGGTCATTTTTGCAATTGACCAATCTGTTGATTTTTCTTTCAGTAGACTTCAGAAGTAGACTTCTGGCCTAAAAGGTTACTTTAGCATTTGACCGATGCATTGACTAACAAAGTAGACTTCTATTGTAGACTTCATGTAAGAGTAGACTTCTCTGACAGTCTACTTTTGAAGTCTACTTTTTTAATAGAAGTCTATGGAAAAAAATAGGTTATTTTGGCAATTGAATTTTTTTAGTAGACTTCACAATGAAGTCTACTAAAAAAAAGATTCATTCTAAGTTTGACCGAAAAATATAAGTAGACTTCCCAAAGAATTCTACAGTTTTTAAACTTCTTTGGGAAGTCTACTGAAGTTTTTCGGAATTTTTTTTAATTTTTTAAGTTTTAAAAAACCCTAGTCAAACACTAAAATAACCTATACGTTTTTGGTCAAATTACAAAAGTAACTTTAACGTAGACTTCTTCTGCAGACGTAAACAGTAGACTTCATACGGAAGTCTATATTCAAAAGTCAAAATACGGTCAACTACAAAAATAACATCTTTTCTTTAGTAGACTTCTTAAGTCTTCAAACGAAGTCTATTAGGCTTTTTTTTTTGTTTTCAAAGGATGTCGAGTAGACTTCTCGTGAAGTTTAACGAAGTCTACTTTTAAGAAGTCAATTGCAAAAATAACCTTATGTTGACTAGTAGACTTCAGTATACTTCACGAGAAGTCTACTTTCGCGATATGAAAACTGAAATTTGGAGAAATTGAAGTGCGGGGATTACCTTTGATAAAATTGAGCTCGCCTAAGTTTCTCTTATGCACCCAAAACTCAGGATTTCACCGAAACTAAACAATCCAGGTGTCGAGTAACCAGAAATCACCGAAAATGCATGGCCCGAAGCATTGTAACTTAGTCTAGATGTTTTGGAGAAGAATTATGAAAGAATGAGCAAGGTTATGAATAAATGAGCTCAGATATTTATTTATTACAGCTTTAAAATTGGTTGAGAAGCATTTATTCCCATTTCGTGGTTATTCATGGTGGTTGAAGGAATTGAATAAAATTGCATTTTCGTAATTAAATAGTCTTTAGGAAAACCACTGAGACTTTACCCAAATTAAGGAAAAATCGAAATAATAGATGTATAATGGCATTTTCGTTAATAATTTAGGTGGGAAGAATAAAATTGTGACAAAATGGCAAAAGTTGGAGAGAGAAAAAAAAAAGGTTAGTTTGGTGTTTGACTTTGAAATATATGTTAAATCTGAAATTCTCCCTATTTTCAATTTATCTGTATAATTATGATAGATTTAAATAAAATTAATATAGTCAAATCGAATTCAAACAAACTTGAATATTTTTTTTTATGAAATAAAGATTCCATTGACAACATGCCAACATTAACATTCATACATATTGTATGATAATTAACATAAAAAAACAACAAATATAAAAATGTAAGACACTGACATTCAAATTTTCATCTTCATAATGGTGTGATCTGTTGATTGCCGTTGCATCTTTCGTTAAGTTGAACTCTCTCGTAACTGGAATAGAACGTGAAATAACTGATGATCGAACGATAGAAAAGAGAGAATTTTGGAGCACTTATTTGTAAATTCTCAATTATAACATTATTCATATTACACAGTTAAAATTCTATAAATTAATAATATTGAGATTTTGATATTTCATTAATTTATAAAATTATTAATTTATAAATTTTAAATAAAAAAAATGGAATTAAGAGATTGTTTTAGGTATTATAATTTTTTTAAAATTCTTTCTAAAACTAAAGATGGTAATTATTAATTTATGATTTCAATTAGATTATATATTTACATAGGAATTTTGTTAAAATTGTTTTCTTATTATTTTATTAAATTATATCATATTTTGAATTAATCGATTTCAGAAACATAAAAAATTATTAATTTATAATATTTATTAATTTCTCAAATATTAATTTATGTGATGTCATTGCTTAAAAACCCCATATGTTTTGAACCCCATAGTTTTAATTCTTTCACATTCACCCATGAATTTCCAAAACTGTTCAGAACCCAGATTTCTTGATAATCCATGCCTTCTTTGGATCTCAAACAAGTAACACCAAGCTTTAATTTCCTTCGTATCTTGTCAATTTCAAAGATCATTCATTAGCTAAATTCTTAGGAATCAGAAAAAATTACCAGGTTTTGGTTTTCAAACAAAACCAAAACAGATTGTTGCTGGAAGCCATAAGAAGCAACTGGTTTAGAGATTTCTGTACCAAAAACTTCACAAACGAGAGTAAAATTGAAGTTATACCTCCTATTCTCCCTGGAAAGTAATTCTGAGAGCCTGAGGATTTTATATCGGAAAGGATCATATCCAATCACCATTAAACCGAGCGCGATTGTGAAATACCGGTATTTTGGTTTGGGTAAAATTAGGTACTGTTTTTGTGGTTGGTTTGACAACGATATACTCGGGTTGTCTTCCTCTGACCGGATGTTCATTAACACAAAAACAAAATCCCATGACTTGCGTCACAAGCTTCAATCTTTATTCTTCTTGGTGGTTGAAAATCGAGCGAGATTTCAGATCCATAAGGAATATTTCCAGAAGCTTTGAATAAAGTGAAGTGAACCGTTAGCCTTCCACGATATTCAAAGAAGTAACCAAAAAGTGAATTGGTTCTTTGGAAAAGAATTGTAGGTTCTCTTGTTACATTGTTTGTTTAAGACTCTCTATAATTTTCCAATACCGAAATCGGAAAATAAGAAAGAATTTCGAGGATCATGTCTAGGTTCTTCTCAAAAGGAGCCATGATCGTCAAGAACAAATCTTAGTAAGAAAGTATAATCAAATAGATAAATTATGAAAGATGAATGTTGGTTTGTGTGACCATAAATAAAAGCTAAGTACAATTATATGTTGCTAAATCAAAGTTATAATTGCTAAGAACTCAGATTATAAAGAACTTCTCTTCTTTATTAGATTTAGAAACTTCTCAAAACTAAACCTCTTATTTTAGTCTTATAGTACAACTCTCCAAAGACTTGTTTATATAAAACTTAGCTTCTCCTAATTCTAAATGATATAGGAAATATTAAACTTTATCTAGATATAAACTATATCTAAAACTTATTAAATATATCATATCATTATCTCTTAAGTAACTCCTTAATGAGATAATTTGGTCTCCGAGTTTGAATTATCCAACATTCTCCCCCTTAATTTCAACTTGAACTTCAGGTAGCACAATGTCTTCAACTCCAAGTAGACTCATGCTTTCTTTAAATTGATCCTTGCCAATGCCTTGGTGAGAATGTCTGTCTTCTGTTCCACGCCTGGAATATGTTCCACCTCTATCTGCTCATTCTCCACACACTCTCTGATGAAATGGTATCTAGAGAAAATATGCTTACTCCTTCAATGAAACACATGGTTCTTGGTAAGAGCTATGACCGATTTGTTGTCTACTCTAAGTATAACCATTCCATTGTCTATACTTAGAATCTCCTTCAACAGTTCTTGAAACCATATAGCTTGCTTTACTGCTTCTGTAGCTGCCATGAACTCTGTTTCACATGAAGATTAGGCGACGATGGAAAGCTTCTGAGATGTCCAAGTAACCGGTGATGAACCTAGGTAGAACACATGACCTGCAGTGCTCCTCCCATCATCAACATCGATATTGTGACTGCTGTCACTATATCCTAAATTTTTTTTAAACCATCTCTTTTGAAGTGTAGATCCAAGCTAGTTTTCCTCCACATACCTTAATATTCGTTTAATGGCTTGCCCATGAGACTCTCTTGGACTCTGCATATATCGACTTAGAACTCTCAATGCAAAAGCCAAGTCTGGTCTTGTATGTAGAAGATACCTCAGGCATCCTATAGTTGTCCTATACTGAGTGGCATCAACCTCTGCTTTATCCTCTACTTTAGAAATCTTTAAGTTTGATTACATTGGTATATGAGACAGATTGCAAGTATCCATCTGAGTGTCAACGAGGGTCCCTTGAGCATAGCCTTCTTGCTTTATTTTAATCCTATCTGCTCCTTGAATGACCTCTATACCGAGATAGTATGTTAATTTCCCAAGGTCTGACATCTCAAATCTTCTTGACATTTCTTCTTTGAAATGTTGTATAACTTTCTGTGTGGTTCCTGTCACAAATAAGTCATCAACATACATTGCCACAATCAAGGTGTCCCTTAGTCTTCTTGAGATACACCGATGGCTCCTTTATGCATTTTTTAAAGTTCGTTGCCTTAAGAACTTGATCCAGCTTGATATTCCATGCTCTAGGTGCTTGCCGTAGACCATATAGGCTTTATGAAGTCTGTATACTCGGTCCTTGATGTGGTGTGCGGTGAGGGAATAAGTTTTACCCTAAAAGAAACAAATGAAAGTCGTAACTACACAGCTAATCAGTTTGTAGTACTTAGGGATCGAATCCACAGAGATTTATGTGCCAAGTATTTTCCTACGGTTTATAAGTTTATGTCTAGACTAATCGATTTTAAGAGGTTTGATGTGTGTCACGGTTTAACGAAACTAAGCAAAGTAAATAAATATATCCTAGAAAGCAAGTTTATATCAAATGGAAGCAAAGTAGAAAGGAAGATCTAAGCAAGCAGGTAAATAATTTGATAGGTTGTAAACAGTAATTAAAAACACTGGACTTTCGGGAACTCTACGAGGATCATAATCGGTTTAAAACAACTAGGGTTGTAAATCGGGATTATCGGATATAATAATATCTAGAGTTTCATAGCTAGAGTTCGGCGGTATGACTACGTCACTATCGTAATCATAACCAACTGTCTCTCGCAACCCTAACCAGTAAGTTTCTACTCTGGCCCCGGAAGAAAGAATACACAGGAACTTGCACAGGATTTTTCAATACTCACTATTCACCCATAGGTAGGTTTCCACTCCTATGGCAGAATCGCTCGTGTCATTCTAGGTTGGATACTTAATGAAAACTTTTGCAACAATAACAATCTGATCAGATACGAGGTGATCAATCAAGCATACATGCATTACGAACAAGAATAAACAAGGAACATAAATAAAATCTCAGATCTAAAAACCTAGATGTCTTATTCGATTATGAGAGCCCCTTTCGGGAACCCTATGCCCAACTCGGGATCTACTCAGACATAGCTGAGGACAACATCATCATTGATTTTAATGAAAGCAATTAAAAAAAAATAAAGAAAATAGATGAAGAAAAGCTTCTCCATTGATGAACTCAAGGTTGAGAAATCTTCTCTACAAATTGCTAAAAACGCCTAAGAAAGTTGTCTCTGTAAAAAGTATGGAAGAGATATCTAAAAATAACATAAAATATAAGTATTTATAGTCTTCAATACTCCATGACATCTAGGATTTCAGTATTAAGGTCGGGAAATTACTTGGGCTTCGGAAATTGGCTTTTAGTCTCGGAGATAACTGGTCGCGGTCGCATGGTGCGTGACCCTGGGAAAACAGGGGTTGGATGCAGTCGCATGATCCTGGATGCGGTGATTGGTCGGCCGACCGCGGTCACAAGGCTTCAAGGCTGTCTTCAATTATCTCTGGGGCAAATGGAATATCTTGAGATCCAACCGTTGGAATATCTTTAGATCCAACCGTTGGAATATCTTGAGATCCAACCGTTAGAATATCTGCAAACCAACTTCATTTGAAAGCTGGTTGAGTGTTATACTAAGTGTTTAAATTTGAGGATGATCAGACGGTGAGAAGGTCTTTATCTTTCCTTGAGAGTTTTGATGGTCTGAATTTATCTAAAAGTGCTATTTTGTTCCAATTTGGATCTTCTCCCAAGTTTCCTAAACAATATTTTAAAATTCAAAAACATAGAAATTACTTAAAAACCTTTGAAAAATGGAGTAAAAAAACCTGCAAAAGATATTTAAGTGATACATAAAAATGGTCAAAAATCGATGTTATCAGTTCTCTTCTCCTTTTTCACAAAACCTTCAGGTTGACTGATAACACCATATTTTGACCACTTTTATGGATGATTCTAAGATCTTCAGGTGTTTAACTTATATTTCAATGGTTTTCCGGTGATTTCCAGATTTTAGAGTTCCAAGAGAGTTTTCAGAATATTTGGACAAAATGAATGCACTTGGGAGCAAAAGTACAACTTTGGATAAATTTAGGTCGTTGGAAGTCTGGCAATAAATAGAGAACTTCCCACCTTCTGATCATCCCCAAATTTGGAAACGAATATAAGAGACAACCAACTTTCTAATGCAATTGGAAATGAATCAATCCAACGGTTAGATCTCCATATATGGTCAATGCACTGAAGGCGAATCAACACAGTCGGAAGCTTACCTGCGGCCAAAGCATCATCCACCGCAGCTGCGACATTATAGACCGCGGGAGCATATTTCCGAGCCTCAGAAGCCCATTTTAAAGCCCAGGTTATTCCCGTCATTATTCCTGTAAACCCGAGACGTTCCCAAAGACTCAAGACACTATATATACCTCTTTTAAGTCATTTAGAAGGGTGTGCCGTATTTTTTCAAGAGTCCTAGAGAGAGCCGTCACCCGTGAAGAGGAGCCACCGGGAGGGGAACCGTCGGCCCTCCTTCTTCACCCTGTTCTTCGCTTCTTACCTTTGTTTTATTTCAATTATCTGCAAACACTTTTGTGATGTTAAACTAAACTATGTCTGAGTAGTTTCTCAGTTGGGTTTTTAAGGAATTTTTAAAAAGGAATTTCATGTCTTGATCTAATGAATTGTTTGATTTAGGGTTTATAATCTTCTAGGAGTCCTTCATTCATTATTTTTCTCTATGCATGTTTCTTTTGCTATCCGCTTAGAAACTGATCTTAGGTCATTGGAGCCGCGAGAGTGTTGTATCGGAGTACCCAACCTAGAAGTGATACAAGCGAAGTCGTTATAGGAGACGAAAGCTACCTATAGAGAATCGTGAGGATGGATGAATTCTGTTAATAATGCATGATCTTAATCAAGGCATGAGGGCGTGAGTTAATTGCCGAGTTTAAGTGATTAGTTGATTAGGGTGACGAGAGTTGGCTAGTCATGCCTGCGCCTATTCGAGTTCGGGAACCTCACTAGTTGATTACCTTTATCAATTTGTTTATCATTGGATCAGTTCATAAACCCCTGCAAAACTCCTTAGACCCAACGCTTAGTTTCTATTGTTTTACATCCGTTTATTTCATTTTGCATTTAGATTTAGTGACACCAAAACCAAAATCCCCATTTGTTTGTTCTATTAGTCTTAAGTCCTTGATTGATTCATACTGAAAGCTCAAAATCTTTGTGGTTCTACCCCTAAGTACTACAACGCACATCTATGCACTTGAGATATCTAGGGTTATAAATTTAAAACGTGAAGCTAGAAGTAACCTTTGATTTTCGTAGCATCATTGACTTACATATACTAACTCTTGTAGATCTCAATTTAGGAAGCTGTCTTGACATGTAGGTGATGTATCTCCTATCCGTTTGTTTCTGTAAGTGCTATAAGTAGTCGTATGGTCTCAATTCTTGCTACTGGAGCAAAGACTTCATCAAAATCTATACCCTGCTTCTGCACATAGCTTTTTGCAACAATTCTTGTTTTATACTTATTCACCGAGCCATCTGCATTCCTTTTGATCTTGTAAATTTACTCTATTCTAATAGGTCTGAATCCCTTTGGTCTTTTAACAAGGTCCCATGTCTTATTTCTTGAGATAGAATCCAACTCAGTTTTCATAGCATCAACTCATTCTTGTAAATGATCTGCCTCAAAAAACCTTCAGATGCTCGATGTTTGGTTTCTTGGAAGTGAAGCTCTCAGAAGGAGTTTGATTTTTCAGGGCTTTTGTAGGAATCCGATTGATGAGGTATGTTGAATGTCACACAGCTTCTCCCCACAAATGATTTGGTACCTTCATTGCCATGAGCAAACTCCTAGTCATCTCCATCAGGGTCCAGTTTCTCCTTTCCACCACACCGTTCTGTTGTGGTGTGTAAGGTCTCTTCACATAATAGACTCTCCTCTTCTATCGGTGTGTAAAATTCTGATGGCCAAACCTATTTGTTTCTCAACATCGTTTTTGAACTTTTTGAGCTGATCGAATGTTTCACTCTTCTCTTTCAATAATATGGACCACATATATCTTGAGAATTCGTCTATAAGAGCAAAAACATATCGCTTGTTCGCTGGTGTTGGTGATGATATTGGCCCACATAAATCGCCATGGATCAGCTCCAAGACTTGTGTTGCTCGATAGATGGCGTTAGTCGGGAACACTTTCCTTGTTTGTTTTCCAGCTAAGCATTTATCGTACAAATTTTTCATAACACCGAAGTTAATATGACCTAGCCGAGCATGCCAAGTCCAAGTAGTGTCATCTCCTTGTGTGTGAAGACACTTAGGGGTCCAGATTTCCATTGGTGTTTTGTAGAGACGGTTTGGTGATCTTCTGACCTGTACAAGCAATCTTCCTTGTGGACCCTTTAGTTTTATTGAATCTCCTTTCATATTCACTTCACACTCATTCTCTATTGCTTTTCCAAAACCTAATATGTTGTGTTTCAATGCAGGAATGTAGTAGATCTCTTTGAGTGCCCTTCTCTCACCAGTCTTGCCCATAAAGATGATTGTACCCTTCCCAACTATGTCAACATACGATCCATCTCCAAACTTCACTTTCCCTTTAATGTTTTCGTCTAAGCTTGAGAAAGTGTCTTTGTTCCTTATCATATGATTGCTTGCACCAATGTCTAGATACCAAATAACTGCATCAGTTTTGGTATCATAGTTCTTTGGGATCACTTTGTCTTCGTTCAAAAACACCACCTCATGTTAATACAGAGCATCAGCTTCCTCTGTTTCGTTCATGTTGGTCTCTTGGTTTTGTTTTGTATTTCAGGAAAAAGTGATGAAAAGTGATTGGGCTTGTCACATCTCCAACATATGACCTTGAATTGATCCTTTTTCTGCTTTTGGTTTGAATCTCCGGGTGCTTCTCCTTGGTTTTGGCTGCCTGATCTCCCTTGACCTTTGCCTCTGCCTCCACCTCCTCGATTTTTACCTCGGAATCCGCCGTAACCTCCACGGTTACTTTGTTCATTATTCGACCACATGAGCTTCCCTTAATCTTCTCCTTGAGTTTCTTCTATCCCACGTTCTTCGTAAGCTTTTAATCTCCCAACTATGCCCTCAAAACCTGTAGTGTTTAAGTCTAGGACTTGTTCTAAAGAAGCGACGATGTGTATGAATTTATTCTGGGATGTCCCTTAAAGAATTTCTTTACCAGCACAGCTTCTTCTATGGATTTTCCGAGGGAAGCAGATTTTGATGCCAGGCTTGAAATCTTTGTTGCATATAGTCATCAACTGTGTCGAGTCACTCATCTTCAACTTTCGAACTCTGCCATCAACGTTTGGTGTCTCGGCTCTTTCACACGATCAGCTCCAAGGTGTCGTGACTAGATGGCCTCCCAAACAGCTTTTGATGTGGTTTGCTCTCCTAGTTGCAAGATAAAGTTCTCGGGTATAGATTGGAATAGCCGAGCAATTGCGATGTCATATCCTTCTTAGCATCGATTGCCCTTGTTTCTATTGTATCTTAAACTTCATATACTCTTAGCATGACCTTCATCCTCATCGACCAAACTGTGTAGTTTGTCGAGTTTAGCATCGGACATTGGATGGCTGAAGATCCGATCTCCTTAGGTCGTGGGTGACCTACCTCGTCTCCAATGACCTCATATCTTATGATCTTCGTGTTTTATATCCCTTAGATTAAACTAAGCTCTGATACCAATTCAAATTTATAATTGCTAAGAACTCAGATTATAAAGAACTTCTCTTCCTTATTAGATTTAGAAACTTCTCAAAACTAAACCTCTTATCTTAGCCTTATGGAATAACTCTCCAAAGACTTGTTGATATAGAGCTTAGCTTCTCCTAATTCTATATGATATAGGAAATATAAAACCTTATCTAGATATAAACTATATCTAAAACTTATTAAATAATTCCTATCATTATCTCTTAAGAAACTTCTTAATGAGATAACTTGGTCTCCAAGTTTGAATTATCCAACACTAAATCAATCTAGAATTGGATTATTGATTTTGATTACCGGCGAAAAAGGCAAGGGTATCTCAAATAGAGCATCAAAACACCAAATTTGGTGTTAATTCCTCTCTAATGAAGCACCAAACCCAGCACCAAATTTTATTTTTTGGTGTTTTATGAATAATGTTGCACTGTAGAAAAACTAAATATGTTTTCTTATTCGATAATCAACTCATACATACAATATATATACATCACATATTATCTAAGATTTTCTTCCAACTTCTAATGTGAGATATTTCTCAAATGTAATACATATATAAGCTCAATACAATAGAGTATCGCCCAATACTCCCCCTCAAATAGAAGCATGAAGATTAAAAATGCTCAACTTGGACACTAAATGTTCAAACCGTTGGTGATCAAGAGGTTTTGTTAATAAGCCTGCAATCTGATCACCCGTACTAACATTTTTGGTTGAGATCATGCCATCAAGAACAACATCACGGACGGCATCGTAATCAGCCTCAATATGCTTGGTCCGTTCATGAAACACAGTGTTAGTGGCAATGCTATTGTGGCTTCACTGTCACAAAACATACGAACAAGCTCACTTTAAGGAAAATCGTGTTCTGTGAGAAGTTGATACAACCACAAAATTTCATCAAGAGCATCACGCAGAACAATACTCAGCATCAGCGGAAGAACGAGATAGCATAATTCAAGTCACAGTAATCTGTAAGGGTAATCTGCAGCTGAACTGAACAGAATACCTTACCTAGCCGTGGATTTGAGGTAACGTACAACACTCAAAGCAGCCTCCCAATGACCCTAGCGCATTGTATGCAAGATCTGGATGCATGACGAGCAGATATATAAGACGACAAACGAGACGTCTATATCGCGATGGATCAGCAAGAAATGGATTTGTATCTAGTGCTAAACGTTTATTTTACTCCATGGAAAATTGAGCTGGTTTTGCCCCGACCAAACCTGTTTCTGCTATAATCGTTAAAGCATATTTGTGCTGAGACAAGACAATACCCTCTTCATTACGAGATACCTCCAAACCCAGATAATAGTTGAGCTTTCCAAGATCTTTCATCTTGAAACAATATCCAAAATAGTCTTTTAAACTTCGTCAAAGCAACTGATATATTACCGCAAATTAGCAAATCAACAACATAAATAAGGACCTGAATCTCAACACCATCACGAGAGTATGTGAAAAGAGAATAGTCACAATATGATTGAATTAAACCAGCCTCCTTTAAAGCGATAATTAGTTTAGCAAACCAACAATGTGGTGCTTGTTTGAGACCGTAGAGAGATTTCCTCAAGCGACACACTTTCTTTGGATCTAAGTGACGAAAACCCAATGGAAGCTTCATGTACACTTCTTCCTCAAGATCACCATGAAGAACAGTATTATGCACATCCATCTGATGTGCTTCCCAATTGTTCGCAGTAGGAAGCTTTAAAAGACCACGAATAGTTGTCATTTTTGCCACGAGAGCAAACGACTCGGTGAAATGTTCACCTTCGACGTGATGATTACCAAGAACCATTAAATGAGCCTTGTAATGCTCGATCGAACCATAAGACTTAAACTTTATTTTGAACACCCATTGGTTTTCAAGAGCCTCATTGCCATCAGGTAAGTCAACAATGTCCCACGTCCGAGCAATCTCGCAAACGCCAACCTTATTTTGCATTGCATCACACCATACTTTATCCAGAAAAGCTTCCTCATAACTTTTCGGTTCAACACCACTGATGAGTCAAAGAAAATAGGATGTATATTATTAAAGAGACTGGTGTTGTAGAGACAAAATCTGAAAGTTTCTTGGGGCGTGTTGTTTGTCATTGTCCCCAACCCAAAACAGAAGCAACCGGATCAATGATTGCAGCAGTTTCAGATAAAGGATCATTTGTGTCGATCATTTATTCTGGTGTGTCGGCTGACACAGATTCTGGCATGTCGATCTACACAGGTTCTGGTGTGTCAATCGACACAGGTTCTGGTGTGTCGATCGTCACATCTGGAGAAGACAAAATAGAACTCCCCCAGTCGTCCAAACAGGTTCTAAAATCCAATCATCATCAACATAATCAAGCGCAAAGGAAGAATGTAGATTCACCAGGAACTCTTCTGCTTGCATAGTGCTAAACGGAAAAACATTTTCCTGAAAAACAACATGATGAGAGATAACAAACTCTCCCGTCTCAAGATCATATGTATGCGCCAACGTTTTTTACCGAAAGGATAACCAACGAAGATGCAATATCTACTACGAATGCCAAATTTATATTTGTCGCGAGACTTAAGATGTGTGTAACAAGATGAAATACTCACAGCTGACCATAGTTTGGCTTTTCACCAAAAAAAAATTCATAGGGAGACCTGCCCTTATGAATAAAATTAGGAGTGCAATTAATAACATGAGCTGCTGTTAAAACCGCATCACCCAACAATTTGACCAGTAAAATTTCTTGAAACAGCAAAAAATGTGCCACATTCAGAATATGACGATGTTTTTTTTTTCACACGACCATTTTTCTAAGGCGTGTAGTGATGTGGGTGCAGTGGGCAACTACATGTTTTACCCTAAACAAGTTGCAAGTGCACAGCCAACATAATAATACTTAGAGATCGAATCCACAAGGATTTTTGTGTTGAGGTTTTCTAATTGATTCTAAAGACAATTGTAGACCTAATAAGATTAAAAGGGGTTTTGGTTGTCACTGAATTAAATAAACTAAGTGATGGGCATCGGGGTCGCAGGTCTTTGCAGGCTCGTTGGTCTAGAGTTTTAAATTTATAAAACCCTAATGTCTGAAAGTTCATAGATGTATGTTGCAGGACTTAGGGTGTCGATCCACATGAAAGATGTCTAATCTACAAAAAACTTCAAACTGGGATAGTAAGCGAAGTCATAAACTCATGGGGGCTTTTGGGGTTTTTGGTTTACGGGACCTAAACTAATCCTAACCTAATATTTACGGGAAACTAAATGCAATGTAAATGAGTTGCTAAAAAAACCCTAAAAGATGTTCGACTCAAACTAAGGATCTAAACTCATAAGGGACGACTTAGACTTCTCCGGTTTACCCTAGTCGATGTCTAAGCAATTCCAATTAGTCTCCGGGCGATTTATCCTTGTCTATTTCCAGTATCTTCATTGAAATAGAATATGCATATCTATGGCTAACCAACTCTCGTCACCTTAACCAACTAATCGATTAATACGACAATAAACTCTCGCTCTCATACCGTGAAAAAAAGCATGCAATCACAACTAAATTCGTTTGCTCACATCTTCTTCTACAGGTAACTTTCGACTCCTGTAGCGACTATGTTCTTTTGAAGCTAGGTACGGATGATCTGATACAGCACTCTCGTGGCTCTGATCGATCCTAGGCTCAGAGATCAGGTCATGAATCTAACCTCATGCAGTATAAACAACTTAGAAGTAAAAGATCTAGAATATGGCTTAGAACTCTAGAAATCTTAATCGAACATGTACCTCGTCGATACTCTTTAGAAACTTGACTCTCTGGGACTAATCTAATATAATGTAGGAAATGATAAAAGACATGAAAAATGCAGAAAAATGGAATGGAAAAGCTAAATAGATAAAAAGGAGAAAGAACAATGGTTCAGGGAAAAAAATCCCATCTCCATTGCCTAACCCTAAGAAAACAATGTTTGGTGGCTCAAAAACTCATCACATGAGCACACACCCGATTAGGTCTACTAAGAAATGTATTTATAGGTCATAAGGTCTTCCAGGTCTTAGTTAGGGCTTCTCTGAAGAGAAATGACAAAACGGGCTTTGATGTTGGGCATTGTGGCTCGCCATAGGTCCACCGCGGGTGAGAGTCCTCCAAGGCAGGTGAAATGCACTTTTGCCGCGGCTGAGTCTTCTGGGGCAGGTGGAATTTGTCAACTTTCTCTTCACATAACTTTTGATTGCACCGTTGGATTGTCCTGATGTAAAGTGCTATGGAAATCTTGTTATCTCCTATTTAATTTCTCCAAATTTGAGCTGGATCAGACGATGAGAAAGTCTTAATTTGAGGCTGAACTTCTGATGGTCTGACTTTGAGCTGAAAATGTAGATTTTTTCCATTTTACCATGTTTTTCCCTAAGTTTCTTGAAAAGAGCCTTGAAACTACAAACACAGAAAAACTATAATAAAAGTTCATAAAACTAATAAAAACCTTTGGAAAAAAACATTTAAAATCAATGGTGAAAATGGGTACAAATACGGTGTTATCACTAAGCAGGAAATAAAAGCTTTGAAAGAAATTGGTTTGAAAACAATAATAAAAAGGCGATGGGTTAGGGTTTACCTCTAGGGTTCATGATGTATAACATTAGGAATCTAGCTAAGGATTTTCTTTGACTCTGGAACTAGATTAGACACTTTTAAGAGTACCCAACTCTCGTCACCTTAATCATCTAATCACTCTAACTCGGCGAGTAGCTTCCGTCTCTTGCAGCGAGAGAGATCATGCAATATTGATTGAAATTCATAGCAGCTCACGTCCCCTCCATATGTAGCTTTATTCTCTTACGACGGTTATGTCCATAAAATCCAAATCAGGCAATCTGATACATCACTCCCGTGGCTCTTATTAAATCTTAGATCAGACACTGGGTGGTCAAATCCAGCGTACATCATTAAAAACAGGATGAATGTTGGAGTCGGTTTTCATCCTCACGAGTTTAACCGCCTAAAAATAACTAAGTGTCAAAATCGGGTTTCACCAGACGAATTATACGGTTTATTGGAGGAACAATCGGACCAAAACACAACCGAAATAATAAAACCGAGCCAACCCAGATATCATCTCAAACCGAGCTGAACCGGACACCATCTCAAACCGAGCCAAACCAGACATCGTCTCAGACCGAGCCGAACCAGACATCATCTCGGACCGAGCCGAACAAAGTACTGGTTCGACCAAATCAATCCGAATCAAAGGGTCTCTCGGTTTGACCGAGTGGAACCAAGGAAGGCGACGAACCAAACCGAGCCGGTCTCAGTTCAGAGGACTTCTCGCAAACTTGAGCCGAGGAGCAATCCCGTAAATGAAGTGCATTGGACCGAAGGAGGAAGAGACTGAGAACCAAAGAGTAGAAAGCATTAATTGGCCAAAGCGGATAATTGGGAAGGCCCGATAGATGAGTCCAAGAGATTTTACCTTAAGAGAGATTGAAGTCATCAGCCGCACAAAAGAAAAGGAAAATTTCTGAGAATCTCGGCTAGGCGGTTTGTAGACTTAGTATAAATAGTCAAAGTAATTCTTTCATTATGTAACTTTTAGGCAATCGCAAAAACTCTACGCAATAAAACTACTTTTCGATCTTTGTTCTTGAGGTTTTCACTTAGAAGCTTTAGATCCCTCTTTTTCCTTAACAAATTTTGATTGTGGGAGTTTCGACTCACACAATTTGGCACCGTCTGTGCGGACATAAAGCTTTCTTACACGAAAAACTTTCTTGAACGAGATACAAAAAGATGTCCGGAGATGAACGGAGAGACGACCAGAACAACGGCGGAGATCCTACCAGAAGCAAGGAGAATCCTCCTGCGACAGATGCGAGCGTGACAGCCGAACCCTTGGACGAGGTGAAGAAGATGCTTGCAGCAATGATGGAAAAGTTTAACATGCAGGAAAAGCAGAACAGCTCATTCGCGGAGAGACTTGAAGCGCTGAAAACGGAGAACTGAATCAGGAACCGACGCCTCCGAGTGAAGGGAACTTCCGGAGACGTCTTGTGAAAGTTCGGTCTGCGACCAACCGCTCTCAAGTTCACGACTCCCGCAAACAGGCTCGGAGGGACGCAGCAGAATCCGTCCGGCTTGGTGACACCCGCAGTGAAGAAGTCCACACCGACCGAACCACCTCTACTAGCTCGGAGAGGAAGAGCGAACAGTGACAAGCACGAGCAACAGAAGGATGGTGATGCCGCAGGAGATATCGGTAAAGAGACGATCACTATCGATGACGAAGATGACCAGGAAGAAGAGCTCGCCCTTCAACCGAGCCGCACTTCAGGACGAATTACCATAGCGAAACTCAAAGAGACGTTGGAAGGAGCAAGGACGAACGAAGAGGATGACGCCTCGCTCAGAAATCAAAACCTGACAGAGGAAGAGGAAAATCTGCTCTGGGTCGAGCAGATGAAACATGATAGCTTGGCACGAAAAGGATATCAACGTGGCAATGCGCTCCGAGCTGCCCTAAACGGTGGTAGTACCGCAGATGAAGTCGACGAATCACGAAAGAACAATCAGATGAAGGAGATGAACGAGTTATGAGCTACTATAGATTGGCCAGCCGTCGAGATGAAGGCAGTCCGATCCCAAGTTCATCATGCAATCAGTTCGGCACCGGAGATAGATCGTATGTTGGAAGAAACGCAGTGTACGCCATTCACGGCGCGAATCACCGAAGCTAGGATCCCAGAATCGGGAAAGATAAGAATTCCTTTCTACAAAGGGACAACCGACCCGAAGGCACACATCACAGCTTTTCAGATCGGATTTGGATGAGCTTTCTCGAGAAACGCCCCCAATCTCAGTGAAGCGAAAGAGATGTCGGTTTCTGCCTCCTCTTTGTCGAACACCTAAGGGCACAGCATTGGAATGGTTCTCAAGGCTCGAGCGTAACTCCATTAATAATTTTCAGCAGCTGTATGCTGTTTTTCTGAAACAGTACTCCATGTTCATGGACCAAGGAACCTCTAATGCCGATCTATGGACTTTATCTCAAGGACCAAACGAGCCACTCAGAGCTTACATGGATCGGTTTAAAGCGCTGGTGTCGAAGGTGGAAGGAGTGAGTGATAAGGCAACTCTCGAAGCCCTGAAAAGATCGTTGTGGTATAAGTCCAAGTTCCGGAGGGAAATGGCATTGAACATGCCGCTCACAATCCAAGATGTCCTACATCGCTCTGCCGACTTTGTCGTGAATGAAGAAGAAATGAAGAACCTAGATGACCAGTACGAGTCGACTAAAGCTGCAATCCAAAATTCTCTGACGACACGTCAAAGGAATGTGAGAACCAATGACTATGTGCATCACGAAGGGCCGAGGCTACAAGGAGCCCACAATTATCAAGTGGGAGCAGGACGAGGCAAAGGACCATGGAACACTTGGACTCGGAACCCCCGGACTTACGACGAAAAAGCATTCTGCGAACACCACCAATGCTACGGGCACTCAACAGCAAACTGTCAGTTCTTGTCCACCAGACTCGCTGCAAAGCGAACAGCAGGAGAGCCCGAAGAAACCACAACCGCAAGGAACTCGAAGATAATGGGTGGATCGCAATACTGTCTCGACACCGTATCGTCGATTAAAGCTTTCCAGCAGAGAGCCGATGCAAGTGTTAACTGGGCTGAGCCTCCGAGCTACCCCGCTACAACAATCTTGTTTTCCAAAGATGAAACAGTGGGAATCGACACGCTATATAGTGATCCCCTCGTGATCGAGTTTACTATTAGGGATCACGATGTCGCCAGAATATTAATTGATACGGGAAGCTCGGTAGACGTTATCTTCTGCAAAACTCTTAGGAGGATGGAAATCGATTTTTTCGAAGTAACTGCCGTCCCAAAGCCATTAACAACATAATCATGGCCATAGTTGAACTTGATGTGAGCCGTTCCGTCAACAAATTATTTATGCGTCAAGTTCCTGACTCCTGGTGGAATCAACACGATACGGGGAAAGGAGTCGCGTATGTATTGCTATAAGATGAGGAAGCCCGTGGTGGACAAGAAAAAGCTAAAGACGAACCGAGAACCTGCGAACGAGCTCGCCATGCTCTTATAGCAACTACAGATCGACGAGGCGCCTGAGGGGAATAGAGCGCCGAGCTGTGATCCGGTGATCTCGGTATGCATAGACGAGCCAAGGCAGTGAACGACAAAGTAGAAGGACTCTTAAAGGTGGGTTCGATTGCCGAGGCTAAATACCCAGATTGGCTCGCCAATCCCGTAGTGGTGAAGAAGAAAAACGGTAAATGGCGTGTGTGCATAGATTTTACCGACCTCAATAAGGCATGCCCGAAGGATAGTTTCTCACTACCTCATATCGAACGACTAGTCGAAGCCACAGCGGGTAATAAACTGCTCACATTCATGGACGCTTTTTCGGGGTACAACCAGATATTCATGAACTCGGACGATAGGGAAAACACGGCGTTCATAACAGATCGGGGAATTTACTACTACAAGGTGATGCCTTTTGGATTCAATAACGCGGGCGCAACTTACCAGAGGCTCGTCAACAAAATGTTTGCTGATTAGCTCGGGAAGACGATGGAGGTTTATATAGATGACATGCTGGTTAAATCGCTCGAGGAGAAGGATCACGTGAAGCATTTTCGAGACTGTTTCGAGCAGCTCGACTTGCATAACATGAAGTTGAACCTAGCAAAGCGTCAATTCGCGGTAACGTCTGGAGAATTCCTTGTGTATCTCGTAACCCATTGAGGAGTCGAAACAAATTCAAAGAAAATCAATGCTTTGATAGAAATGGCGTCTCCAAGAACGAAACGAGAAGTCCAAGGATTGACAGGACGTTTCCAGTCGACCAGTTTGTTTCTCGGTCGACCGAGAAATGTCTACCTTTCTACGATACCCTTAGGGGCAATAAGAAATTCGAATAGGACAACCGGTGCGAAAAGACATTCCAAGATCTGAAAGTCGACTTAGCGAATCCTCCGGTCCTTGAGAAGTCAGTAGAAGGAGAACCACTGTTCCTGTATATCGCAGTATCAGCAACTGCAGTAAGTGGAGTACTGGTCAGAGAAGAGCGGGGAGAGCAAAAACCTATCTTCTATGTGAGCTGCAGTGTAACCAAGGCGGAAACGTGTTATCCGCAAATGGAGAAGGTTGCCCTTGCTGTCGTAATGTCGACTCGGAAACTGAGACCATACTTCTAGTCGCACTTGATTGTAGTCCTCGCTACTCTGCCACTACGAAGCATCCTGCACAGCCCAAGCCAATCCGGAAGACTAACGAAATGGGCGGTGGAGCTAAGTGAATACGACATCAAATACAGGAACAGGTCGTGCGCGAAGTCTCAGGTGTTACCCGATTTCTAGATCGAACTTCCAACTGAAGGAGTAGATGAGCCGATCTCCGAGTCTACATGGAGATTGCATGTTGATGGTTCGTCATCGAAGCAGGTTTCGGGGGTAGGGATACGACTTACATCGCCAACCGGCGAGATCATCGAACAGCCATTTTGTCTCACGTTTCATGCATCCAACAAACAAATCAGAATACGAGGCATTAATCACCGGACTTTGGCTTGCACTTGGAATCTGAATCCAGAGAATCCGTGCCTTCTGCGATTCACAGCTAGTTGCAAACCAGTTAAATGGAGAATACGAAGCGAGAGATGGCAGAATGGAAGTGTATCTGAAAGTAGTTTAAGAGTTGACGAAGCAGTTCAAGGAGTTCGAGCTTACACGAATACCTCGGGAGAAAAATGCATCCGTCGATGTCCTACCTGCCCTTGCTTCAATCTCGGATCCAGGATTAAAGAGAGTCATACGAGTGGAATTAATCGAGAAACCCAGCATCAGCATCGTAGACGGAGTCAACCTGATTAACCCCCCTGAAGAACAGCAAGAGATCAACGAAGACAACGGCATAGCCGACATGGACGAGGATGCTTCCCGCGAAACAACAGAGTATGGGAGTGACAAAGAATGGATGGGAGCAATTCAGACGTACATCACAGACGGAGAAGTACCATCAGACAGGTGGGGAGCTCAGAAACTCAAAGCTCAAGCAGCCCGTTATATACTCCAAGACGGAAACGTCTTCAAGTGGCAGTTTTCGAGACCATTATTGACATGCCTCGAGGGAGCCGAGGGGAGGAAGATCATGGAAGAAGTTCATAGTGGCGCGTGTGGCAACCATGCGAGCGGAAGATCTTTAGCGATCAAGATAAAACAACATGGTTACTACTGGCCAGCCATGGTAAAAGATTGCGAAAAGTTCTCTGTCAGGTGTGAAAAATGCCAGAGGCACGCTCCAACCATCCATCAGCCTACCGAGCTGTTATCATCAATCTCGGCTCCTTATCCGTTTATGAGGTGGTCAATGGACATCGTTAGACCTTTGCACAAGTCTAAACAGAAATTATTTCTATTGGTTCTAACCGACCGATTATTTTTTTAAGTGGGTCGAGGCCGATTCGTATGCGAGCATCAAAGACGCCCAAGTCGAGCATTTCGTCTGGAAGAATATCATCTGTCGACATGGGCTCCCTTACGAGATTATTACAGACAACGGATCCCAGTTCATCTCAGCTCGGTTTGAAACTTTTTGTGAGAAATGGAAAAAAGGGCAAGTCGACACTGAGATACCCACAAGGAAACGGTCAAGCTGAAGCAGCTAATAAGACGATTCTCGATGGGCTGAAGAAACGGCTCGATGCTAAAAAAGAACGTTGGACAGACGAGTTAGAGAGAGTGTTATGGTCTCACCGAACACCTCCAAGAAGAGGTACAGGAGAGACCCCCTTTGCCCTAGTTTACGGAGCAGAGTGTGTTATTCCGCCTGAAGTAGATTTCCCAGGAATTCGCCAAAGACTTCTCCCCGGACAAGAGGGCTTAAATCATCTAATGATGTTAGACGAGCTGGACCTAGTGAACAAACGTCGCGATCAAGCACTGATAAGACTTCAAAATTATCAGCAGACAACGGCGAGATATTATAACAAGAATGTCCGAAGTCGACGGTTCAAAGAAAATGACTTGGTACTGCGGAAAGTTTTTCAGAACACCGAGGAAAGGAACGCAGGAAAGCTGGGAGCCAATTGGGAAGGACCTTATAAAATCACCAAGGTAGTCTGACCCAAAGTCTATGAGCTAGAAAACATGGAAGGAGCCATGATACCGAGATCTTGGAACGCGATGCATCTGAAAAAATATTATCATTAGGCGGCATCACCCGAAACCCCTGAACTACGAGACGGTTTGATCCCTGAAAAGGGTACGTATGCAGCCTATCTTCGGATGGGTTCAGCTGTCCCCCCTCTTAAAAAGGGGTGGGAAGGGGGGAGTGGGTACGTATACGTCATACTTCCCTTTATATTTACAAGAATCATTTTGAAATTTTTTTCTTCGGATTTCTGTTTGTTCTTCAAAAAATGTGTTTCGTTACTTATCCGATTTCTTTCGTAACTTAAGTTGATTTTTTTACACATTTTCTTCATAACTATTGCATTTAGTATCTTACATTCGCATCTCCTATCTTGTTGCTGGCCACATCATAAAAGCTAAAACAAATTCTCTAGACGAATTCTAACCACTTCATTTACATGGATTAGGGTTCAATGACAACCTTCACAGGATAACAGCACGCTATATAAATTTTTGGATTGATCCCTCAACAGTTTACGGATGAGTAAGCCGATACACATCGCAAATCCTAAACACTTAAACCCGATACACTCTCGCACATCGGTTATCAACACCTCAGAATCAACACCGAGTCGTTTTCACAATGCCTTTTATACTCCAAGTTCTGAGAGTAAAAACTATACGATCGAAAAATCGTAAATAAATGCAAGGATCAAACAATTCAATAAGTCTTAAACTTCAACCGATATCATTTGCCATCAAGGCATAAGTCATTCCGAGCACCTCGGCTCGGCAATAGAAACAAAACCAACAAAATTTAGTTCAGAAGCAGCATAAGTGTATAAAGCCATCCAGACAGCAAAGTCTAAAGCAAAAACAAAACAAAAAAAAGAGGAAAACGACATGTGATAGCAAGCGCGGAAGTCACTCTCTCGGAGACCTGCCAAAACTCCTCCTATCCTCGACAAGCTCGGTGACTCGCGATGTTCTGATGTTGGAACCCGTCGGCTTGGACACACCAACCAATTGTTCAGTGGGTTCGATCGATTCGTTCTCAAGGTTAGCACCAACCGAATCCTTGGAAACGAGACTTAAGGTTAGCTCGCCACTTAGGCAAGTAGCGACTCTCTCAAACCCCTCGTCAGCTCCCACCAAGTCAGCTCGCCGCAGCTTCAGCTTCTCCGCTTCGGCATCGAGAGTTGGAGCATCATCCTTCTGGAAAAGCTCGATAAGTTGTAGGTTGCCATCAATCTGCGCAAGATCCAACTCATTTTCCTTCTCGTCGGTCAAGTCTTTGAGACTCTTCTCCACGCTGCCGAAACGACCTCGCACCTTCTCTGTCAGGTCCCTCCTTGCAGATTTTACCGCTTTTTTATGTTTTCCTTGTGAAGAGCATCCTTCTCGGCCAGCTACCTCTGCAAAGAAGCAATGTCAGCATCTTTCCTATTTCTTGATTCCTCGAGCCGAATAGTCATATCAGTCGCCTTGACACACTCATCCTTCAGCGTTTTGTTCTCCGCCTCAAGAGCCTTGATTCGAGCCTTCGCATGGGCCATGGTAGAGGAGAATTTCCGCTCAGCCTAATCCAGCTTCGTCTGAAGCATGACAGCGTCTATCCTCGCCTCGTTGATCTGCCGCTGATCCCTGCGAGCATCCACCTCGTACCTCGCGATCGTCTCGTTTATGGAAGCCACAAACTACAAAAATAACACCACAAACTGCAAAAATAAACAAAAACAAGCTAGAGTTTTGAAAACTTACCTTAGTTCCCCGTTGGGACATGCTAGGATAAGATTTTGCCTTCACAAGCGAATCAGTGGGCGGCAGCCGAATTCCCTTGTTGTTAATCTTTGACAAAAGCGACGCCGAGGCAGAAGCGTCGTCAGTCAGAAAAGGAGTCGACTCGGCATCAAGCAAAAATGTACGCCTCTTCTTTGGCTCATTAACCCCATTTTTTTATCTCCGCCCGAAGCGGAACGCTTCCGGATCGAGCCGCCCTTATGCTTCTTCAGTAAAGAAGAAGCGGGCCTCGATCAGGCTCGGCAAACCGAGGACAATGACACGATCCTTACTGCCAGCAGTAGGGATCTTGGTCGAAGCGGTGGGGCTCTTTCCGGAGACTTCGGAATGGAACTCGGCAACTTTCTCCGGAACAAGAACATAGGCGCGGTTTAACTCGGTAGCCACAGAAGTCTCCTCGGTGTTGCTGATCGCTTCAGCGTTCGGCTCGACACGAGCAGCCGATGTCTCTCCTTCTTGGGCTCGCTTTCTCCCTTTCAGATCTCTCTTTCTTGTCGTGAATCGACACTCGAACCATCTTTTCAATCGTATCAACGGAACAAGCAGACGAATCCGAACTGAAAGGAGCACCGGCAAATAAGGCTCTCGCTTTCTCGACTCTCCCAAACAAAAAATGCTTTGACTAATTGACCTTCTAGCCGCGAGAATCTCCTTGGTCTTAGCGATATCTTCAAAAACCGGGGGAAGCGGATCGCGAACTGCAAACAGAAGAAGACAGAAAATAAACGTTAGTATCGACAATAAGTTACAGGCGAACCAAGAACTATGAGCAAACTATCAAGTGGTCCCCAATCCGTCTTAATTAAATTAAGTAAATCATTCCCGACGGTAGCCTCGTCCATGGGAATGTAGAAGAAATAATCATCCCAAGAATCGTCCATGCTCGGAAAACCCTCGATTATTCTCCAAGTCCTCTTATTCGAAATATAGTATTTTCCGGGTTTGGAGGATCGGCGAATCTCCAAAAAGTTGCCAAGATGATCAACCCTGATTTCGATGCCGCATTCGTAACTGCAGACCAAAATACCAATCAGATGCCCAAGGCCCTGCGCCATGATCTGTCCAAGCAAGATCCCATACAACCAAATGTATCGAAGAATCGGTTCGGGCAAAGGGAACCATAAATATCACAACTCGAAGAAACATTTGTAAGTTGTGAAATGGTTTGGCGGGAGATCATTGGCTCGGTCGAAAGGCTCGGACGCAACAAACTCGACCGCTTCAGAAATCTTGCAACGTTGCCTCAGCCTTTGCAACGATTCTTCGGTCGAAAGGGACGAGCCTGGAGGATCCTGCTTCTTCTTATTTTTGCCTCTTCGAGAGCCTCGAGGCTTCGACAGACCTATTCCGAGCCTCGCCATTGCAATCTCAAGTTCCCGTCTGGCCTTGGCAGGATCATAATCGAAGTCTTTGGGCTCGGGTTTCATGTCATCGGAGAGATCCTTTGCTTCGGAATCTCGAGGAAAGCCGAAAATCGGGCTCGGCGCGAAATTCGACGGACCTTGGTGCGTAACAGAGTTCGCAGAATCGGCTGAATCAGTGGATGTTTTCGGCTCGGTTCGTTGCGACATCTCGCTTTCGGCTCAGGCGAAAACCGAGAAAAGGAACGGATCTGGGAAATATCGGAGGAGGATCGGGAAGTTGGATGACGGTTCGGAAAACTCTCGAGCAGATCAGAAACATCAAACGATCCGCCACACCTCGAGAAAACCCTAGGTGGTGCAGCGCCCAAAAAAAAAAGAGAGGGAAATAAAAGAAATCGAGAGAGAAGAGAAGAGAGAGTAGAGAGCTACCTTTTGGAAATTTTGGAGAAGTGAAATTGTGAGAATGAAGGAATGGAGCTCGAGTATATATAGAGATCTAGGCCTGGGGTCCTCTTTGCCTAGGGAAATCGCGATATATAATGGGCTTAGGGAAGCAAAGGCAACCCGTAAGGCCGAACCCCGAGCGCAAAAAAAAAAAAAAAATTCGAAAGTGGCTTGGAACAGTTTTTGCAAGATCTTCATCTCGATAAAATTCGTCAGTTTGTCTATTCATATAAAAATGTTTTGGCAAAATAAGTCGCAGTTTTGTTCGTCGAAAACAGCTCGTTGAACCAAAACCAGCTCGACAACTTTAGCTACATCAATCTCGGCTTTGCCTCGGCTCGGCAACTCTAGTGGCATCGCTCTTCCTACCTCGGCTCGGCAACTTTAGTTGCATCGCTCCCTTTCGCTTCGGCTCGGCAATTCGCTTCGGTAATTCACCTCAGTGATTCATTTCGGCAATTCATTTCGGCAATTCTGTGGCATTGCATCAACCTGATCAATCTCGGCTCGGTAAAAGCAAAGGCCGCATCTTGTCTCGGCTCGTCAAATGTCCCCCAATCGCGCTCTTTTGGCTCAGCAAAAGCAAAACAAAAAAAAAGAACGAATGAAACTAAGAACCGAGCCGAGCCAAAAACTTCAATAAGGGGATTTATCGCGTGATCCAACAGTTAACCTCGGTTTTGCTAATTTCAGCTCGGCATCTTTGTATGCGAAACTGACGAGCTGGGGGCAAACTGTTCGGGTCGGTTTTCACCCCCACGAATTTAACCGCCTAAAAATATTTAAGTGTCAAAATTGGGTTTCGACAGACCCAATTCTATGGTTTATTGGAGGAAGAATCGGACCAAAACACAATCGACACAATAAAACCGAGCCAAACCAGACATCATCTCAAACCAAGCCGAACCGGATACCATCTCAAACCAAGCCAAACCAGACATCGTCTCGGACCGAGCTGAACCAGAGATCATCTCAGACCGAGCCGAACCAAATGCTGGTTCGGCCAATTCGAGCCGAATCAAAGGGTCTCTCAGTTTGACCGAGTGGAACCAAGGAAGGTGACAAACCAAACCGAGCCGGTCTCGGTTCGGACGACTTCTCGCATACTTGAGTCGAGGAGCAATCCCGTAAACGAAGTGCATTGGGCCGAAGGAGGAAGAGACTGAGAGCCAAAGAGTATAAAGCATTAACTGGCCGAACCGGATAATCGTGAAGGCCCGATAGATGAGTCCAAGAGATTTTACCCTAAGAGAGATTGAAGTCTTCAGCCGCACAAAAGAAAAGGAAAATTTCCGAAAAATCTCGGGAGAGAATCTTGGCTAGGCGGTTTGTACACTTAGTATAAATAGTCAATGTAATTCTTTCATTATGTAACTTTTAGGCAATCGCAAAAACCCTACGCAATAAAACTACTTTTCAATCTTTGTTCTTGAGATTTTCACTTAGAAGCTTTAGATCCCTCTTTTTCCTTAACAAATTTTGATTGTGCGAGTTTCGACTTACACAATAAATGGGAGAGTCTTTATAAAAATTGAAATCCTTAGTCTAAGAAAACATAGATGTCATCGATCATGGGGTCCCTTTTGATGGTCCCTTTACCCAACAAGGTAACTACTCAGACATACAGAAGCTTGACATCATCATTGGTTTAAAAACAAAAGCAGTAAAGTAAAGAGATAAAAGATGAAGAAAAGATTCTCTTATTGACGACAGTTTTGGCGAAAAAAGCCTTCTACAAAAGCATAAAAGTAAAACCTAAAACTAAAATGATGAACTCTCTCTAAAGGATGAAAGAGGCTTGGTTACAAAAGACCTATATAAAGACAATGTATTTATAATGTTTCTCCTCTTCTAGGTGTCTAGGGTTTTAAAATGAGTGCAGGAAATGACTTGAGCCTTGGTTGGGCTTCTGAGGGTCAGAATTAGGTCCACCATGGGTTAGAGTGGCTGAGCCGCGGTGAAGAGTGTGCTGGCCGCGGGTGAGGGCTTCTCCACCTTTCCAAACTGTGTTGATTGAATTTCAGTGCATTGATGATATCTGGAGATCTAACCGTTGGATTGCATTTATTCCAAGTGAATTGGAAAGCTAGCTGTCTCCTCTAAAATTTTTTCAAATTTGGGGATGATCAGATGGTGAGAATGACTTCATTGGTTGCCAAACTTCTGATGGGATGAATTAATCCAAAAGTGTACTTTTGCTCCAAAATGCATTCCAATAGTCCAAGTTTCCTGAAAAGTTTTTTAAAACTCCAAAACATAGAAATCACTTATAAAAATTTTGAAACTGAGTGAAAACACCTGCATAAGACATTAGAAGTGATCCATAAAAATGGTAAAAATCTGATGTAATCATGTAGACGCAAGAAGTCTGATGCACAATACCTTGTTGTTTAAAAAACGATGAGAGACAAGTGAACTCAGTTCCATTGTCGGTTCTTATTGTCTTCACAGCCGTTCCAAACTGTTTTTCTGAATAGGCACAAAATTTTGTAGGACTTGACGAACTTTTTGGCAAGTAAAAGATGGATCCAAACAGAACGTGAAAAATCATCCACGATTGTCAAAAAATGTGAGGCACCACACATGGAAGCAACTTGGTAAGGACCCCAAACATCCACATGAATCAATTCAAAACATTCCTTTGTATTAATCAAATTATCAGAAAAAGTTATCTTGTTTGCTTAGCTCGAAACACACGTCACAATGACTCGGACTAGAAGAATTCAAAACACCAGAAAAAGGCAAAACCAAAAGAGTTGAGAAAGCAAGATGTCCTAAACGCCGGTGCCACAAAGCTTGATCAGAAACTGCATCGACTTTGTTGACCCCTAATGTTGCCACATCCGTTAGATAATACACACCGTCCCGTTCTTCAGCGGCTCCAATCAGGGTCTTCGAGGAACGGTCCTGTAAAAAACACAACATGTCAGTGAACATCGCAAAACAATGCTTCATCTGCTTAACAAGTTTTGAAACCGAGAACAGAGAACAATTCAAAGTTGGAACATAGAGCACATTGTAAAGAGAAATATCGTTGGTGAGTGGTAACATGCCAATACAAACTGACATTGTTTAATCCCATCAGCAAAACCAATAGAACATTTTGGAGTTTCTGTAACATCAAACAACAACGAGATTCCCTGACATATGATGAGAAGCTCCAGTATCGATAATAACATCACCAAGATCCTTACCAGAATGTTTATCTGAAATACCACCACCTGATTTTGTTTGAGCTATCATTCTGATTGCCTTCCATTTTCAGCTGTGAGATCCGGAAACCGATTCATTACTCGATGTAGTATAATCTGCATTTTCTTAACCATTACCACGATCAAACGAGCTGCGACCTCCTCGGCTTGCTCCTCTCTCACCAGTACGTCCGCCATAATCCATTACCCATTCACGGTACCTCCTCGGCTTGTGGGCCTAGGGTTTGTTTTTAACAAGCCCGTTAGTATTCAAAAAGTTTTAAATTTATAAAACCCTAGTCAGGCCCGGCCCAATAATTTGGAAAACCCTAGGGCAAAAAAAAATTTAGACTATATAGATCTAATAAATAAAATTTAGACTCATAAATAGACCTAAAATAATTTTAGGGCTTCTATAAAGAGGAATGGCGAAGTAGGCTTTGATGTTGGGCCTTGTGGCTCGTCATTAGGTCCACCGGGGGTGAAAGACTTCCAAGCCAGGTAAAATGTCACTTTCCCGCGGGTGAGAGCCTTCTGGGGCTAGTGAATTTAGTCAACTTGTTCTCCATGTATCTTTTGATTGCACCATTGGATCTTCGTGATATAAAATGCTATGAAAAGCTGGTTGTCTTCTCTTGATTGTCTCCAAATTTGACCTAGATCAGACGGTGAGAAAGTCTTCATTTGAGGTTGAACTTCTGACGGTGTGACTTTGAGCTGAAAAAAGTGAATTTCTTCCATTTTGCCATCATTTTTCCTAAATTTTCTGAAAAGAGCCTTGAAACTACAAATACATAGAAATCATAATAAAAGTACATAAAACTGATTAAAACCTTTGAAAAATCATTTGAAATCAATGATGAAAATAGGTACAAATACGGTGTTATCAACTCCTCCAGACTTAGACTTGGTTTGTCCTCAAACAAAACAAGATACAATCTAGAAAAATATCATTCAACAGAAAAGAAAGGGAACTCAAAAATATCAGCAACCATACTTATAGACCTTAATTATAGACAATGCATCAATCAGATCAAGTCTAGATAATTCTCACTAAAATACAAACATAACTAGTCCGTTAATCCATCATGCGAAAATCCACACACTTAGAACTAACTTCCAGTCAACTAGCTCTTAACATTCATTAAAGGTTTCAGTGATTCTCATCAAAATGATGTTAAACAAGGCATTCAAGGTTAAGTATCAAAAGGCTTTTAGTGGTAATGCTAGATGTGTTTAGGGTTACCTTTTCCTGGAGAGACAGGACATTATGCAAAACAGCAAGAGAAGATGGAACTGTCGATGCCCCCACAGTTTTCAGTCACATTCTCCTTGCTTCAAGATTTCTGATCTCCTTCCTTCAGGTTCTCCTTATAACTCCCCCAGACTTGGATATTTGTCCAGGTTGTGAATCCATAATTTCTTAGGTGAAAACGTATTGCCTTGGCTCAAATGATTTCGGCTTCTAAGACTCTTTAGGCTCTTGGTTTCCTTTCCTTTCTTTCTTTTTCTCTTTTTTCGTTTTTTTTTGTTTTGGGAAAGGGGAAACCGCCTTTTGACTTAGAGTTTTAGGGAGCACGAAAATTACCTTTTTGAATGAGCTTTTTGAGACATCATGAGGCTCGCTGAGGTTGCATGGTACACTTCCTTCCCGGTTTAATTCAGTCCTTCTCTTGAGTGACTGAAAACTATCTGTCGACATAAACTTAAGAGAGAATGCATGAGGCTTGAACATAAAGGTTTGGGTTAAGGGTGAGGTACCAGCTAAAGATGAATTGGCCATCTAGGACAACAAAAAGCAGTAACAATAAGCAAGGTCGTGCCTATGAAGTAGAAAAAGAAACACTCGCCTACGGGTCTACTTGTTTTTTCAAAAATGAAAGGTCCAATTTTTTAATTAAATATATTAATTGTTAGTAGTAGGAAAATTTTCTTTGTAGAAAATTAATGATTATGTAAAAAAATATATAACTAATAAAAAAAATATTTTAACAACACAATAAAAATATTAAGTCAACACATATAGTAATTTAAACAATTAAAAAAATTAAAATTTTATTGTTTTCTTCTTAGTTGAAATCTTACGCAACTCACTTATTCTTTTCACAACAACCACATAATCAATTAATATTTTCTAATTGCTAAATATTTTTTTTATTACAATTTTGTTTTATCTAATTTAAATTTAGTTTGATTTATGATTTAGACTAAATTTGAAGGAAAATTCAAATAATTGGTTAATTTATAAACTCCAAAAAAATATTATTTAGATTTTAGATTGGAATATGTTTAAAATTGTAGATATGTATTATAGTTTTATGAATTTTAAAAATAATAATGTTATATTATTTATATGTATTATTAGTTTTATTTGAACTTAAAATTAATGGTTATTATTTGTTTTATATGAATTAAATTGATTTTATATAAATTAGGGATGATGTTATATAGATTAATAGGAGTCTTTTTTTAAAACACCGCTTACGGGCTCCTAAACTCTGGGCACAGCTCTGACAATAAAGTAAAGATGTCCTAGATGTATATCATGATGCCTTCTTAAAACCATTGATAAGAAAATTAGATGTCAAGATTAAGTCCAAGTAAAATGAGCTAGTATATCCTGTCAGAATATATCTCCATGAATAGAAGTCCTCTGGTGAGATTTCGTAGTGTAAGTACTCTAGCTACCGCTTAGTCTAGTACTAAACCTTGAAAGATCTTTTTATGAATGATTGGTGTAGAAGCAAACAGGTTGGTTATCATCATTGATTTTGTCATTATTCCCTAAAAATGCATTTGACCTTTGAAAACACTCTTTGAAATTCAGAAGACTTTTGAAAAGTTTTAAGAAAAACCCAAAAAATAGAAATTTTTTTAAAAAAAATGCAGAATTCAAAGGCTCATGCAAGAAAAGGGGGTTAGAAATGGATGAAATCCTCTTCCAGACTTAAATCACACTGTCCCCAGTGTGAAATAAATCAGGCAAGGATTAGGAATAGAGTATGTGAAAATTTGAAAAGATTAAGGAAAAGAAAATTTACCTGGTGTTGGCGATGGATTGTGAGGAGGTTGTGGAGGTGGTAGGATGTTGAGTGGTGGATGGTGGATGATGTGGAGTGGGGCTTGATCAAACTTGGATTAATTTGAATCAAGGAAGAGGTGGAAGTGGCCAAGGGTGGCCGAACTTGTGCTGGCTGTGGGTCAGGCTGTTGCGACCGCGGTGGGACGCTTGCTGGTCGCGGGTCAAGTCTTTGTGGCCGCAGAAAAACCTCTTCTGGCCGCGGCTGAAGACTCCTTGGTCGCGGTCAGCTTCTTTTCTTCTCTTCTTTTTTTTAGATGCATACTAAAGCATTTCTAAATATAGGAAAAACAAAACTTTAATAAAAAAAGTTAAACAAAAACAAATAAATACCTAAATGGGTTGCCTCCCATCAAGCGCTTTGGTTTATAGTCCTTAGCTAGACTTTGTAAGGAAAAAAACTTAGTTCAAATAAGATTTTGCCCTAAGAGAAGTCTTTTTTTGAAATCCTCCTGTTTTGTCTTGCAGGTTCTTCATCACTCCAGAGTTCTTCTGGTTCAAATGTCTGGGCTTTATACTTTCTTCCTTTTCTCTTTAGTGGTGTAGTTTCATAGAAGATGTCCATGTCGATATTTGCAAAAGAAACTCTCCGGTTGGGCCAATCCATGCTGGCTCCAGCAGTTTCTAAGAAAGGTTATTCAAGGATAACTGGATATGAGTCATCTTTGGTCTTCACTATGTATAGATCGACAGGTGCTATGCAATCTCCAATCCTTAGAGGAATTTCTCGGGATATCCCTCTTGGTGTTGCACTTGAATCATCTGCTAAGCTAATCTTTGTCATGGTACTTGAAATGTGCTTAATGCCAAGTCTCAAAGCAGTAGCTTTGGACATCATGTTAATGCAAGCTCCAGAATCACAAAGAATATTGAGGAATCGTTCACCTCTAATGTCACAAGAGATAAAAAATTGACATTTGTCTTGAACTTTGTGCAGAGTTCGAACTTGTCTTTCCTGTGGATGATCTAGCTAGTGCTTCAAATGCAGAATAAGAATCACAGTAAAACTTTGCTACATCAAAACTGATGATCTGGTGCTTCAAATGTAGAATCACATTTCAGTCATCAAAACCGATGATTGAAATGTGCTTAATGCCAAGTCTCAAAGCAGTAGCTTTGGACATCATGTTATGCAAGCTCCAGAATCACAAAGAATATTGAGGAATCTTTCCATCTCTAATGTCACAAGAGATAAGAAATTGACCTTTTTCTTGAACTTTGTGCAGAGTTTGAACTTGTCTTTCCTGTGGATGATCTGGTGCTTCAAATGCAGAATAAGAATCACATTAAAACTTTGCTACATCGAAACTGATGATTGACTCTATGTATGGCATTTTGATTCTCTTAGGTGATTCGTCCTCCACATCTACGACGTCTAGTTTACTTTCTGTAATCATCATGCATGGGATGTAAGAGTGATGTTCATCAGGATCCTCAGGGTCTTGGTGATGTGAACTCAAAGAGGGATGGTGGTCACCCGCAAGTGGAGACGTCGCACCCGCGGTGGAGATAGTGTCTGCAAGTGCACAGATGTATGTTGTAGGACTTAGGGTGTCGATCCACAGGGAGGATGTCTAATCTGCAAGAGACAACAAACTGGAAAAGTAAGCAAAATCATAAAGTCAATGGGATTTGGGGTTTTTGGTTAAGAGTCCTAAATAAACCTAGTCTAATATTCACAAGAAATAAGATGCAATGCATATGAATTTTCAACAGAATATCTCAAGCATATCGACTCAAACTATAGACTGTAAACTCACAGGTGGCGATTTAGACTTCTCCGGTTTACTCTAATCGATGTTTGGTGGCATTTCCAATTAGCTTCCGGGCGATTTATCTTCATCTGTTTCTGGGACTTGATACAAGCACCAAGCTATCAAGGACTTGTATAGAATCGGAAGCAAAACTTTAGGTCGATGGCCAAGGGTTGATTCAAATGAATGAGCAACTCTAGACAAGTGAATCGATGTAGCGGCTAAGTGACAAGGTGGATCGATGTGTACCACACAAGTTGTGTAAGACTTGTGATAAAACATGAGAACTTTGATCTAGGAGGTACTGGTCTCAACTAGAACAAAGGGTTAAACAAGTCTCTCTCAAAGAAAACTGGTTTGAAGAAAGTTCGATTTTTATTGATATGAAACGTGAAAAATTACAAGGCTGTAATGGGGCCTTATATAATGGTTCTAGCAGCTTCGACTCAAATACATAAAAAGACTCAAAACAACAGGACTTTTAAAAGTAAAGACTCAAAACAACAGGACTTGTAAATTAAAATGCTACATTAAAGGACTCAAAAAAGGAAATAAAAGACTATTAAACTAAATTTTCTCTGCATAAGACCAAAGATAGTCAAACTCGTTAGTCAAAAGATTTAAACTTGATTGATCACTTACCTTATTAGGTGGCCGAGACATGTGTGGTTTTGACCGAGTTTGAATCTTCCCTCCTAAGTGTCTTGGTGCATTGGCGAGATGATCATCATGAAGACTTGGGCTTGATTTGGCAAAAGAGGCCAGACATCTTGATTCTTTGAAACTGGACCGTTTGCTAGCTCTTAGCATTCTTTAAATAATCCAGTCCAAGCTTGGGCTTTAAGTGGATCCACTTCTTGGTCTTCTTGTGGCTTTACTTGATCCACTTGTGACATTGCTTGCATCATGCTCCGGTTATACTTGTGTTGGAGTAGCTCTTTGTCTTGTTATAGGGCCTTTATGAACAATTGGTACTTCCACATCTTGTAGTTGTGGCTCGGTTAAGTCTGGTTCAGCTTGAATGGCCTCATCATTCCCTTCTTCTTCAAGAGGTTTTGACCTCAAAACTGGATCATCTGCAATAGAGGGAGCTAGATCAGATACATTGAAAGCTGAAGATATGTTAAACTCACCTGGTAGTTCGAGTTTGTAGGCGTTGTTGTTGATCTTCTCTAGTATCTTGAAAGGTCCATCTCCTCTTGGTGCTAGCTTTGAACTCCGTTGGTTTTGGAATCTTTTATGTCTCATGTGCAGCCACACCCAATCTCCTGGTTTAAACACCACTTCTTTGCGTCCTTTGTTGGCATGCTTCACATACTGTTCAGTTCTCTTCTCCAAGTTCTCCTTTGCCTTTTGATGTATTTTCTTTATGAAATCAGCTTCTTTCTCCATCTAAGCTCACGGCTTCAGCAGGTGGTAATGGTGTGAATTCCATTGGAGTCTTGGGGTTGAATCCATAAACTATCTCGAATGAAGACATCTTTGTAGCTGAATGCTGAGCTCTGTTGTAGGCAAATTTGATGAAGGGTATGCACTCCAACCAGTTCTTCATGTTTCTTCCAAGAGTGGCCCTTAACAATGTATATAAGGTTCTGTTCACCACCTCAGTTTGGCCATCTGTTTGGGGATGACAAGTAGTAGAGAACAAAAGCTTAGTGCCAAGCTTCTTCCACAAGGTTCTCCAAAAGTGGCTCAAGAACTTGCTATCTCGGTCAGATACAAAGGTTCTTGGCACTCCATGTAAGAGCACCACCTCCTTGAAGAATAGATCTGTCGTTTGAGATGCATCATTAACCTTTGCACAAGGTACAAAATGTGCCATTTTGTAGAATCTGTCTACCACCACAAATATGGAGTCTTTGTGCTTGATCTTTGGCAGCTCCAACACAAAATCCATCGAAATATCAACCCATGGTGCTGTAGGGATTGGTAATGGTAAGTACAAACCGTGAGGGTGCACTCTAGACTTGGCTTTCTTGCAGATCACGCATCTTGCACAATGAGCTTCTACAGCCTTTTTTAGGTGAGGCCAATAGAAGTGCTCTTTTACCACTGCAAGCGTCTTGTCTACTCCAAAGTGACACATCAATCCTCCCCCATGAGCTTCTCTGACAATGAGATCTCTAAGAGAACATTGCAGAATACAAAGTCTCTTATCTCGGAACATAAAGCCTTCATAAATATAGAACTTGCCGTGAACTTCTTTGCTACACTCCTCAAAGCGCTCTCCTAGCTCTGGATCCTCTTTGTAAAGGTATTTGATGAACTCAAAACCCATAACTTTGGCCTCCATAGTTGTGATGAGTGCATGTCTTCGAGATAAAGCATCTGTCACTATGTTGTCTTTGCCCTTCTTGTACTTGATAATGTAGGGGAAAGTCTCAATAAACTACATCCATTTGGCATGTCTCCTCTTGAGATGGGTTTGTCCTCGAAGGTGCTTAAGTGTTTCATGGTCAGTGTGGACCACAAACTCTCTTGATATCAGATAATGCTGCCAAGTCTCCAAAGCTCTAACTAGGGCGTATAGCTCTTTATCATACGTCAGATAGTTAGCGGTAGCTCCTCCTAGCTTCTCACTGAAAGATGCCACTGGTTTCCCTCCTTGTGTCAATACAGATCCTATGCCAATGCCTGATGCATCACACTCCACTTCAAACGTTTTGTTGAATTCTGGCAACACTAGAACCAGTGCATTGGTAAGATTCTTCTTGAGAGTATCAAACGCCTTTTGTTGAGCTTCTCCCCAGGTAAAATCAACACTTTTCTTCACCACAGCTGTGAGAGGTGCGGCTATACTAGTGAAATCCTTGACAAAGCGCCGATAGAAGCTTGTTAATCCATAGAAGCTCCTCATTTGACTAATGTTTGTTGGGGCCGGCCAGTCTTTGTTGGCTTTTATCTTCTCCTCATCAACCTGAAATCCCTGCGAGCTCACAACAAAACCTAGGAAAGCCAACTTATCAGTGCAGAATGCGCACTTCTTTAAGTTTGCATAAGATGTGGCACATGATCAGATAAACATTTGCTGTAAATTAAAATATCATCAAAATAAACTACAAAAAACTTACTGATGTATGCTATAAGAATTTGGTTCATTATACGCATAAAGGTACTTGGTGCATTAGTGAGGCCGAAGGGCATCACCATCCATTCATAGAGACCTTGCTTGGTCTTGAAGGCAGTCTTCCATTCATCACATTCTTTCATCCTCACTTGATGGTATCCATTCTTGAGATCGATCTTTGAGAACAAGATGGCTCCACTAAGCTCATCAAGCATGTCATCAATTCTTGGAATTGAATGTCTATACTTGATGGTGATGTTGTTGATGGCTCGGCAATCTACACACATGTGCCATGAGCCATCTTTCTTTGGAACCAACAGAACAGGAACGGCACAAGGGCTGAGGCTCTCCCTCACATATCCTTTGTCTAGTAGCTCCTTGACTTGCCTCTCCAACTCCTTAGACTCCTCAGGGCTCATTCAGTAAGCCGGTTTGTTTGGTGAAACTGGTCCTGGTATGAACTCTATTTGGTGCTCTATGCCTCGAATTGGTGGCAATCCTTTAGGCATTTCTTCAGGGAACACATCTTTAAACCTGTCAAGTAAAGCAGTAATCTCCGGTGGTAGTTCAAGCTCACTTAAACCTGCGCTCAAAAGCTCCTTGAAGATCATTAGTAGCATTGTGTGTTTAGCAGCAAAAACGTTTCTTACATAACTAGGCTGAACAAGAAAAATTTAACTTAGAGACACTTTCTTTTTCTTTTAGCATTTGTATTTGAAGATCATGCACTTGAGATGGTGTAAGAGGTGCTAGACTAACTTTTCTTTTATTATGCATAAGAGTCTACATATTAGTCCTACCATCATGTTTAGTTTCTCAGTCAAATTGTCATGGTCTACCTAACAATAAATGACCAGCTTCCATAGGAACTACATCGCATAAAACTTAATCTTGATATTTACCTATGCTAAATGGAATGGTTACTTGGTCAGTAATCTTAAGCTCTACCTTGTCATCGAGTCATCTCAGCCTATAGGGCCGTGGATGCTTAGTTCTCTCAAGGCATAGCTTATCAACCATGTGAGCACTTGCAACATTAGTACAAGATCCACCATCAATAATAAGATTACATACCATCCCCTTTATAGTGCAACAGCTGTGAAAGATGTTCTCTCTTTGTATGGTCTCGGCTGGCTCCACCACTATACTTAGTACACGTCTAGTGACAAGGAGCTCTCCTGTGTCTGGATAAGCTATGTCACCATACTCTTCGTCTTGATCTTCTAGAACACCAGCTTCGTCGTGCGACTCATAGTCTCCAGCCTCGGTCATGAGCATCACTTGATTGTTCGGACACTCGCTAGACATATAGCCTCTTCCCCTGCATTTGAAATATGTAATATCTCTTGCACGCTGAGGGTTATTAGTCTTACCAGCCTCGGGTCGGATGTCTTAGCTTGTCTCCACCGCTTTGCCTTTGAAACGTGAATAAATCTCCACACTCTTGCCTTTGTCGAGTGATTTGTTGAAGTTTGAGTTCCACGTGGTTTGTGGCTTGCTTCTGGTGTTGGTGATCTTCTTCTTGATGTGTTGATCCGCCTGTATAGACTAGTGGAAGATATCTTTGAAGTCTTGATAGACCTGTATCTCCACCTTGCGGCTGATCCTCTCTTGTAATCCATCGAAATTGTGCCATTAGAGCTTCTTCATCGTCATTGAGCTCCAATCGATTCCTCAAGTGCTCAAACTCTTTATACTATTCTTCTACGGTCCTGGTTCCCTATTTAAGAGTTCGAAAACGATGCTGTAAGTCTCTATAAAAATGTGAAGGAACATACCTTTGCCTCATCAGATCTTTCGTGTCGACCCAAGACCCATGTATCAATAGCTCTCAAGCGGCTCCTCTTGCGGTCTGATACATCTCTGTCCCACCATGTAAGTGCTCCATCTGTGAACTGAGCCACTGCAAGTGAAACTCTCTTGGGACCAGGGTGATTGTAATAGTTGAAGATGTGAACCATCCTCTTCTCCCAATCTAGATAAGCCTCCGGATCAACTTTGCCAGAAAAGTTTGGTGCGGTCAGCTTGATATGGTTATGTTTATATCTAGTGTAGGGTGTATACTCTTCATCATCGGCATCTCCATAATCATCTTGGGGCACACGTCTCCTTTTTCCTCGGTTTCTTTGGTGGCGAGGATTTGGTTCATCATCTTGGGATGAGTCATCTTCTTCTCCTTGGTCTGTGGTGTTGAGTTCGTTGATGTGTATGCCATTGTTTCTTGATACTGTGCCCGCATGGTTGGTTCCATGGCCGCCAACATTACGAACCGGTTGCATTGTTACCCTTAGAGTTTGCTCGACTCGGGTGATCCGGTCGCCAAGCTCTTGTCTCAATGACTTTATCTCATCTCTCATACTAGCCACTAACTGGTAAAAGGCAAATATGGTAAGTCTCGTAAATGTAAAATGATGTTTTTTTAAAAAACTTTGAACGATAGACTATAGGAAAACAAATAAGGAAACTGATGCTGTCTAAATAAATCAGGACTAAAACGAGTGTGGGTCAATGCATGATTGAAACAAATATGGAAAGATTGACTAATGCACTTAAACTTGGAAATTGACACAACAAATCAGGGATATTATATTTTTTGACTTTTCTGTGATGCAACAGCCTAAACAAGAATCAAAATGAATCAAATACACGAAGAACAAAGCAATGATATGATGAAAATTCTTTTTTTTTATATAATGAAATGGATATGAATACTAGATGCAACGAAAATGATATCATGCTTTCTTTTGTATTTTAATATATGAAGGAGCAATGAAAAGAATGATCAAATGATATGAATTTTTTTTTATATGATGCAAGGAAGACAATGATTAAACAGAAATGAAAAGATGTAAATAGATAAATAAAATCTGTGCTGAAGGAACTTCATCTTTGATACCAAAATGATACAAGCACCAAGCTGTCAAGGACTTGTATAGAATCGGAAGCAAAGCTTTAGGTCGATGGCCAAGGGTTGAATCAAATGAATGAGCAACTATAGAAAAGTGAATCGATGTAGCGGCTAAGTGACAAGGTGGATCGATGTGTACCACACAAATTATGTAAGACTTGTGATAAAACCCGATAACTTTGATCTAGGAGGTGCTGGTCTCAACTAGAACAAAGGGTTAAACAAGTCTCTATCAAAGAAAACTGGTTTGAAGAACGTTCGATTTTTTGATATGAAAGGTGAAAATTTACAAGGCTATAATGGGACCTTATATAATGGTCCTAGCAGCTTAGACTCAAAGAAATAAAAAGACTCAAAACAACAGGACTTTTAAAAGTAAAGACTCAAAACAACAGGACTTGTAAATTAAAATGCTAAAGAACTCAAAATAAGAAATAAAGACTACTAAACTAAATTGTCTCTGCATAAGACCAAAGACAATCAAACTCGTAAGTCAAAGGATTTAAACTTGATTGATCACTTACCTTATTTGGTGACCGAGACATGTGTGGCTTTGACCGAGTTTGAATCTTCCCTCCTAAGTGTCTTGGTGCATTGGTGAGATGGTCGTCATCATGAAGACTTGGGCTTGATTTGGTAAAAAGGGCCAGACATCTTGATTGTTTAAAGCTGGGCCGTTTGCTAGCTCTTGGAATTCTTCAAATAATCCAGTCCAAGCTTGGGCTTTATGCGGATCCACTTCTTGGTCTTCTTGCGGCTTTACTTGATCCACTTGTGACATTGCTTGCATCATGCTCTGGTTATACTTGTGTTGGAGAATCTTAGCTCTTTGTCTTGTTATAGGGCCTTCATGAACAATTGGTACTTCCACATCTTGTAGTTATGGCTCGGTTAAGTCTGGTTCAGCTTAAATGGCCTCATCAGATATGCATGGAACTAGAATAGACATGTGTATAATTAACCAACTCTCGCCATCTTAATCAACTAATCACTCAGATCTGGCAATTAACTCTCGCTCTCATGTCAGAAATAAGATCATGCATTAAATATCGAATTTGTCTGCTCAGATCTTCTCAACAGGTAGCTCTCGACTCCTATAGTGATTATGTTCTTCTAAAGCTAGGTATGGATGATCTGATACAGCACTCTCGTGGCTCTGATCGATCTTAGGCTCAGAGAATAGGTCATGAATCTACTCTCATACAATATGAACAACTTAGAAGAGATGAGATCCTAAATATGGTTTAGAAAATTTGAAATCCTAATCGATATGTATGCCTATCGAAAACTCCTTCAAACAACTTGACCCTCTGGGACAAATCTATATGATACAAGGAATGATAAAAGACATGAAAAAATAAAAAAGATGAAACATAAAAGTTAATTAGATAGAAAGGAGAAAGAACAATGGATCAGAGGAAAAATCTCCATCTCCATCGCCTAACCCTAGAAAAACAAAGTTTGGTGGCTCAAAATCTCATTACAGGAGCACACACCCGTTTAGGGCTGCTAAGAAATGTATTTATAGGTCCTAAGGTATTTCAGGTCTCATTTAGGGCTTCTCTGAAGAGGAATGGCAAAGTGGGATTTGATGTTGGACCTTGTGGCTCGTCATTAGGTCCACCGGGGGGTGAAAGTCTTCCAATGCAGGTAAAATGCCACTTTCCCGCAGGGAAGAGCCTTCTGGGGCCGGTGAATTTGGTCAACTTGTTCTCCATGTATCTTTTGTTTGCACCGTTAGATCTTCGTAATGTAAAGTGCTACGGAAAGCTGATTGTCTCCTCTTGATTGTCTCCAAATTTGAGCTGGATCAGACGGTGATAAATTCTTCATTTGAGGTTGAACTTCTGACGGTTTGACTCTGAGCTGCAAAAGTTGATTTTTTCCATTTTGCCATCATTTTCTCTAAGTTTCCTGAAAATAGCCTTGAAACTACAAATACATAGAAATCATAATAAAAGTTCTTAAAACTGATTAAAACCTATGAAAAAGCATTTGAAATTAATGATGGAAATGGGTACAGTTACGGTGTTATTAGGTACCCCGTTAATTGCCAGCAAAAAGCCTTCTCATGCCCTGATTTTCCACAATGAGTACAGAGAAGAGAACTTCGGTCTCTGCACCTACTATTTCCAGTCGAAGATGATGATTCAACACGAGAGTTAGATGGTACGATCTCCGCAACAGCATTTCGATGAGTAATAAACCCAACAACATCATCTTGGTCTTTATGCGTCTTGGGTTTGAGAAGTCTCTGCTCTTCCCGAACAACACGAGCATATGCTTGAGCCAAATTTGGCCCTGGATCTGCATCAGAGATTCTGCAATAACATTGCCAAATCGAGACTCATCAAGCCCCATCACAAACTGATAAACTTTTTCTTCCTCCCTCTCCTTCGCATAATCAGTGCCTATTGAACATGTTCACTTAGGAAGAGATTAGTAAATAGCTAATTAATGCCACATAGCTTGAAGTCGACTGTAATAATCAATCACAGGTTGGACGTTTTGACAACAAGTCGCGAGTTGTGTGTAAAGGTAGTTAACACGAACTTTGTTGTCCACACAAAAACTTTTCTTCAAGGTGTTCCAAAAATTTTTAGCACTGGAGATAAAAGACACAGAAGATCAAACACAAGGTGCGAGAGAAGCACGCAAGCATCCAATAACCATGGATTTAACAGAGACCCATGATTTCAGCTCCGTTCCAGCCATTGTGGGTTTGGTAATCGAGTCATAAATAAACCCAACTTTCTTCTTGTTGCGAAGTGCATTCATCATCTCCTCCGCCTATTCATTAAAACTTTTTCCAGTCATAACCACTGGTATAATTAAAGCACCTGGATTATTGGAGAAATACAAGGTGTAAGGTGTGCTAGCTGTGGAATCACCAGTCGCTGCAACAACAGTACCATCAGTAGCCATCTTTAATCGAAAAAATAAGTTTGTAGATGCCGAACAAAAAAAGAAAAACTAAGGGTGAGCAGAGAAAAACTTGAGCCCAAACTGAAGAAAGCAAAGAGTTAGGGTTCAGGATTTTAGCTCTGATACCATGTAAAAAAACTGAATATACTTTCATATTCGATGATCAACTCATACATAGAATATATATACATCACATATTATCACGAGATATTTCTTAAATGTAATACATATATAAGCCTAATACAAATAAAATATGGCCCAATATGCACCAAATTTGGTGTAATACTAATCAGTATATCAAACATTAAAATATAATTTTTTCATTTATTAATATAATTAAATTATTTTTTATTAGTTAACTAAATTTTGTAGGTAATGTTTATAATTATTTTCTCCTGACTGTTGTTATCCATTTAATTTGTTTATGTCAGAACCGAGACTGAAGTTGTGTACTCAGACTTAGATAAGAAGAAGTTGGTTTTCTTTTTAAATTTATGGTTTTATTTCAAATTTGTGAACATGAATGAAGTTGTGAGCATGAATAAAACATCAACTTGTTTGATTTTTGGGGTTTTCTAATTTTATTTAAATGAAGTTTAACTTTTATTTAGACTAGGTGAATACTTGCACGTAACGTGCAGATTTTTTCCTTGAACTATTTAAAATTTATATATTTTGTATTTTCTTAAAAAATATAATCATCATTTGTTATGTGTTAGTTTATTATTATAAATCAATCAATTTGAAATATAATATCATTAAAAATTAAGAGTTTATACCCAAAAAAGAATATCCATCAATATTTTTAATTAATTATAACATAAATTCTTGTTTATCATTTACATAAAGATTCTTTAAGAATCAATTAATAAATCTATTTTTTTTTTAGTGGTTTAAAATTTAGTATTAGAATTTATTAACTAATTTTTTAAAAAACTGTAATTTTAAATGGGTTTTTTCTTCAACTATTTCGAATTTATATATTTTATATTTTTTTTTTAAAAAGTATGATCATCATTCGTTATGTGTTAGTATATTATTATAAATCAATTAATTTGAAATATAATATCATTAAAAATCAAGAATTTATTAAAAAACATCAAAATTTAACTTATAACATAAATCTTGTTTAATTTTACCTAAATATTATTTAAGAATCAATTAATAAAAAAAAATAGATTTTCTTTGAGTAGTTTAACATTTAATATTAAAATTTATTAATTAATTTTCTTTAAAATTATAATTTAAATTAAAAAATATGACACATGCCATTCTTATATTAATTCTTAAATGCTGATGTGTCATTCATATGGAGAGAGTTCAGCCTCTTTTATTTATAAGATTAATGTTTTAGTTAATTGGTAGTTAATCTATTTTATGAATAATTAGTATTTATCTAAACTATTTAAAAATAAAGAGATTTTTAAATTTAATAAATAATAATAAACAATTTTTTTTTGTGAGATTTGGTGTTGTGGTTGGAGATAAAAAAAATATTATTTACCAAAACACCAAAATTTACATATTCATAACACTATATTTGGTACTATAGTTGGAGATAGCCTAAGACACAAAGAAAGTATAATGAATGTGGTGTATAAAGAGGTTTTTCAAAAAAACTATCGTTAGTTTTTTTTTGTAGTTTGCCATTTTGAAGTGTTGTTTTTTATTTTTATTTTTTGGAAGTAAACTATTTACTTTCAAATATCGGTTTTTTATTTTCAGATTTTTTTTTGTGATTTTTTTATCATTGGTGGAAAACTATTTTGCTCTCGACAATGGCAATTTATTCTCTTTATATTATTTTAATCAATTCATTACTTAACTTGTTGATGCCCGCCGATCACCTAGTTCTAGGTAAATCGATGATCCAATGCTACTTTAGTCATTTCTCAATCATCTAGCATTTTTCAAACTTTTTTTTTATGAATTTTATCATCGTATAATTTGTGATATTATAAATACATGGACGACTAGCACTCGAACAGAGTGGATATTTGGGTAACTTTGAGATATCAGAATTCCTATCCAGATTAGCCGGATTCAGAGTTTTAGTTATCCGATTCATAACCGGGATATTTATATATCCAGACTTCGGATATTCGTTTAAATGTTAAGATATCCGTCTGTATAAAAAAATATTAAAAAACTAATATGAATAACAATAAAAAAATTATATTTTGTAATAAACTTTTATCAAGAAAAATATTTAATTTAAATTTAATTACTTATATATAAATAAATCTAATATCTTATAAAATTATCAAACAAATATAATTTTTTAATATATTTAGAGGTTAGAGATTCAGATATGGATATCTGAACTTATAATTTAACTATCCGATCTGGATTCGCTTTTAATGGATATGAGATTTTACTATTCAGATCTGGATTCAACCCTTTCGGATATTCAAATTTTTTCAAGCGAATCGGAACAGATCCCGGATCTGATCTTGGATAATAATTTCAGTCTTATAGATGACAATAGATATATGTTATAGTTATCTAGACATGCACCTAACTAATTTAATAGATATATGTTATAGTTATCTAGACATGCACCTAACTAATTTGTTCAGTTAATAAAGCAACAATAATAGTTTGAACAAAAATAATAATAAAGCAACAATAATAATGTAATTCATAAAGTTAAATTTGGTATGCAAAAGAAATGCTTTTAATTTTCTAAAAAAGTGTGACATAACCAAAGTAGAAGAATGCCTCAGTGGTGCGGCCTGTTTCATCATCCCTCCATTGCCGCGACGACAAACTTTTATTTCTTCTCACCGGGAAAATATTCCGATCTCACTCTTACGGAATATTCCCTTTCTCCTTCTGCTTCTCCTTCTGCTTCTCCTTCCTCAAAGTAGATTATGGAAAATGACGTCAAGGTCGACGAGAAACTGGAGGAAGCAGACCGCCTTCTTCCTCATCCTCAATCTCTTCCCTCAAATTCCGACGACGAAGAATCCGAATCCGAAGCCGCCTTCGAATCGAGAGATAAGATCGTAATCGTCGATTTCGAATCATCCGGCGATGCCGACGCCGCCACAGCGCCTCCTTTCTCGTGGAGGAAATTGTGGCTGTTCACAGGTCCAGGTTTCCTGATGAGCATAGCGTTTTTGGATCCGGGGAATCTAGAAGGAGATCTACAAGCAGGAGCGATCGCTGGATATTCTCTACTATGGCTCTTAATGTGGGCCACCGCCATGGGATTACTGATACAGATGCTCTCCGCTAGAGTCGGTGTCGCCACCGGTCGTCATCTGGCGGAGCTCTGCCGTGACGAGTATCCGACTTGGGCTAGGTATGTGCTTTGGTCTATGGCGGAGATTGCTCTGATCGGAGCTGATATTCAAGAGGTTATCGGGAGTGCAATCGCGATTCAGATTCTTAGCCGTGGCGTTTTGCCGCTCTGGGCCGGTGTTGTCATTACGGCGTCGGATTGGTGAGTCTTCTTCTTCTTCTTCCTTTTGAATCTGTAGCTATTTTGGATCAATTGAGTTTCAAAACTCACAAATCAGAACAAAACTTGGTTTGGAGATGTATGATTCACTCGGAAATTTGCTTTCCCTTTGGCACAAATCTGTAGCTATTTGGAATCTTAGATCATCTTAGAGGTTATTAAATTTGAAACTAAGAAATCAGTACAAAACTTAGTTTAGAGATCTATGGTTCAGTGTTATCATCGTATCTTGGTGTGTCTTCTTCTTCTTCCTTTGAATTTGTAGCTATTTTGGATCAGAAGAAACTTGTTTTAAAGATGTATGATTCAGTCAGAAATTTGCTTTTCCTTTAGGCTCAAAAATGTAGCTATTTGGATCATCTTAGAGGTAATTGAGTTTGAAACTCAAACTTTGTTTAGAGATCTATGATTCAATCTGAAAATTAAGAACATTTGTTTTGTTCCTTAGGCTTCTTTTTGTTGAGAATCTGGCTAATGAATTGTTTGCAAACAGTTTTTTATTTTTGTTTCTAGAGAATTATGGTGTGAGGAAGTTAGAAGCAGTTTTTGCAGTTTTGATTGCAACTATGGGTTTGTCTTTTGCTTGGATGTTTGGTGAAACCAAGCCAAGTGGAAAAGAACTTATGATAGGTAAAAAAGACCATCCACTTCTTTTCTTCCACTCTCTCCAATTTTTGACTCTCTTTGCTAAAAAAAATAAAGTCGTTGTTGCTCATGATAGGTATATTACTCCCAAGACTTAGCTCGAAGACAATTAGACAAGCTGTAGGTGTTGTCGGCTGTGTCATAATGCCTCACAACGTGTTTTTGCATTCGGCTCTTGTACAATCGAGGAAAATCGACCCGAAGAAGAAATCTCGTGTTCAAGAGGCGCTTAACTACTATCTGATCGAGTCATCGGTCGCCCTTTTCATCTCTTTCATGATTAACCTCTTTGTGACTACCGTCTTTGCAAAAGGGTTTTACGGAACCGAGAAAGCTAATAACATCGGACTAGTTAACGCCGGTCAGTATCTTCAGGAGAAGTTTGGAGGTGGGCTTCTCCCGATTCTCTATATATGGGGAATCGGTTTGTTAGCAGCCGGACAAAGCAGTACAATCACCGGTACTTACGCTGGTCAGTTTATAATGGGCGGGTTTTTGAACCTCCGGCTTAAGAAATGGATGAGAGCAGTTATTACAAGAAGCTGTGCTATCGTCCCGACCATGATCGTCGCGATCGTGTTCAACACTTCTGAAGCTTCCTTGGATGTTTTGAATGAATGGCTTAATGTTCTTCAGTCTGTACAGATTCCTTTCGCTCTTCTCCCTCTTCTAACTTTGGTATCTAAAGAAGAAGTTATGGGAGACTTCAAGATTGGTCCTATTCTCCAGGTTATTTTCAGACTTTTTTTTACTATAAGCTCTGAGTAAACCAATAAGAATTGAAACTCCTTACAAGTGTTTATCTTGCAGAGAATAGCATGGACTGTGGCTGCACTTGTGATGATCATCAATGGGTATCTTCTGTTGGATTTCTTTGTATCGGAAGTTGATGGGTTTATGTTTGGAGTCACGGTCTGCGTATGGACGACTGCTTATGTTGCCTTTATAGTCTACCTCATTTCACACAGCAACTTTGTTTCGTCTCCTTGGTCTTCTTCTTCTTCCATAGAACTTCCCAAAAGAGTTACCATCTCTGATAGCTAGCTGCACAAAAATAACAGTTGAAGATACGGTAAACAAACTTCAATCCTCTATACATACACCAAAATGGTGATAAGAGTTAGCTTTTGCCAATGTGACATCACAACTCTTTGTTGTACCTTTTTGTCTGTGCGAGTAAAGTGATATTCCAAAATGATCAATGAAGAATAAGGGTTGAGTAGCTACAGCAAAATATATTACCAAAGCTCAGCTTGAGGCATCGATTAATTCTCTAGTTGCTTATAATGTATCAAGGCATGGATTCTGTTTTTAAATATTACTATAAATCCAAACTTTAGTAAAGGGAAAATTAGTTCATGTTTTTCAAATGCTATAAGGTAAGATTTTGCTTTAATTAAATATTAACCAAAATGTATTCACAATTTGCTTCTTCTTTTTTTTTTCTTTTGCTTCTTTCCATTAAGAGTCTAAGAGACGGATGTTGGAAGTTCCAAAAATGGAGACGAAGAAAGGGGAAGGAAAACATACAGAAACTACATAATATTTTCATTTAAATCCGTATTACGCATTCAAATTGATTTTAGAACCCAAATATTATTTATTGTCTGAAAAGAAGTGTTGGAATCAGCACCAGAGCTGAATCCACGAAATAATGGTTTCCCTCGCTTTGAAGAGAGATTGGATAGGTCTAGACATTTTGGGAATTAGGATGGAAAAATACAGATAAGGGGATGTATATGGTCGGGACAGGAAACCTTTCTCAAAATGCCCAAACCTAAGAATGGAAGTCGATCCAGGAGCAAGTTTAACGTGCATATACTTGAATTTACTTTGGATCATCAAAGTTGGATCATATGTGGGAGAGGAAACTCATTTTGGTACAGAGAGATAGTGCCGGTCTAACATATTTGAATATCATTTGCAAACCTAATATTTTTTTGTTAAAGACATTACATAAACATATCTTGGTAAAACGATGACAAATGAAAATAAAGATAAGATAAAGCAACAACTCGACCGGTTTAACTAATTGGGATAACCAACACTAGCTAGGAGATATAAGGTTTAACATAGCGCGATAAAGAAAAAATGATACAAGGTGTGAAATCTTGTAACAATAATCCCCTTCTACGCAAATTTAATATGCTATTTTTATATATTTATCTACAATCATTAATATAGTAAAAAAACAACTTAAAACTTCACAAAACAATTCAATCTCATAAACATTTTGTAAAAAAGAAAAAAAAACAAAAAAAAAATAAATTAAACTCCTAAAAAATAGCATGTAGTCGAGTTTTCCAATCATATACTATGTCTTAATGATAAAAACAAACTCACGATTAAAAAAGTTTTGGCGCTATGTTTCAAAAGTCATCTTACCAGATATCAAATTTATTAGGTGAAGACTAGGAGAATCTAGGAATTTATGTGGGTTTTTATTTGAAAAACGGACTGATGGGATATCAATCCAAATTTTAATAGAAGTTTATATAAAAATGGTTTAATATATAAATCCAACTTCAACTATAAAACCTTCTAAAAAAGAAGTCCAAAAACAAATCTGTGTGACTTTTTAGTCTTTGATATAAACAAATAATGTCATATTAATAGAGATAGATATAGGTTGGAAAAACTCACACGGATTTGGAGAATCCAATATATTAATTGCGATTTTCTATTAATTTGTGATGAGTGCTCGCTGAATCCAATACCACCACCAGTATTCATCAGTTAAATACTTTAGTGGCCGCATAAAGATGAGCCTTTAAACTCGGATGTTTAGTTGAATTTTATCAATTTCTAAACCAACAAAAATTGCGTCATATGTAAGCTGTGATATTATGCTCGCTATTAGAGATGCATAAATTTAAAGATTTTGTATGTCGTATTGTGCACAAGTTATACTAACTTTTGACGACGAAGCAGCCATAAGAATTTGCCTTCTACAGTGTAATTTGACACTCACACACAATGCTCATTTGTTTTTACATTAGAGTTTGTTGTCTTAAATCTTGTTTGACATTAAAAAAGAGGCACACCCAAATCTCCATATGGACGACTGCTTATGTTGCCTTTATAGTCTACCTTATTTCACACAGCAACTTTCTTTCTTCTCCTTGATCTTCTTCTTCGATAGAACTTCCCAAAAGAGTGACTGTCTCTGATAGCTGATAGACCCCTAAGAGCTTATACATTGAGGAGAAAGAAGACAGAGGAGAAGAAAAGGGATCAGCTGAGTCAAGATTCAAGTGAAGAGGATCAAATGAGCTGACGTGGACAACGGGTCAACGGTTTACAGTCAACAGAATAGTAAACGTTTAGTATAAAGTTTTGTTTGTTATTTCTGTTTTAGAGATCGAATTTGTGTTCGTTCTTTTGAGGAATCACAGAGAGCTTGTTCTCGGTGATTGTGGCAGATTTCGAGAGCTTGTTCTCGTCAACCGGAATCGACATCGAAGAGTCTTCGTCTCGATCAATCTTGTACATCTTTGATAAGTGAAATAAAACGGATCGTTTCTCTTATCAATTGGTGCGGTGAGTACCGATCTTCGCGAAATGGTGGAAGTTGATGCGACTACGGCGGAGCTCCAAGGATCGGTGGCGGAGCTAAATCAAGCAGTCGAAGTTATAAACGGTGGATGGAAACAATTTACAACGGCGAACACGGATCTAATAAACCGAGTTTCGACGATCGAGAAGCGAATCGACTCAGTAGACAAAAAAGCTTGAGCTCGATTTCGAATATCCTGGCTCGAATGGAGGCAAATCAGTTCGGCGACCGCAATCCAGGTAAATCACAAGCTACATCTTCGGGAACTCAAAATCAGGTACCTCCGATGATGAAATAGAAATCCTGGAATCTCAGCAACTAGGTTATCGGGGAATTCATAACATGCTTGAAAATCGGAATGGTATGTTGAAGAAGATAGAATTGCCTGTGTTTGATGGATCACGACCGTATGGTTGGTTGGTTCAAGCCGAGAGATTCTTTCGGTTGGGTAAATATAATGATGCAGATAAACTAGATCTGATGTCAATCAGTCTCCAAGGTCCCGTGTTGAACTGGTACAATCGGGAAATCGAGATCCAAGAGTTTCAGAGCTGGAATCAGTTTAAAGAAAGAGTTATAGCAAGATTCAGTTTGAAATTGGAAGAAAATCCGGCTAAACGATTATTAAGCATGAAGAAAACCGGATCGATCATAGATTACGTCAATGAGTTTGAGGAGTTGTCAACCATTGTGAAGGGCGTCGATGAAGCCAACAAAACACATGTCTTCTACTTGGGACTAAGACCGGAATTTCAGGAAGTGATCAAGCTCAAGGAACCGAAAACGCTGACTGAGTTTTTCCATGCCGTAATAAGAATGGAAGATAGCGTGTTTTGCTCAGTAATTGCTAATGCTGCAAATCAGAATCAGCAACGCTGCACAAACTACATTCCTCTCAGATCATCGTCAATGTTTAACAGCCAGAGAAATAGTTTTCCAACTAGTCGGAATGAAGGAAATAAAGAGGGTCAGAAAGGGAATCCATTACAGGAAGATAGAGGAAAAATTCAGAGGATGAACAACAATGAAAAACAATCATGGAAGAATCAGGCAAATGCTGCAGGCATTCAACGATTAAGTCAGAGTGAATATAAGGAATTAAAGAGACTGGGCCTCTGTTACAAGTGTAAGGAGAGATGGTCAAGGAAACATCAATGCAAGAACATAGAACTCAAAGTGCTGACTGTGATTGATGGTACAGAAGTGGAACTGATAGACGAAGAATGGACTTATACATTTGAGGACGAAGAAGGAAGAGTCACAGAACTGATGGAGTTGTCTCTTTTCTCTTTTTTGGGAATGGACTCGCCAACAACTACGAAGTTGTGGGGAACGATCTGTAAACTGAAAATTGTGGTGATGCTCAATAGCGGTGCAACCCATAATTTTATTGATCCTTCAGTGGTAACAAAGGCAAAGATAATTCCTATCAGACTAAGAGACCGTGAGATACTGTTGGGAACGGGTATAACAGCTAAGAGCTCAAGCGTTTGTAGAAACATACCCTTTAACTTGCAGACACATGATTTTGAAGCGGATTTCATGGTATTGGAACTGGGGAACAATGACATAATACTAGGCGTGCAATGGCTAAGAACTCTGGGGAAGTGTACAACGGACTGGGAAAACCATGAGTTTCAATTCTATCATAGAGGAGCGATGGTGACACTCAAAGGGGACCCTTCACTCCATTGTTATAAACCTTCCATGAAGAGTATTAATCAGTCAATTGGTTTCGACATAGAACTGTTCCAAACAGAACAACATAAGGTTCAACAAGACATACCAGAGCCAATTGAACACTTATTGGAAGGCTATTTGAAAGTTTTTGCAGAGCCGACCCAGCTCCCACCCTTACGAGGCCACGAACATGCTATCAACTTGGTAGCAGGAGCTGGTCCAATAAGTGTGAGACCCTACAGATATCCACACGCCTACAAAGAAGAGATGGAAAAGCTGGTCCAAAAAATGCTTAAAGACGGGATCATTCGACCATCACGAAGTCCATACTCAAGTCCTGTACTTCTCGTCAAAAAGAAGGATGCATCGTGGAGGTTTTGCATCGACTATAGAGCCCTAAATAAGATAACAATCCCAGACAAGTTCCCAATCCCAATGATTGACCAGTTATTGGATGAGTTGTACGGAGCTAAGATTTTTTCTAAGCTGGACTTGAGAACCGGATACCACCAAATACGCATGGAAGAAAAAGACATTGAGAAAACGGCATTCAGGTCATCAAATGGACATTACGAATTTTTAGTAATGCCATTTGGTCTCAGTAACGCTCCTGCAACGTTCTAAGCCCTCATGAATGACATGTTTCGACCATTCTTAGGCCAATTCGTTTTGGTGTTCTTCGACGATATTCTGATATTCAGTCCGAGTTTGGAGGAACACCTGAAACATTTAACAATAGTGCTGGACATCTTTGTCAAACAACAGTTATTGGCGAACAAAAAGAAATGTCTATTTGGCCAGGACAAAGTTGAATACTTAGGACATGTGATATCTGAAAAAGAAGTTGCAACAGACCCGGAAAAGACAATAGCAATGAAGAACTGGCCTGTGCCAAAGACAGTTAAAGAACTCAGAGGATATTTGGGGTTAACAGGATACTACAGAAGATTTGTGAAAGGATATGGGGTTATAGCTCGTCCATTAACTGAGTTGCTTAAGAAATATTGTTTTGAATGGAGTCCTAAAGCTCAGGCAGCCTTTGATCATCTCAAAGAAGCAATGACAACAGCACCAGTCCTTGCATTACCAAATTTTAAAGAAATTTTTATCGTCGAATCGGATGCATCAGGATATGGTGTTGGGGCAGTGTTGACTCAGGCAAAGAAACCGATAGCTTACTTTAGCTATGGTCTTTCAGAAAGGGAGCAAATCAAACCGATATATGAGAGGGAACTGATGGCAATAGTACTAGCAATTCAGAAGTGGAGACATTACATGATTGGCAGAAATTTTTTGGTTCAAACGGATCAGAAAAGCTTAAAGTTCTTATTGGATCAACGAGATGTCTCAATGGATTATCAACGTTGGCTGTCGAAGTTACTCGGATACGATTTTGAAATCATCTACAAACCAGGAATAGAAAACAAAGTAACGGATGGATTGTCAAGAATTGTTCAGGATACATCATTAACCACACACTCTCAGTTGTTAGCTCTGACGGTTTCATCGTGCATTCAGATGCAGGACTTGATGAAAGAAGCTGACAATGACCCTGAGATACAGGAACTTAAAACAAAGGTGGTGAATTCACTAGAAAAGTTCACAGATTATGTAGTGATTGAGGGAAAATTGCTGTATAAGGGTCGTCTAATGATACCTCGAAAATCCAGTTTCATTCCACTGATTTTACAAGCCTGTCACAATGAAATTATTGGAGGTCACTCTGGAGTATTGAAAACAACTCGGAGAATTCAACAGATTTTTTACTGGAAAAAGATGACAGTTGATATTCAGCGATATGTTGCGGAGTGTGGAGTTTGCCAGAAGCACAAATATTCAATGCTTTCACCAGCTGGCCTCCTGCAACCTCTTCCCATTCCGAAATCTATTTGGGAAGACATCTCATTAGATTTCATCGAAGGACTTCCATTATCTCAGAACATGAATGTCATTATGGTAGTGGTTGACAGGCTGAGTAAATTTGGTCATTTCATTGGCCTCAAACACCCATTCTCTGCTAAAGACGTGGCTCTAAAGTTCATCAAAGAAATCGTCCGTCTTCATGGGTTTCCTGCAACCATTGTTTCGGATCGCGACAAAATCTTCTTAAGCTCCTTCTGGAAAGAACTCTTCAAGCAAGCGAACACTCAACTGAAGTTCAGTACAGCATATCACCCACAAACAGACGGACAAACTGAAGTGTTAAACCGCTGTTTGGATACTTTTCTACGCTGCTTTGCATCATCACATCCAAAGTCATGGGCTTCGTATTTACACTGAGCTGAACTGTGGCATAATACAAATCACCATACGGCGTTAGGCACGACACCTTTTCAGATCGTATATGGCAGAGCACCTCCTTCATTGCTGAAATTTGAACATGGTTCAACCGCTAACTTTGAACTACAACGCTTGCTCCAAGAAAGAGATTCTATGCTTAACCAGATTAAGATTCATTTGGAAATGGCTCAGGCAAGAATGAATAATAATGCGGACAAAAAGAGGAGAGAACTGGAGTTTAACGTGGGTGATCGAGTCTTTTTGAAGTTACGACCGTACAGACAACAGACTGTCTCTCGCCGTGTTTGCCAGAAGCTGGTGGCACGATACTACGACCCGTTCGAAGTAGTGGCTCGTGTGGGAGCTGTTGCGTACCGTTTAAAACTTCCTGAAGGCTCTAAAATCCATGATGTTTTTCATGTCTCGCAACTTAAACCAGTTTTGGGTAAAGATTATGTGGTTACACAGCTGCCTGAAACATTATCGATTAATGATGAGGTGGTAGTCGAACCAGAATCTATATTGGACATTCGTTATGACGCCACTGGTCATATGGAAGCATTGATTACTTGGACTGGTTTACCGTCTCACGAGACGTCTTGGGAAAAGGCTAAGGATCTGATTCACCAATTCCCACACTTGACGCTTGAGGACAAGCTTCGTCTTAGCGAGGTGGGTATTGATAGACCCCTAAGAGCTTATACATTGAGGAGAAAGAAGACAGAGGAGAAGAAAAGGGATCAGCTGAGTCAAGATTCAAGTGAAGAGGATCAAGCGAGCTGACGTGGATAACGGGTCAACGGTTTACAGTCAACAGAATAATAAACGTTTAGTATAAAGCTTTGTTTGTTATTTCTGTTTTAGAGATCGAATTTGTGTTCGTTCTTTTGAGGAATCACAAAGAGCTTGTTCTCGGTGATTGTGGCAGATTTCGTGAGCTTGTTCTCGTCATCTGAATTCCGGTTGATCGACATCGAAGAATCTTCGTCTCCATCAATCTTGTACATCTTTTGATAAGTGAAATAAAACGGATTGTTTCTCTTATCAATAGCTAGCAACAAAAATAACATTTGAAGATACGGTAAACAACTTCAATCCTCTATACATACACCAAAGTGGTGATAAGAGTTAATTAGCATAGCTTTTGCCAATGTGACATCACATCTCTTTGTTGTACCTTTTTTTCTTTGTGCGAGTAAAAGTGATAATCTAATATGATCTAAAGAGGCTTTTAACATGATTACATCACAAAAAAAGCAGAAAACAAATAAATCAAAAGCTTATCACAATTGGAAAAAATGGCATCTTAACTAATGTTAGCAAAATCTTTGAATTACAAGGAAAATTTTCAATACTAAACTGCCATTCTAATAGCAGTTATATATATACAACCCAAATTCAGGCACTAACATTTCCACCACCATATGCTTCTTTACGCCTTTTCTCTAATGGTAACATCCTCGAAGAAAGCAAGAGGTAGCTCAGGTGAAACAGGCATGGTCGCAACGCACTTGAACTGTAAACCAAGAGAATCATAAATATATTAACCATCTCGAAATGTTGTTGTAACATAATGACTAAGTTAATGTGATACATAAATCATTGTAGTGTTAATTTTACCTTATGGTGCTTGTATTTATTTCTCACAGCTTCTAGACCGTTTCCTCTTCTGCTTAGATACAAGTCATGTATAATTCCCACACATTGTTGCAGATCAGACGCTTTATACTTTGTGTATTCTTCCAACATTTGATTCTGTTTACATCACCAAGAGAGATTTAGATTTAGGATAAAACAAGTTTATGTAAAAGAACAACTCATGGCTCTAAATGCGTACCCAAGGATGTTGTTTTGGACGGATGATGAATCGAGCAAGAAAAACAGCGGAAGCAGCCAAAAGAGATGGCAAAAACTTCACACAGCTATAATCTAACAGACTCAGTTCTGAGAGATAACAACAGAGGAACTCTATCTGCAAAAGTGACTCCTGCAAAGACAGCATAGAAAAAAGAATAAAAAAAGAAGATTTAACAACTGACACTTCATAAGATGCAAATGCCACAGTTCAAAATCTATATAAAAAAAATTGTTCAGTTTCAGCTTACATTGAAATCTTCTTGTGCAACCCTTGTGAACCGTCTGCACAAAACCCAACATTCAAAAGTGCAAAACAATCAAAATGAGGACATGTAAGACAATACAATCATAGGCAAAAACCATACAATCAAAAGTAAGTACAAAAATGAGATTTTTTCAACGCAAATCGAACCTTAGGAATGTTTTGATGGTTGGACTTCCTAATTCGAACTGCAGGGCAAGAAGTATATCTGCCTCCATGGTCACAACATCTTGTTTCGTAAACGTATTATCCGTGATGTAAACAAAATCTTCCACTTTAGGAGGACTTATCTCTTCGTATTTCCTACTTTTTTTCAAAGCAAAATAAAAATTCCATAAGCCAACCCGTGTAAAGAAGCTTCATAAATACACCGATTAGCAAAACAAAAAAAAATAAATAAATAAATAAATAAGAGGATTAAGATGCTTACGACGCAATAAGCATTGCAGAAACTCCCACAAGCTGAAGCCTCTGCCTGTTAATAGGCTTCATGGACAAGAATCTATCAACATAGGAGACAGTGAGATAGAGTGTGTCAGAGACGAGTTTGTATTCCTCAGCAACCTCCACTAACCAGTCCACTAAAACCCCTCTCATGTTTGGCGTTAAATCATTCTGCAACTTTTCGATATAATCATGTAGAGGTCTTTGTTTTGGCTTCGCCTAAATTTCATCAACCAAAAAAAAAAAAAAAAAAGACAAAACCTAATCATTAGTCCCTAAGTTGTCTAAAGCATATCAAATTATCATAAGAGCAAACAATCTCAGAAACTTCAAGATCAAATCTACATTCCAGCACACAGTGCCAATTTACAAACTGAATCCACACACTTTTGCAGTGCCAATTTAAGTCCAAAAACAGTGCCAATTAACAAACTGAATCTTCAATAAACTTCAAGATCAAATCTACATTCCAACACACAGTGCCAATTAACAAACTGAATCCACACACTTTTGCAGTGGCAATTTACAAACTGAATCTTCAAGAAACTTCAAGATCAAATCTACATTCCAACACACAGTGCCAATTCACAAACTAAATCCAAACACTTTTGCAGACTTTCATAGCAAATCGATAGTAAGCAATCATTTTGCAAACCATAAGATCAAAATTAACTGAAAGAAATGGGGGCAATGCTGAATCAATCTATATTTCAGAATTGGGAGATCGAGAATCTACAGATGTGTTTTTACCTCCATTTCACGGAGATACGCAGAGATGTCGCTCACATAAGGCCCACACATCTGAGGATCAACAGATCCCGATTCAAAATCTACGCTCGGTGCAGGAACCGCCACAGTAGGCGTCATCGGAGCCGCCGCCTTCTTCGTCTGCTTCTTCGCGGCGTTGTTAACAGTTGGTTTACTAGGCTTCACGGTGGTCTCTCTCAATTGAACAGCGACATTGGAGATGTTAGGAAGCTCTCCGAGAACAACTCTCTTCTTGCTAGCTGTTGGGTCTTCATCCATGGCCATGGACGAGGCCTTTCGTTTCGCCGCCGCCCTTGTCATCCTCGCGCAGTTCTGATTCTCCGCCATGAGAGATTTCAATGGGTAAGAGAGATTTGAGATTGAGAGAGAGGGAGAGACAGATTCGATTGGATATAGAAATGTAGAAGAAATGGAAAGTGTAAAAGCGCCATTTTTTTTTGGGGGAAATCTCAGAGTGATTTTGATTTTTTTAGGTCATGGCGCTTTTCTGTATCGCTTTCGAATTTTTTAGGGATTTTGACCATCCAAAAATTGGGGGACTTTGTAATATTCGTCTCCTTCATTTTTATTTTGGCGGCTGTTTTCTCCTTTTTACCCTTCTAAAGTTTCACTCTCATAAAAAAACGGCACGGGAGCCGCTCTCTCTCTGTTCTCTCTCTCATACCTTTCACAGAGAGAAGGCGATTTTCCTTTTTGCTTTTTCATCCGTTCGATCGGAAAAATAAATTCTGGTATAACCAGATTTATGTGTAATAATCCTTCCGTTTTACGGATTTCAGTTTTCCGGCTATGACCGGATTTTTCTTTTCCGTTTTCGAATCTCCTTTTGCTTGTAAGCAATTGGTTTTTTTCGATTTCGGACTTTATGCTTCTTCTACAAATCTGGCCGCTTTCTTTTAAGAGGTGGTAAAGTGATGGTGGTGAAAGCTCCTACTCCAACATTTGGCATCGTCCTCTCATGGTTGGGATGTTAAATTTCCCTTGGTTACCTCATGAAAAACCTTTTTCAAAATGGAGGGTAATATATAGTCATGAGTCAAAGATGATCGAAGGTCTTTTTAATGGAGGTGAGAAGATTTTTGACCACCCAAGATCTTTATTGTAGAAGAAGCTCTAGCGGCGGTACACAAGCATCATCGTGAAGCCGGAAGCTGGAGGTTGAAGTGTCGTCGGCGGCGAGTTCCGGCGCACCAGAAACTGAAGCGGTGGTGCATGACGATATGATCTTCATCTTGACACGTGTCACTGGTGTTTATGGTTTTTACATCTGTCTATGTACATGTCTAAAATTATCTTTGTATTTGGGCCGATATAGGCCTTGTTTGTACCAACGCTTTACCCCTTTTGGAGTTTCGTTATAAAACGAATGACGAAAAAAAAAAAAAAAGTTTCACTCTCATATTACCACCAATTATTATTCACTTTATTTAATTAATTAGTATTTCTTTTTGTCGTCAAACAATATACTTTAAAGTTTACATTATTATATTAGAGGCATCATACTTGTTAAACAGCAAAATTTTTGAGGAGAAAACTGTCCAAGAAATGTGAATGAAGAGTAATTTTAGAGTTTTGATTAATTTCCAATGAATTAAGAGACGATCCTGTGTTTACTATTTTTAAAAAAATTACAAAAAAAACGAAAAAGAAAGAGAAAAGAATTGTAATTCAAATTCGCAAAAACAAAAACGGATCAATGATTACATTTTTGGATATTTTTTATAGTGTTTTATTTTACAAAGAAAATAATTTTACCTTGTTTTTTTGTATATGTTTATTACATCCACAATGTTTTACCTTGTTTTCCTGTAATGTTTCTTGCTTCCACAATGTTTTACATGTTCTTTCGTAATCTTGTTGATTTATTGAATTGAATATTCCAGTTTTTTTTCTTTTTTTTTCTGTTTAATCAAGGATCATAGCAAATTAAAAAGGTTATAGTTAGTCCTGTCTCTACTACCGATCACATTTGTGACCTTATAAATACTTCCTCATTCAGAGCCAAAGAGGTTCCATCTAATCTAGTACACCAAAAGATTTACCAACAGTGAATATAAACCAAATGAATTTTGTAAAGTTGGTAATCGGTTCACAGCCCATAACCGATTAACAAGTCTCCCTTTTTCTTACTATTGGTTTCTTTCAACAATGACTATCAAGAATACTAGTTACTCATAAATTATTCTATAGGGGACGCTCTCATTGCTTATAAGTTATAACAAGATAAATTCATATAACAGAAATACAAAACATAGATCATTATTGCGTAATTGTATTGCATTATTTCGAGTGTAACATACTAATTTTTGTATACAAAATGATATTTAAATCACACATCACTTCAAGAGTTCTTGCTTCTTACTAGCTGCCTTAACTTCAAGAGTTCTTGCTTCTTACTAGTTGCCTTCACTTCAAGAGTTCTTACTACACCATCTTCAACTATACTATATGACCCGAGAGTCAGTATTGAGATGGTTTTTATGAAATCTAGCTCAGCAACATCTGCGAAACACTGGCTCAGATCAAATGGTAACATCCTCCCAAAAGGTAACCGGAAGCTCTGGTGATACAGGCATGGTCGCAACACACTGGAACTGTAACAAAAGAAGCAACAGTAAGTATCCAAGATTGCTAAATTCACCAAGTGTTTTTTATTTATTTGTAATGTTAGTTTACCTTGTGGTGCTTGTATTTTTCTCTAACAGCTTGTAAAGAACCTCCTCTTCTGCTCAGATACAAGTCATGTATGATTCCAACACACTCTTGTAGATCAGCTGCTTTGTACTTAGTGTATTCTTCTAACATCTGATTCTGTTTACATCATAAATGATTAGTGTCTCATTGAAGCAAGAGAAATGAGGATTCTGTAGACAGAAAATGCTTACCCAAGGATGTTGTTTTGGACGAATGATGAATCGAGCTAGAAAGACAGCAGAAGCAGACAATATAGATGGCACAAACTTCACAGCTTTGTAATCTAATATACTCAATTCTGATAAATAGAACGAGAGAGGCTCTAGCTGCAAGTGTGGCACCTGAAACAAAAGGGCATCAAAAAGAGAATATTTAGCAATTGACACTCTACAAGTTACAAAACAACAGATTTTCAAAATCTCTATGTTTGAGCTTACATTGAAATCTTCTTGTGCAACTCTTGTGAATCGTCTGCACATTAAAAAGAACAAAAACACACACAAAATGAGGACAATGAACCAATACACACCAATATAAGTATTATCACCAGAACACGATCTAACCTTATAAAACTATTGATTGTAGGCCTTCCCAATTCAAACTGAAGGGCAAGAAGTATATCTGCTTCCATCTTCACCACATCTTGTTTCGTAAACGTATTATCAGTGATGTAACAGAAATCTTCCACTTTAGGAGGACTAATCTCTTCATACTTCCTACTCATTTCAAATAACCAAAACAAGGAATAATCCCATAAGCTTCGGTCTAGCAAAAGAGAGAACAATAACAACACTAGTATGATGATCAAAAGATGCTTACGAAGCAATAAGCATCGCAGATACTCCCACGAGCTGAAGCCTCTGCTTGTTGACAGTCTTCAAGGACAAGAACCGATCGATGTAAGAGATAGTGAGGTAGAGTGTCTCAGACACGAGTTTGTACTCTTCAGCAACTTCCACTAACCAATCCACCAAAACACCTCTCATGCTTGGTGTTACATCTTTCTGAACCTTTTCGATATAATCAGGTAAAGGTCTTTGCTTTGGCTTCACCTGGAAATTTTTCACCAAATCCAAAAAAGCAACAATCTTTCAGCCTCACATAACAATCAATCCTTAAATTTTGTCCAAACCATATCAGATTATCATAACCCACAAACCCAAATCATCCAATTATCAATTCCCTAAATTGGAAATATCTTAGAACTCTTTATAGATCAAACTCACTTAGAATTGAAACTGATCAAAGATTTAAGTCCAAACACAGAATATATACGAGATTATTCAGTAAAGTAGAGATTTATAATTACCTCCATTTCACGAAGATACTCGTAGATGTCGGTGACATAAGGTCCACACATCTTGGGATCATCAGATCGAGAATCGATGTCAGAATCTACGGCAGCTAAAGCCACCGGAGCTGACTTTCTCTGCTTCGCCGGAGCACCAATACTCTTTCTGGGTTTCGGAATCTCTCTTTTCCGATTGAGATTGGACAAGGCGGAGACGTTGGACACATTCGGAAGCTCACCGAGAACCACTCTCTTCTTGCTGACCCTTTCTTCCTCCGTGGCCATCGCTTTTCTTTTCGCCGCCGATCTCGTGATCCTCACGAAGATCTCCTTCTCCGTCATGGTTTAGGGATTGAAGGGATGACTTGAGAGAGGAAGAGTGAGAGAGAGAGAGAGAGATCGAGATTGAGATTTGATGGGAGGAAGAAGTGAGGGTGAGAGGGGGGAAGAAAAAGGGAGAGGAAAAGCGCCATTTCTGAGGTTTTTTTGGAGTTGAAATCCAGTTTCTGGCGCTCTCTGTGTGTGATTTTGGGAATTTGGGAGATTTTGAGTTTTTTTTGTTGGAATTTTGGAGGTACGAAAATCTCCTGAAATTTGTTTGGCGGGCTAATTTTCATGAGGTTTGTGTCCGAATTTGTTTTGACCGGTAAGATTTTCCGTGGTGGTTCGATTGAAAACATATTTCACATTTTAAAATAATTTCTCGTTTATTTATGGATTTAATTATTTTAAATTAAAAAGATAAAAAAAAGTTCACGTTTATATTTTTCTACAATAAAAATATCAATTTTAAAAAAAAATTATTCAAACACTCTTGTCAATTTTTTTTAATTCAAATAACTTTACTGAATCAGTGATACAATTGTTTTGTTAATCTCACCATGGTTAACCCAAAGGCTATAAAAAGTATATTTTTATCTATTAAAATATGTGAAGAGAGACAAGATTAATTTTTGTTTGTTGAAATGTGAATTTCCATTTCATTAATCAAAAGAAAAAAAATGTACAACTAATTTAAAATAGTTTTATTCACATCAAAATTTTAAAATAGTTTTTATTCACATCACATTTTGAGTTTTTTTTGTTGGAGTCAAATTAAATTAGTTTTTAAATGTACGAAAAAAATGTGACGTTAATTGGATTTTTTTTTATTCACGTCACATTTTTTTGTCCCAAGATCTCTTTTGTAGAATTTTTATATACTAGGTGTTTAGTCCACGACTTGCGCGGGCCGAAAAATTTCATTAAAACCTAAAATAAAATTTTATGTCATAAATAAAAAATAATTAGATCAAGAATTTGATACATACAAAATTAAAATAAAGCTAACCTATGAAAGTAATCATTGTCTAACATTAAAAACTTTAAAATCAATACTAATAAGTGTATGAAATCAATAAACACAAATTAAAATAAGATTAATATAAATTATTCATATTTTTCTTTTTTTATTTTTTAATTTTTTTCTCTATCATTTTCTTCTTTCTTTCTTTTTTTCTTTTTTTTTTCTATGTCTTTTTTTTTTACTTTTTATTCTGCTGGTTTTTTTTTTCATGTCTTCTTCTTCTCCACATCTTTCCTTTTCCTCTCATACATCTTTATTTCT
>NW_006256486.1:9114300-9303702 GCF_000478725.1 Eutrema salsugineum
TTTCTGTTGATTTTTTTGTTTTATTTATCTGCCCCTTCTTCTTTGTTTTATTTTATTGTCTTTGTCTTCTCTAAATTCTTATTCTTCAACATCTTCTACTATTCTTCTTTTGGTTTTATTAGCCGTTTTTATCTTCTGCTTTTTACTTCTTCTTGATCATTTTTGTCCTATCCAAACATTTTTTCTTTCTAATTTTTGTTTGTCTTTTTCGCATCTTTACTTTCTTCTTTTTTATTTTCTTTTTCATCGTCGGATTTTCATCTTCTTATACTTTATTTTCTTCATCTACCATTTTTGTTCTTCTTTTTCTTTCAGTTTTCTTCTTCAACTTTGAGTTCTTCATCTCCTTATCATTTTTCTTCTTCACTATTTTGTGTTACCCATCTTGATCTTATCGTTCATGGTCTAGGACTTTTTGTTCATTTGTTCCTCATTTTTTTTACGTTTTCGTTAACTCTATGTTCTTCTATATGTTTCAATTTATTTTTTTCTCTTCTTTTTCTACTTTGTTTTTCCCTTTTTTTCTTTCTCTGTTTTCTTTTTCGAATTTTTCCTCTGCGTCCTGCTAGTGTATTTGGCTTCTCTTACATTATTCCAAAAATAAACAGAATTCAGAAAGCCATACTTAAAACAAAAAAAAAAAACAAAAGACTTAAAACCTGTTCATTAGACAATGAAAATGTTTTATGATATGTTGACATGGTTTTAATCACGTTAAGTACGGAAGAATAACTGAAAACACAAAACAACAACATATAATCGAGGAACACTACTACTGGTACTGAAAAACGGAAAAAACAATAGAAAAAACGGAAAAAAGATTTATAAAAAATAAAGATGGTAACAATACATCGAAAAACCGACCAATGTAGAAACCAAACCACAATTGAGCTTAAGATACATTTAAAAAAGTAATATATTTATATATAGCTCTCAACTTAAGCTAAGATTTCCCACATCACATGTATATTTTTTTCTAGATAATCTTGCTCAACAGATAATTCGATTGAAATTATCTTAATATTATCAAAATAACTAAAATTGGCAGCAAAATTGTTATACAAACTACGAAAATAAATAAATTAGTTAAGGATATTCAAAAAAGATTTTATTAACGAATAAAGGGGAATTAATTATCAAGATTGAATGAGAGACCTTATAGCGAAAAATTTACTTCGCATATATTATATATGATATGATTTTAAATGTTTTTTTGATTAAATTCCAATTTTTAAATTTTTGTTATTTTCTATTTTAAATATTTTTTGATTAAATTTCGATTTTTAATATTTTTTATTAAATTTAAATGTTTGTTTATTAAATTTTGATTTTTAACAATTTTTTATTAATTTATGATTTTTAATATTTTATTTAATTTACGATTTTTAATAATTTTTTAATTAATTTACGATTTTTAATAATTTTTTATTAAATTTAATTTTAAAAAATATAAGGAGGGGTAAAAGGTAATTAACCACCCTAAAAATGAATGAAAGAGCTTTAGCTCAAAATTTTATATTGCTTATAATATATATGATGTAAATCAATTAATTCAAAATATATCAGCGTAAGTTAAATCTAAGTTATAAAGTATAATGCAATATTAATATTAAAAATATTTAACGTATTTGGGGTATTTACACATAACCAACCAAAGTACCAAACAATGTCTTTGAGTTTAAAAGACTTAACGTCATAATTGATCTTTTTCCTCTTATCACCAACCAAACAATTCTCTGGAAACAGAAATCCCTAAAATTCACTTCAAACAAAAATGGCAGAAACCGCCGAAACAATCAACACCACCGTCTCACCGCCGCCGGAATCCGAGGGCTCCACCACCACATTGCCTTCCGCGACGGCAGACCACACATCTGAGGAAACCTCAAAATCCGTAGATCTGAAGAAAGAAGAACCCGTCGCTACAGAAACTAAATCATCAGGAGGAGGAGGAGGCTTCTCGCTTCGCATTTGGCCGCCGACTCAGAAAACTCGCGACGCCGTCTTGAACCGCCTGATCGAGACGTTATCCACCGAATCAATCCTCTCCAAGAGATACGGAACGCTCACCGCCGACGAGGCGTCCTCCGTCGCGAGATCCATCGAGGAGGAAGCATACGGCGTCGCATCGAACGCCGTGTCGAGCGACGACGATGGGATCAAGATCCTTGAGGTTTACTCCAAGGAGATTAGCAAGCGGATGCTTGATTCCGTGAAGGATCGATCTGCTGCGTCCAACGCCGGAAATGTAACGGATTCGACGGAGGATGCGAAGACCGAGGTTTCGAAAGACGATGATGCTCCTGAATCAGTGAAGAGTGAGGCTTAAAAAGATTTGGTGTTGTTACTCTCTCTTCTTCGTTTTATCCTCATCTTCTATTAATCTACTACCTTTTAGGGTTTGCTTTTTTCGCTAGATTCATATGTGATTCTCAGAAATTTATGATGAACGAGATCTGTTTATTGTAATGACTTGTGTGGATTTGGTATTACCTATTTGAAGATGTTTCTTCTTCTTCTTCTTCCTAATATGAATTGTCTTCGTTTCGTTTGGTTGCTTTGGGTTCTGTCTTAATGATACTTAACAATAATGCAATTAGCGATAATCATCTTTGCAGGTAAATTCTTTTCCTTTTGTGTTAATGTATATTCAATACTGTCAAATCGTTGGAATTGTTTTGTTCGATGCTTACTCAACCACATCATTTGCTCTGGCTGCATTTGTGGATAGTATCATTGGGGTTTATGTCTTTGTGGCGAATTGTTCTGCCTTCTCTTTTATGTGTATTGTTTGGATTGTTTTGCTCGATGCTTGCTCATCCACATCATTTGCTTTGGCTGCATTCGTTGTGTACTTGTGGTTAATATCATTGGGTTATGTATTTGTGAACGTTGGAGAGATGTATTTAGTTTACTTTCTTGTTCAATTTCTATCAACACATTTGCGTCTTTGCTTTGGCTTGTGAGTTAGTTGCATGTAACATTGTCTTTTACTTTTTAAATACTGAAGTAGTATTGTCTTTAAACATTGCCTACAAGTTTCTAGTGGGTCTCATTGTCTCTTCTCTCTCTGTTATATATTCATTTATGTTATATTTAAATAATGGCTACTGTTAAACTAAGTTATGAAATGTGTAGATATTCTTAGCTCTTGTGTTGTTGTTGTACATAGAATTAGAGGATTCTTTTTCTTGCTTCTTCTCTTTTTGCTTTGAGTGGTTTACGTTCAATATTGTAACAGTACCTTTTTTTGCTTCTATTCTCTTTCGAAGCGTAGGTGAGTGTATATTGATGATCTCTGCATTTGTTTAATCTCACCATTTCTTTCAACAATTTCAGTCTGCATTTGATTCTATCTCTCTCTAGTCTTCTCTGATTAAGGTTGCAAATTTCAGTTTTTCCCTTATTCGATAGAGTCTTCAAGAATTTCTTCATCAAATCAAGAATCTATATCTCTTGTGTTAAATTTAATAAAATGGTAGTTGCTTGATTGATAAAGTTATGATGTTATTGTTGTGAGTAGAGATATAAGATATTCATATTGGATGGATCAGAATCATAACTCATTTCGCTCCTGTTAAAGACAGTCATACAAGATCCCTTTTAACTGACTGCAACATATCAAATTATAGAATTTCTAACAGACCAAAACCTACCCTATATCTCAAAAGACCACCTATACTTTAACTGAAGATGGTGAATTTACGCAGTTAATAAACAAAAAACAATTACATTTCCAATCTCAGCTTGACATCTTTCAAAAATGTTACTTTTCACACGATTAGTCTGTCCAAAATACATATTGTTATTTCTTACTTGCAAAGTTTCTACTTGCAAAGTGACACAATATATGATAAGTGAAACCACTTAATTATACATTCATCTACTAAAAACGAACACATATAGATTAAACAAAAACAACGAAACAATAAAAGGAAATACTATATCACATATCGCATTCGCCTCTTGAATAACCTCTCTGCTTCAGAGGTAGAGTTTGCATTTACTCTTTCCTAAATCTTGAAAATCCTTTGTGCTTCGAAAGTAGAGTTTGCGTTTCCTGTTGGTTTCTTGCTAAGCCTCTCTGCTTCTTCTTTTTCATTTACTCTAGCAGTCGCTGCAGCAAACCATCCTCGTGGATCCTTCTTTGCGTTATCAGAAGCACAAGAAGTCGAACAAGAAGCATCTCTTAGTTTTTGTTTATCAAACCATTCTCTGAACTCCTTTGCGCTATCAGATTCAGAGGTTGAAGCATCTCTCACTTTTACGTCATCAAACCATCCTCGTGGATCCTTCTTTGCGCTATAAGATACAGAAGTTGAAGAAGAAGCATCTTTTACTTTTTGTTTATCGAACCATTCTCGAAACTCCTTCGTGCTATCAGATTCAGAAGTTGAAGCATGTCTCACTTTTACTTCATCAAACCATTCTCGTGGATCCTTCTTTGCGTTATCAGAAGCAGAACAAGTCGAACGAGAAGCATCTTTTACTTTCTGTTTCTCAAACCATTCTCGAAACTCCTTTGCGCTATCAGATTCAGAAGTTGAATAAGCATCTCTCACTTTTAGGTCATCAAACCATCTTCGTGGATCCTTTGCGCTTGAATAAGAAGCATGATCTCTCGCCTTTTGTCCATATTCTTTCGATTTCCTCGTTTGATCATACGCCATTCTCTTAGAATGATCAGATAACAGAAAAAAAGCATCTGAAACCAGAACAAACGCGCCTTCCGCGCCATGAAACTTGTTCTTGTCTGGATGAAGCAAAAGAGCCAACTTCTTGTACTGTTTCTTCAATTTTCTATCGTCAGCTAAAGGATCTACACCGAGGATTCCATACCAATCGGCTCCGTTGCTCTGGTTTGATGCAGAGATATAAACATCTATTATCGTCATAACTTGTTTCAGACCATCGAGCGCTGGATACATATCTTGAGCCTTGTTAACGAATTTTTTCGCTCCATTGTAATCGTTCTTGGAGAGTTTCCTCTGTGCAATATCCATTGCTCTTCGAGCTTCTTCCTTATTACATTCCATTGTCGCTGAGAAAGTAAAGTTTTATCTTGTCTTCAGAAAACAATCGAGAACCAACAGAGAAGAAATACGTTCAGAGAGGACAGAACCAAAACCCTAGAGAGTAGAGACGAAAACGAAAGAAGAGGGTCTAGGAGAATAATACGACTTGCAAAAATCACTGTGTTAAATAAGCGATTTGCAGATGCTGATTTTCCTTTTTTACGAAAAAGGAAATCGGGAGTCGATAAAAGGAAATTTAGGAAACCAAATCCTTTTCACACGCAACTGTCCGATAAAAGTTTGGTTTTATCAATTTCGGTTCGGGTTAGCCAGTTCAATATCGGTTCTGAAATAAGAAAAAAAAAAACACACCTACTGAAATAAAAAACAACCATTAAATAAAGCAACATTCTAAAACATTACACAAAGCCTCTTCTACCTCAGTTATTCCAAGAGTTCGTTTATCAGTTTGTTCTTTAGAGCCTCTTCTACCTCAGTTAGCGATTCTTTTTTTCCTAGAAGAAACTCTAGTAACCTCTTGTTTGATAACTTGTTCCTCAACTCCATGTCTTTGGCCTTCATTTCCAATATACCTCCTATATCCACAACCGGCTTCCCTTTCTCGTTACCAGCGGTTGGCTTCTTAGCCTTGGCTTTCGCAGCCTTGACACCGATTGGACGTGCCTCCGGAACTTCCTCTTCAAGATTGATGGTCGATGGCTCATCCGAAGACTCACACGTCTTTCTCCTTTTAGCCTTGTCAATATCCTTTGTTAAAGACTCAGAGCACCATTTCTGATCATGGCGTAGCTCGCGCCATGCGTGATCAAGCGTGAACTTGACACCATGATCGTTGAAGAAAATATCATGTGCAGCCTTCATTATATCATTCTCGCTCTGTCCACTTCTTTGATCCTTCAATGCGGCTTCATAACAGCCCACAAATTTGCAGACCTGATCGTTCAGCCTCCCCCAACGTTGCTTGCAAGTACTTTTTGGTTTAGAATTTTCCCCAGTCAGTCCTAGAGTATTATTGAAATACTCTTGTATCCTAAACCAAAAAGCACCGGCTTTTTGCTCATTACCCACCACGGGGTCTTTGCTGGTGTTCAACCACGCAGAGATGAGCACCACGTCCTCCTTCGGTGTCCAAAGCCTCCTTCGGTGTCCACTTCGGTTTCCATCTTCACCAGTTAAGTTTGGATCATCAGAACCCTGGCTACTAAACCGAGGGATTTCTGATGATCCAAGGTCAATTGTTTCAGGAAAAGTGTAAGATTTGTCTTGTTGTGAGGTTAGGAGGTTTACAAATGAAGTAGGTGAATCCATATGGTTGGCTTCGGGTTTAGAGAATTGAAAGAGGAAGAAAGTTTGGAGAAGTGCTTTCTGAATCGAATGAATAATAAGGTTTGGAGAAGTGGTTACTGAATCGAAAGAGGAAGAAAGGAAAAAAAGTTTTGGAGAATTGGTTAGTGAATCGTTCTAAAGAGTAGTGTTGTTTTAAGAGTAAAAGACATGTGTTTAGAGTGATTTGTTTTTTCAGTAGCAAAGCTAACAAGTTTATAGTTGGTTTAAGTTTGTTATTCAATATTTTTAAAAGTTTTTAAAAGTTTTTATGAGTTAAAGAAGTTAAAGCAATCACCATAACTATTCACCAACAAAATGTACTATTGTGTTTACTCGTTAACTACTTTGCCAACTGTATTACTTCATATTAAAAGCTGTCTATAAGGGATCACCAGACGTTTACCAACTAAAGTAAACCAACACTCATCACTAAGCCATTCACGCAGACTAGTAAAACAATCTTAAATCTAACTATAGAAGAGGGCTGACCTTATGAGGAGTTTGATTGGTGACAGAGCTTTAAAACCTCCACCTTGTATAACCATCCATATCACGAAAGTTCCTCCATTAAATCATGCAAAAAGAAAAAAAAAACATATAAGGTCCTCATAGAAAATCACCAAAATAAGTAAACCATTTCAGTCACACATCACACCCTAACTCGATCATAAAAGCTCTTTATCAGGCATCACCAGACGTTTACCAACTAAAGTAAACCAGCATTCATCACTAAGCCATTCACGCAGAGTTCTTAAAAGTAAAACTAACTATAAGCTAACTATAGAAGATTTCAATCACACATCAAACCCTAACTCGATCATAAATGAAGCAATGAGTAGAAGAGATGAGCAAACAAACGAGTACATACTCCATGAACAGAACAGACGAGTAGAAGAGATGAGTAAACAAAACCAATTAAACTAAAGAGAACAATTAACAATTCCCGAAAACAAAAAATATCCAATCGAAAAATATCCAAACTAAAGAGAACAATTAACAGATGAATGCTTCACCACATATGAATCAAAAAATGCTAAAGACAATCATATTCATACGACGAATCAAAGCAGAGCCCCAAACTAAACTCATTCAAATTGATTGTATCTTTTTTATACATAAGACAAATGATATACAAAACCCGGATCGAAATATGCTACAGAAATCGTATAACAATAACTCACACACACACTAAACTCATTCAATCAACCTACTTTGATTCCTACCAATTTTCCCCAAATTTTCCCCAAATTAGCAAACCCTAATTTCAACCACGCAGACCCAAATTCTATAACAAATAAATAAAGCAGAGAGATTACCTTCAAAGACGCGAATCGATAAACCGAAATTGATCTCGCCGGTGTCGAAAGCGCAGGTCTCGCCGATTCTGGGTTGAATATGTGGAAATCGCCGGTGGTGAAGAGAACACGAAGGAGAGAAAATGAGAGATGGTGGTCGAGAATGAGAAAATTGTTTCCCGACAATTTTTTTACCCAGGCGAATAAGAATGTGACACCTGTCCATGAACCTCTCAAAAATGAGGCTCATCAAGTCCGTCCTGAAGGGGCGGTTTATCACAATAATGGGCTTCACCTATTTTTTAAATCATTAATGGGTTATGAACCCAGCTGATGAACCTCTTTAAACCCTGCATTGGACCTGCTCTAATAAGAACTCAGCGATAGCGACTGCGACACATATCGAGTTAGGAAATCATATGGAACCTTCTTCATATATTCCCGAATGATATTAGGAATTACTAATGTCGATATTTCTATATAAATCCATGACTAGAGAGGCTGTTTAGTACAGTTATCCCAATCATTCACCTACAAAAAAAAAAAAAAAACCATACAAACCAGTTAACATCAATCATGAGAGAAGAAACAATAATAATAGATGGAGTAAATTGTCCAAAAACACCATCTATATGCTACCTAATGGCCATATTATCATCTTTCAGTGGTTTAACGTCAACACTCGTACAACTCTGGTTATTGCCTAGTTGGGAAAACAACAAGACTGTTGTAGGACTGCTTTGTATTGCAGGGAGGTCGTTTTGCGTTCCAGTTCCGAGAATTACGACCGAGACTTACCGGATGGAAGCAGAAAAATTGTGGGATATGTAGAACTTGATATTTAACTGCCTTGCTTTATTAAGTTTACGATTTTATATACACAGCTAAGTTGGCCAAACTTCCCAAACACAATATGAAGATTAACTTAAATATAAAAGAAATATTAACAAATCCTAACAACCCGTGAATCCCGCCAATACTCCCCCTCAAGGTGGAGGGTGAAGTTCTTGAACACCCAGCTTGGACACTAAGTTTTGAAATTGAAACGTCCAAGAGCCTTTGTTAAAACATCGGCAATCTGAGAGCCTGTTCGAATATGCTCTGTAACAATGATACCATCAGTGACAGCGTCTCGAACAGCATGACAATCATTCTCAATGTGCTTTGTAAGCTCATGAAAAACTGGATTACCAGCAATGTGTATGGCAGCTTTACTATCACAGAAGAAGCGTGCTGGAGCAATTTGATCAATACCAAGTTCTTTCAACAAACTACGCAGCCATTTAACCTCTCGAAGACCAGCTGCCATGGACTGATACTCTGCTTCAGTTGAAGAGTGAGAAACAGTCTTTTGTTTCTTAGTTTTCCAAGAAATTGGTGAACCACCAAGCATAACAACAAACACAGTAAGAGACCTCCGTGTCAAAGGGCAAGAAGACTAATCGGCGTCACACTAAATGGTTAAAGATAAGTCGGAACTGGACTTGAGGAAAATGCCATGGTCCGGAGTACCTTTGAGAAACCGAACCACACGTAATGCAGCATGTCAATGAGTAACCTTAGGAGTTTGCATAAATTGCGATAAAATGTGAACAGAGTAGCACAACTCAGGCCATGTGTTGAGGAGATAAATGAGACGGCCAACAAGCCTGCAGTATTTAGTAGGATCATCAAGAAGAGGACTGTCAACCGTTGCTAGATGATGATTCTGCTCAAGAGGTGTCGGAGCTGGCTTACAGCCGAGATTACCCGTTTCAGCGATGATATCTAGGGCTTACTTACGTTGAGAAAGAAAAATTCTTTCAGTACCATGGCTTACTTCAATACCAAGAAAATACTTTAAGTGACCCAAGTCCTTCATTTTAAAGCATCGACTCAAGTAATCTTTGAATTTCTGAAGCATGTAAGAATCATTTCCACAAATGAGAAGGTCATCGACGTATACCAAGACCCAAATCTCCATACCCTCACGAGTATAAGAAAATAAGGAATAATCATCATAAGCTTGAACAAAACCAAACTTAAGCAGTGCATCAGAGAGCTTCTTAAACCAACACTGGGAGCCTGCTTAAGACCATACAAAGACTTCCGAAGACGACAGACTTTTCCAGGATGTTTATAACGAAATCCTGGTGGAAGTTTCATGTATACTTCTTCATCAAGATCTCCATGAAGAAAGGCATTATGGACATCCATCTGGTAGACTTCCCAGTTTTTCGCGGCAATAATACGAAGAATAGTACGGACAGTTGTCATTTTAACAACAGGGGCAAATGTGTCTTCATAGTCTTCTCCTTCAACCTGATTATTACCTTGAACTACAGGGCGAGCTTTATATCTCTCTACTGTTCCATCGGCGTTATACTTTATCTTGAAAACCCATTGACTTCCGATGGCCTCTTTATTTGGAGGTAAGTCAGTAATATCCCAAGTATGAAGATCCTCAAGAGCAACAATTTCCGATGACATAGCATCATCCCAAACTTTGATTTTGACGGCCTCCTTAAAGTGTTTTGGCTCGACCGAAGTAGCAATGGCTGCTAAATAATCACGGTGACCTGGAGAAAATTGAGAATCTGTAACAAACTCAGACAAGGGATAAAGTATTTTACCTTGGACCAATGACGAGGCCTGATGAGAAGAGGAGTCGGGAAGAGCGTGAGTAGTAATGGGGTTACTTGTGGCATTGTATGTGACAAAGTTCTTCAACAAAACTGATCGTGTCTTCTCACGATGTCCACGACGAGTAATTCAGCAGGAGGAGAAGCCTCCGTAGGAGACAGATTCTCTGGAACAGGGGAAACAGACAGTGACATCACTGTTTCTGGTACAGATGGCTCTGTTTCAAGAGTAATGTCCAGCCCAGTAGTAGGTTCGATTTGAGGCTCAGGTGGACCAGAGAGATCACTGCTCCCCCTTACGCTATGGCAGGGACAGGTGGAACAGGGAGATCACTGCTCCCCCTCACATCTATGGCAAGGACATGTGGAACAAGGAGATCACTGCTCCCCTTTACGTCTAATGTAGGGACATGTGGAACAGGGAGATCACTGCTCCCCCTTACGTCTGGCGCAATCAGCCAATCTTCATCACATGGCACAGCAGGATTCGACGGTCCAGGCTTCACAGCCTTTGGTGAGCCAAACGAGAAAACAGTTTCCCTAAAGATTAATGGGAAACCAAGAATTCATTGCGCTCCATGTCATAAACTTTACATCCTTTCTTACCAAAAGGATAACCGACAAACACACAACGAGGACTGCGCTCACTAAACTTGTCTTTATCATGATTGTCATGATGGATATAACACTCAGAACCGAAAACTCTTAACTGAGAATAATCGGGTTAACACCATGAAGTATCTCAAAAGATGACCATCCTTGATGAATCGCATTTGGTGTGCGATTTATCAAGTATGCAGCCGTTAATACAGCTTCTCCCCAAAACTTGATGGGTAAGTTAGCTTGAAACATGATGGCTAGAGAAACATTAAGAATGTGTCTATGCTTTCTTTCAACTCTCCCATTTTGCTGAGGTGTCCCAATACAGGAAGTCTGATGAACAATGCCTTTGTCTTGAAAAAATTGTGACATACACATGAATTCTGTACCGTTATCATTATGAACTATTTTAACAGATTTGTTGAACTGTTTTTCTGTATATGCAATGAACCGAGTTCAAACTGTCTTAACCTCTGATTTAGCAAGCAACATGTACGTCCATACTGCCCAAGAGAAATCATCAACAACGGTTAAAAAATAAACTGCACCGCAGTTAGAAGGCACGCGATAAGGGCCCCACATCAAATTGAATAAGTGAAAAATATTCTGTTGTTTTATTCAAACTATCATGAAAAAATTCTCGGGTTTGCTTAGCTCTAAAACAAGTGTCACAAGGACTAGAGCTAGCTGATTTATTCGAAAATAAACATAAATCGTAAAACACTGAAAACGACGGATGTCCTAAACGCTGATGCCACAAGACATGATCAGAACTACCCTTAGTTGTATGAATCTTTGCTGAAACCAAAAATGTAAAGTAGTAACCCCATCATGCTCTTCACCGGTTCCAATGTCCTCGAAAAACGGTCCTGCAAAACATAAAGGGTATCAGTAAACATTGCAAAGCAATTTGTTTGTTTTAACAATTTCGCCACAGAAATCAAAGTGCAGTTCAAGTCTGCAACATATAACACATTCGTCAAAGATATTTGTGACAAAAGATGGAAAACTCCCATACTCAACGCCATTGTTTTACTACCATCAGCGAATCCAACAGAACAAGGTGAATTCATCTCGACATTGGTCGAAAGAGACAGATTTCCTGTCATATGGTGTGACGCACCAGTGTCTAAAATAACATCGCCAAGATCAGTCTTACCAGACAGTTTGTCGGAGGAACCTGTTCCTGATTTTTGCTGGATCATCTGTGAAAGAATTTTCTATTGTTCCTGTATAAATTCGGGGAATGAAAACGCATTGAAGCTAGTAGCGTGAGCTACATTGGCTTGACCGCGACCACGACCAAAGCTTTGACTTCCGGCACCACGACCACCTATCCCACAACCACCAACACCTTTGCTACGCTCAACAAACCTCTCAGGGAACCCCACAAGTTGCCAGCAATCACGCTTCTCATGGCCAGATCGTCCGCAATGAGAACACTAAGCATTAGGGTTGCGTTAACGTTGAATTGAAGTATCCGTCTTTCCTGAAACATCGGTTTTAAAAACAGAGTCTGACATTTTGTGATGATCCACGAGCAACGAACCCCACAACTCTTGTTGCTGTTCATGACTTCGAGCGGAAGCAATACGCTGTTCTTCTCGAACAATTTTGTTGTAGATTTCACCAAGCAAAGGGAGAGGATCCATTCTGATGATGGTGGTACAGATCCCTCCAAACCGTGAGTCATTAAGACCCATGATGAACTGGTGAACTTTTCTTTTTCTTGATCTTATGCGATAGCCGCAGCAGCACCACAATTACATACATGAACATATCGATAAACCTGCAACTCTTCCCACAACTTGGAAAGACGACCAAAGTAATCCAGCACTGATTGCCCATTCTGTCCACACGAGGCCAGCTGAGCTTTGATTTGATGAACTCGGACTTCGTTTCCCACGGAGAATCGCTCTTTGAGATTTTCCCAAAGTTGACACGCATCAGATATGTAGGTGACGGTGCTTCTTACTCTCAGCTCCATGGATGAGCGAATCCACCCGAAGATCATTGAGTTCACTGACAGCCATCGTTCAAGGTCAGGACTTTCATCATTGGGTTTCTTCAAAGTTCCATTGACGAACCCTAATTTACATTTTGCCTGAAGAGCGTTTAACATCTCTGCAGACCATTCATTATAATTTCTCATGTCAGCAAAACAGAAGTAATCAACGCTCCAGGATTGTCAGATCCGCACAATGTATACAGCGTAACAACCTCACCACCGCGATCTTCTACACCTTTAGATCCGCCGGTAGCAGTGCTCTTGGACACAGATGACCCATCACTAGCCATCGTTGTTAAAAACAAAAGAACTTAAACTTCAAAAGCTTGAGAAGCTCGAAAGATTTTAAACTTAAAAAACTTGAGAAGCTCGAAAGCTTTTAAAAAACAGAGCAGGTAGAGCTCGAAAGAAAAAAATAACTTAGATCTCAGAATTGTGGCTCTGATACCATGTAGAACTTGATATTAAACTGCCTTGTTTTATTAAGTTTACGAACAAGTGTTTATATACACAACTAAGTCGGCCAAACTTCCCAAACACAATAGGAAGATTAACTTAAATATAAAAGGAATATTAACGAATCCTAACAACCCGTGAATCCCGCCAATAGGATACGACCTTGCAATTCACGTTGGTTATGCTCGCAGCGTCATACTTATACCGTTCGATAGGACTTGGTGTCTACTTGCTTGGGATGTTCATGGGATTATTGGCGATCAAGCAACTATCTAAGCCGGCTTGAGATGTTTATAACCAACATGTTGTCTTGAATGTTTTGTTGTGTGGTTTGGATGGCTTTTTGGGTTACAAGGGAGCTGATGAGCAGGCTTATTACGTCTTTGTTGGCTTGGTGTTTTTAGGTTTTATCGTTAACGAAGTAATTTTTTATTTTCAGCTTAGGTGACTAAGTTTGTGAATTCGGGTTATGATGATTGCAGTTTTTCTTTTTGTTTTTGAAGATTTTCAATCATTGATCACGATTTGGAATCGAAGACAAATTTATCTATTCAAACTAAATTACTAGTTGTCTTGGCTTGTTTTTATAGTTTGATTAGACTCAATATGATAGAATATTTAGGGAATCTAGAATATTTCCTTTTGTGCTTATCTATTACTTGAGGGTTAAGCTAGTGCTACCCTATATATTGTAATCGAACCCTTTGGCAATAACAACCAAGAACTATTCAGCAATTTATTCATATTAACATGGTATCAGAGCCTCCATTTGGCCTGTAAGATTGCTTGAAAAAAAAAACAGAACAAAACCTAAACCTAAACACAAACCAAACCCTCGCCGCTAGCCATGACTGAAGAAACTCAAGCCGTGACTGCCACAACAGCGACGACGACGGCTCTAATCTCACCGTATTTTCTCAACACAACCGATAGCACTACTCATGTGCAAACACCAATTCTTTTGAATGGTGGAAACTATGAACGTTGGTCGAAACTCTTTGTCAACGCGATGCGAACAAAACAAAAACTTGGTTTCCTTGATGGATCCCTTAAGAAATCAGCCGAAGGATCAGATGATGTTGAACGTTGGGAGATGGTTAACTCCATGGTTATAGGATGGTTGTACGCAAGTGTGGAACCCAAACTTCGTTCAGCCATCTCACTTGTGAATGAAGCTTCGACTATGTGGTCAAGTATTAAGAATCGCTATGGAGTTGGCGATGGAACCAAGGAACACCAAATACATGCTGATCCAAAACAAGACGGCGATAACGTTAAAGATTATTTTGCTCGTCTCAAACTTCTTTGGAATGCCATAGCAGAGATGGAAAAGGGCTTTACATGTTATTGTTGAAGTTCAAGCTGTGCATCAATGAAGAAATATCAACAGAAAGAAGAACAGGTGCAGATCCATCAGTTCCTCATGGGGCTTTCCATCCAGCGGTTCAGCACAACGCGTTCAAATCTTCTTGTTAGAATCCACAAACTGAATCTCGATAGCGTGTATTCTCAAATCATTCAAGAAGAAGGACATCTCGACACGACCAACAAGGAACAAGAGAAGATTACCACCATCGGTCTCTCTGCCACAGCAACAGCAAACGCTGCATCTCGACAATCATTGGTTTGCACACATTGTGGAAAAGTCGGCCATGAGAAGAGTGGTTGCTTTAAACTCATCGGATACCCAGAATGGTTTGAGCAAACTCCACCCTCAACTCAAGGTAGCGGTTCTGGTTCTCGTGGTCGAGGTTCTTCTCGCGGACGTGGTCGCGGCCGAGGCGCCTTTGTGTCAACTAATCAAGCAAGCGCAACTCAATACTCTAACAAAACCGATGCATCACCAAGTGGAATTCCATCACTGACTCAAAATCAATGGAGCTCCCTGGTTGAATTTATCCAAAAACCGCAAATCCTCATCCGAGAAGCTGTCTGGTAATGCTAGAAAACTTATCTTATATGCACTGATAGTTGATATGATCTTGTAATTAACTCAGGAGCATTTTGATATGATCTTGTAATTAACTCAGGAGCATCTCCCCACATGACTGGTGATATCAATCTGTTAACTGCCCTCCAGCATATTGCACCATGCCCGATAAAATTGCCTAATGGTGGTGTCTCTTGGGCAACACGTCAGGGCACATTGTTCTTGGGCGGAAAACTGATTCTTCATCGCGTTTTGTATGCACCTGATTTGAATATTACTTTGATTTCCGTTGGTCAGCTTCTGAATGATATCGCAAGTGCTGTGGTGTTTACTAAACAATTTTTTTTTATCCAGGACTAAGCTTCGAGGACTTTGATTGGAGCGGGTGAGGAGCGTGATGGGGTTTATCATCTTGCCGGTGCAGTTCTACCACAAGCAAATCGTACCGGAAAGGCTGATAGCCGAGATCTCTGGCATCACAGAATGGGTGATCCTTCGTCTCAAAGTTTTGTCTTTACTTTCAGATATTGGTGTTTTTCAACATAGTAGTAGTGCTTTAGAAGAATGTTGTGATGTTTGCTTTCGTGCAAAACAGACTTGTGTTCTTTTTCCTGGTAGTTTGAATAAAGCAGAAGATTTGTTTTCTTTTGATACACTGTGATGTATGGAGTCCATATCGAACCAGATCAACTTGCGGATCTGTCTATTTTCTAACTATAGTTGATGACTATTCGCGAGCACTTTGGACTCATCTTCTTATTGACAAGTCCTCTGTTTCGATTGTTCTCAAGAACTTCTTTGCCTGGATAGCTCGACAATTTGGAAAACAAGTCCAAACAATTCGTACTGATAATGGAACCGAGTTTACCTGTATGAGGTCTTATTTCGCGGAACCGAGCTTACCTGTATGAGGTCTTATTTCGCGGATCATGGGATTACTCACCAAACCTCATGCGTCGATACTCCGAAAAAAAATAGACGAGCTGAGCGAATGCATCGCCACATTCTTAATGTCGCTCGAGCTTTGTTGTTTCAAGCAAAGTTACCAACAACGTTTTGGGGAGAAAGTATTCAAGCTGCAACATTCCTGATCAATCGAACACCATCTTCTCTCCTTAATGGTAAAACTCCATATGAGCTTCTTTTCAACAAAACTCCGACGTATGATGCGATTCGTACTTTTGGGTGCTTGTGCTACGCACGAACTGTTAGACGCTCTGACGATAAATTTGAAGATCGAAGTGCTCGGTGCATATTCTTGGGATATCCTTTTGGCAAAAGGGGATGACTAGTGTATGATCTTCACACAAAGAAAAGATTTGTCTCTCGCGATGTCATCTTTCACGAGGACGTCTTCCCATACGCTGATCACTTCCCTTCAGATCATGCAGACACTCAGGGGGAGTTTACTCATCCTCTAGTGGAGATATCCCAGCCAATCGAACCAGTGTTACCATCTCAAGCGATTCGATCAGTCGACACCAATACAGTGTCGCTCGACACCAATCCAATGTTGCTCGACACCAATCCAGTGGCGATCGACACTGCTCCAAATCCTGCACTGGTTGAAGTTGACTTGTCAGATTTTCCTCCAAATCCAACAGAAGCTGTCGATACATCAGTTTCTACTACAGACACTGTTGAACCACTCAGACATGGTCATCGAAAACATCAGCCGTCAGTCCGTCTCAAAGACTTTGTGATTTATGGCACCAAAACGAACGATAAACCCTCTCACGCCTCACCTTCTTCAGGCTCTCTTCAAATGTCCTCAAGTAAGTGTCTCTATCCCCTTGCGAATTGTGTGAACTTTGACCGGTTTTCTTCTTCGCAGATATTGTTCCTGGCCTCAGTAAGCACTTATATGGAACCCTCTTCGTTCCAAGAGGCCATGAAACACGAGCATTGGCGTTTAGCCTCTAAGGATGAGATTCATGCTTTAGAAAAGAATCATACATTGGATGTTGTTGATTTGCCTCCAAATAAACGTGCAATTGGTAGTAAGTGGGTCTTTAAGGTCAAGCTCAAGTCTGACGGTACTCTCGAAAGGTACAAGGCTCGCCTAGTGGTACTTGGTAATCGACAAAAAGAAGGAACAGATTACGACGAAACTTTTGCTCCTGTTATCAAGATGACAACTGTACGTGTTTTCGTTAAAGTTGCAGCAGCTAAGAATTGGGAATTGTATCAAATGGACGTTTATAATGCGTTCTTACATGGTGATCTAGAAGAAGAGGTTTACATGAAACTACCTCCAGGATACTCTTCTGCTGATAAAAACAAAGTGTGTCGCCTCAAGAAATCTTTGTATGGGCTTAAACAGGCTCAACGATGTTGGTTTGCGAAGCTCTCTGCCTCACTGTTGCAGTTCGGTTTTGTTCAGAACAAGAAGGACTACTCACTTTTCTCTTATACACGAGGCTCCTCTTGTGTGTATGTCCTAGTTTATGTGGATGATCTGGTCATCAGTGGAAATGACTCTGCCCTTATCTCTAAGTTCAAAGCTTATATGAGTCAGTGTTTCCACATGAAAGATCTTGGAGTTTTGAAGTATTTTCTTGGCTTGGAGATCTCTCATCACAAGGAAGGCATTTATATTTCACAGCGGAAATATGCAATGGATATAGTATCTGAATGTGGCTTATCCGGTTCAAAGCCTTATGATACTCCTATTGAGCAAAACCATACGTTAGCTCGTGATGATGGTGATTATTTTGATAATCCACTTCGTTACCGGCGTTAAGTCGGTCGTTTGGTGTATCTTTCTGTAACTCGGCCTGATCTCAGCTTTGCAGTCCATTTACTTGCTCAGTTCCTGGTAAAGCCACAGAAAAAGCATTGGGATGCTGCTCTTCGAGTGGTGAAGTATCTCAAAGATACAATCGGACAAGGGATATTTCTTAACTCTAAACCTGATCTTCATATCTCTGCATATTGTGATTCGGATTGGTTGTCTTGTCCAATCACTCGACGATCTCTCACTGGCTATGCTGTTATGTTTGGTGATTCTCTTGTCTCGTGGAAAACAAAGAAACAGAAGGTTGTCTCACGTTCATCCGCAGAAGCAGAGTATCGTGCAATGTCGTACACTTTCTCCGAGATCCAATGGTTCCTCCAACTTCTTCCAGTGTTAACATTCCACATTCTGAGCCGGTTTCATTTTTCTGTGACAACAAAGCAGCTCTGGACATTCTTCGAAATCCAGTCTTTCATGAACGGACAAAGCACGTCGAAAACGATTGTCACATTATTCGAGACGCATTTCAAGCCAGCGAACTTGCACCAGCTCATGTTCGCACAAATGAGCAACTTGCTGATATTTTTACCAAGGCGCTTGGACGGGTTCAATTTCACTACTTACTTGGCAAGATGAGAATTCGGAATCTACATTCGCCATCTTGAGGGAGAGTATGAGAAAATATTTAAAGAATCTAAAATATTTTCTTGTGCTTATCTATTACTTGAGGGTTAAGCTATTGCTACCCTATATATTGTAATCGAGCCATTTGGTAATTACAACCAAAAGAACTATTCAGCAATCTATTCATCTTAACACTCTGAGTAAAACAGAATTTATAACATGTGAAAAGTAAATTAAGATTGAGAGCATGATAAATCTTTGTTGATTCTCTGTGGTTTTCTTTTAAAATGTTTTGAGTCTGCATTAAGAGTTAAAAGTGTTGACTTTTTTGGTTTGAGGTTTGATTCCGGTTAAAGGACTAATCGAATTGTAGATGGTTTGGTTCTAGTAAACCGACGGCAGCTATGTTGGGCTTAAACACGTTTTGGCCCACTAGGAGAAGCTGGCCGAAGTCTGAGTCTTTTTTTGGTTATAAAACAAACGGAGCAAAGCAAACCAAGTGCGAGAGATTTTTCCCCAAATTCAAAATTTGAGCTCAGTCTTCTCCTTCTTCTTCGTCTCTCTCATTTTTGTAACAAAACCAAAAGACTTTTCAGTGTGATTACGCATTTTGGTTAGGTGTATTTGTTATTAAATTTCATTTTGTGTTTCTTGTTAGGGTTTTTGTTACACCGATCGTTTATGGCTACATTGTGATTTTGAACTTTTCTGAATTTTTGTAACATGCGCTTCGTTATATAAGCTTTTAGCTGTGAAATCGAGTTTGAATCTGATTGATTCGTTTCAGGTGGATAGTATAAGCTTTTAGCTCTAAGATTCTGTGAATTAGCATTTTTTTATATCAATTTGTCCGTTTGCTCGGATTGTTTCATTTTTGAGCATTGAGTTGTTGATACATCTACAAAAATTGTGATCTCTTTTTTTGTTCATGTTAATTTGCAGCATGGATTTTGAATCTTCAGAGACGATATATGTCGTATGTAGCCACAGCATGGGTTTTTAATCTTTTAAACAGAGGTACAGTATATCGCCGTAGTTTTGTGTTTTGTTTCCTAAAAGAAGCAAACAATCATGTGTGTTATAGCATCTATCATGGTTCTTCCATACAAAGATTCTCGAATTCGAGTAATTTTCTGGCATCAATTGAAAGTTATGTATTAGGTAGCTCAAAAGGATTTATCATAAGACCTGGTTTCATTCATGTTTCATATGTATTTCAATCTGATTCTGTAATCGAATCCACTTGTTATTCATTTTTTCGTGTAATAGATCCTCAGACGATGTTTAGTATCCTAAAAAATTCAGAACAATTATGTGTGTTTTTGCTGGCATTTGTAGCTGAAAAAGATTCTTTCGAAACACATTTACCACAAGACTTGGTTTCATATGTATATATCTATCTATATCCTGGAACCTAATTTTGCATGGTCTCTAATATTATCTTACTGATAAAACACACATGATTTTATCAACTCGTTTCCTTAGCTGGATATGGCGAGTGGGCAAGTCAAATACAAGAGTTCTATGAAGAAGGATCAAGGAACTCCTGGAACCCTCGAAATAGTAAGAATTCTCGTAGCGAAAATGATGATTTTCTAACTTTTTTCGCTTGATTTTCATCTTAAAACTTGTGAATAGGAAATATAATGATTTCTAGTAACTGAATAAAAAATTCTTCTTGAATTAAGATATGCTAACCGGAAATTTGAAGAAAAAAAAAAATACGCAGATGGAATGGATGCTGCTCTTCGTACCTGATGATCGAAAATCAGATTCAAAGATTGAAGTGCAGACTCAGAACATTGAGAGTATGTTATTATTGTTTACACTAGGTCATTATTATCAATCAGATTCATTTCTTCTTGGTAAATTTCTCAGATCATAAATATTCCAAAGAATCACATCAACTTCCCTTGTTCAAACTAACCAACAAGCAGGTTCTTTTGTTGGCCTTTTGTGATGTGAAATTTTGAAGCTTATCCTGTGTATCATAGAAGTTTCCTCATTTTTTCGATTGCAGGGTAGGAGTCATACCTTTGTTTTTGGAAATTATCCGGACATGAATGCTTTCCGTGATATTATCAGTAAGCTCAATGTGCCATTGGTTTGCTTTTATTGAGTGCCTAATAATTTCTGTTTCTTACCGCTACTATTTTTACTATGAACAGCAAAGGCCCTTGCTAAATGTGAAGAGGATCCTAAGAAATCAACTGAGCAACTATGTTTTGCAGACTTGGAGCTACGCGTCAAGCTTCTCCGAGAAAATAGGTATGTAATCAGAACATTATGTTCCATTTTTTTGGTGTTTGAAGTTTCTGGTTTCATATTTTCACCGACTTGCTTTTAATATGAGTAACATACATGATATGATGAAGTGAGTTGCAGAGATTGCATAAGCAATTTGTGGAAAGTAAAGTCCTAACAGAACGTGATGGTTTCTGGCATCAAACCATCTATTGATGGGCAGGTATGATATAATTCTCCCTACTCCTTATTGGAAATCATCATACCCATTTGTATGTCTTTGTAGTGAACTAATTTTCTTTTTTGTATATCATCTGGTTTACTTACCACTTTCTTCACTCTATATCTTTCCAGACTAATAAGGTGACATTTAACTTTACCCCTGAGATCATTTTTCAGGTGAGCTCTTTTGCTTCACTGTGCTTTTCATTGATGTAAGTGCTATAAGTTTCTGAATCCAAATCCAAGTTGGGTTTGGGATTAGTTTATATGGTTGAAGTTGCAATTGGTGATACATTAGGACAGATATTTTATTAAGTGGAATCATTCAGGTTGCGTCATGTGCTTCTATTTTGGGCTTGTTTAATCTATCATTGTGTAGCAAGAGTACTTATGTCCTTTCCTCACATATGATATCAGTTTTTTGCTGAGAAGCCGGCTGTTCGACAGGCATTCATAAATTATGTTCCGAGTAAGGTAACACAACTTCATACTATTGACATTTTAGTAATAGATTTAGTCATTGTATACGACGATTTTCTTGATTCTTGACCAGCTTTGGTAGTATTTTTCCTACGCCAGATAACAGAGAAAGACTTCTGGACAAAATATTTTAGAGCAGAATATCTTTACAGCACCAAAAACACAGCAGTAGCTGCAGCAGAAGCTACTGAGGACGAGCTACTCGCTGTCTTTCTGAAGCCTGATGAGATATCGGCTCGAGAAGCTCGTCGAAAGGTCAGTTTACTTTTTCTTCAGTTAATCAATTTTCATGTCTTTTGATTGTGAAGAAAACAATTGTCGCATATCCATCTGATTTGAATGTCATGTCTGTAGATTCGACGAGTTGATCCAACTCTTGACATGGTGGCTGACCATGCTGGTGACGACACTCTTAGCATGGTAAGCCAACTACCACTGCATGAGATATATAAAAAGTGTTGATATTTTCTACCTCATTGCGCATCAAGGGTTGTTTCAGAGTCACACAGATAGAATAATACGCCTCTCATCGATTGTCTCGCGCTAGTAAAAGTAGTATGGGAAGAATTGTGCTCTATAGATAATACTAATGGTGTTAAGAATCTTGTTTTTGTTGTCTAGAATGCAAAGCGAACCTTCTCTAAGTTGCTAAATCAAGAAGTTTAGTTTCATTCAAAAGTAAATTCTGGACTATGCAACTATATTTAAGTTGTGTGCTTTGAAAATTGAATTACTGTTTTTTATATAGATTTCGAGAAAAATGAATCTAAAATTTGTCATTGTGCTCTTTGTATGCGGTTTAGAGGTCATGTCACTTTATGTTACGCTTATATTCAGTTTTCGGTAATGCAGGACCAATGTATGGATGTTGCTGAACCACATAAAGATCTGTTTAAAAGAAGATCACTTGCGCAAGATATTGATCGCCATGGTGCTGCTGTATTGGAAGGCAGATCCATTGGTTAACACCTCTATAAGCACCATCCTTCTATTCTTTCATCTTACGTTTTGTATTGCGGTAGATAGTTTAGCAAAGTGCAAACATGTATTTTAGCCATTTTGACTTTAATATTCTTGGTGGTAATATACACACTGATGCTCAATTGTTCTTTTTTAAATTGGAAAGCAGATGTTGAGTCAGAAGATTCGAGGATTGTTGCAGAGGCTCTCACACGGGTTAAACACGGTTTGTTGTTTCATTCTGATATGTTCTACTTTTGCTTTTTTTTTTCCTCTGTGCTGATATGTGGCCAATACCACACTTTATATCTATGGTAGCAAGCAAAGCCACCAAAGACGCTGAGCAGGAGAGATTGGAGAAAATGTCCCGGGCTTTAATGGAAGATCTTCAAGCACCAAAGAACTTCGCGTTCGTACCACTTTCTATCAGGTTGGCTTTATGTCTTTTTCACGGTTGATGATATTGACGCTGCCTATATCCTCTTACACTTTTCTTGTTTGGGAATCAGGACCCTCGTGATTACTTTGAATCTCAACAAGGAAACGTCCTCAATGAACCGATAGGAGCAGGGGAATTAAAGAGAAATGTCCATGAAGCTTATGGGTTGCTAAAAGAATCCATTTCTGAGCTTAGATGTAAAGGACTAATTGATTAAACCTGAAGTTACCTTCGAGGTGCTTTTCTACACCACAGTCAAAAACCATGGCCTATTTGCTTTGTTGCCTAAGCTAAGAGTTGCTAAATCCCTATTCAGGTTTTCATTGCATTAAACCGAACTATCTCAACTGGCAAGAATGTTATCGGGAAGAATCCGCGAGAGAAGTTTCTGGACAGATTACCAAAATCCATCAAGGATGAAATTTTACATGTAAGTTCTGATTTTTCTCTATGTCCTGAGGAACAAGAAGCACTATATAAGACTACTGTTTAGTGAAGATTGGTTATAATAATTCCTTTGGATGTTTTCTTTCATCTGCAGCAATGGACATCAATACAAGAATTACTAAGACATTTTTGTTCATCTTTCCCAATAACAACCACATATCTTTATACCAAGGTCATTTTCTCTTTTTCTGTTTCACAATCTCCCAATCCTGGAATATATAATATATATATATACACATTGATTCATGTGCTTTCTCAGGAAAGATTCAAAATTACCTTACACCAGGAGCTAGAATTTTATATTTTATAATGCAGGTTCTTAGGCTGAAGGATGCAATGTCTAATATATATTCACAACTCGAGGTAAGCTATGTAATAAATTCTTCAAGACTTTCTGATATAATAAGCAACTCTTGAAGCTTATTGCATATGGTCTAGTGTGTACTGTTTAACTCGATATTAAACCACATTTGACTCAGGTGATGAAAGAGTCGGTGCAATCTGATCTCCGGCATGAGGTTTCTTTACTGGTTCGTCCAATGCAACAGGTTAGCCTCTTCTGGTACCTAGGAAGATAGTATAGACTATAGTGTTTTTAGTTTACATTCATGACTCGGTTAAGTCTATATTCTCGATTCACATTGTATCTTTTGATCCGGTTTAACCAGCCGAACTTGAATTGTAATGCGGTTCATGAACTGATGTTAAACTTGTTTTCTCTGCCAGGCTCTTGACGCTGCGTTCCAACAGTTGCATGACATGAGTAAACATGTCTATAAAGTCCACTTGAAAAACTAACATTTATAAAAGGAACAAAGTCGTCGAAATTAGTTAAAACTCACTTTTGTTCGCTGGACAATAAAATATCTTTGTTATTTTTTTTTAAAAATAACGATTTATTTATTGCCTCACTTACTTACTCTGAAGTTAAATTATCTTATTAGTCCAATACTCTGCTTGAAACATGAATCACTGATTCAAAAAGTAATCCACATCAGTAATCGTGTAGAACACGGAAGATAAGTGAACAAAACTACTCAAGCTTCAAAACCTAAGCCCAACCATAAATCCACACACTTAACTCATAGTCATAACCAAGGTCTAGTTGACTAGTTTATGAGTTTGTATCTTAATTCAAACAAGAAAAAGTGGGTTTTGGTTTCAAACAAGAGACTAAACAATTCTAAACAAGATTACTAAACAAGCAATAAACAAAAACAACAGATGATTTAGATGATGTAAAGATAATAAAACAATAGAGTTCTAGACATAATAGTGGATTAGGGTGCTGTAGATGCTAAATAAAGATGTTAATGAACAATGTGATAAATGATCTCAAGTGACTTGGGATTCCAAACCAGTTTTAATCTTTCCAAAGCATCAAAACACAAATCATATTATCACTCATATCCAATCATCATTGGAGACATAATAATAAGACAGCATTAAACATCGATCCTAACTTGTCATCTATGCATAAAACAATAATTTTCATGGCCTTAATGCATACACCTCTAACATAGCTTGGTTCAGGCATTTCATCAAACACTTTTTGAGTGGTGAAATGCCTAAGTTCTAGACCAGAGTGATTATCAAAGATATAGCTTTAAGAACAGCTATTTAGAGAAACATGAATCTAGTCCCTAAACACCTTAATCTAACACTTAAACACCTTAATCTACATATCTAGAACCTTAATGAGGTGACTACTCATTAATCATAATCAACACATTTAATCCTTTGCAAGATGTGTTGTTAATCATGATGAATGATGTGAGATGAGATGAAAAAATGATTAGATGCTAAGAAATACTCTTGATTTGATTAAAACCTTAAGATATCTCTTAACAAAGATGAGTTTTCACAAAAGAGGAAAGGAGACTAAAAATGGAACAAAAGATACTTAGGATTTTTTCCAAAAATGTATTTATAATGAGTGAACCGAACCCGGTCAGCGCAGGACAAACTGGATACTGATCTGACCTTCTTGGATTACTGGAGACATGCCTCGGTACCTTGAAGAAGTCCCACACCGAGGCCTAGTAATCTTGGTTGAAAAGATGAAGAGCAATCCAAGAACATGTGTGAGCTTGGTCTTTGATTCAGCTAAGGCCTTTTCGCGTGAAACAAGCTGTTTGTGATCTGGGTTCATGATAAGAGGCCTTGGTATAGTTCATGTCGAGGTGCTAGGCCGAGGTCTTACACATTTTATTCGTGAGACATGTGCCTCGGTATAGAACAGGCCAAGGTGTATACCCAAGGTTTTGAGCAGTTTCATTCGGTCTTTGCCTTGGGTTAAAATCATGCTGAGGCATTGATGCCGAGGCAGAGTGTACACACTACAAGAAAACACCTCATTTACAATGATCATATTCGTTGTAAATTCGTTATAAATGAGTGTTTGCATCGATTTTACGACGAAAATCAAATCGTCGTGAATCGATCGTCGTAAATCAAATTTCGTCGTAAATTCGTTGTAATTAGCGACGAATATTTTTTACGACGATTTTACAACGATTTTTATTATTTTTTTTATTTTTACAACGATTTTTATTATTTTTATTATTTTTATTTATTTATTTTACGACGATTTTACAACGATTTTTTAATTTTTTTTTAATTTTTACAACAAATTTACAACGATTTTATTATTTTTCCGGCGATGGTGGCTCCGGTGGTGATAGCTCCTCTGGCGGTGGTGGCTCCTCCGGCGGCGGTGGCTCCTCCTGCGCCGGTGGTCGCCGGTGGTCGCTGGTGGTGGTCGCCGGTGGTCGCCGTTGATCGCCGGTGGTTGCTGGTGGTCGCTGGTGGTCGCCGGTGGTCCCTGGTGGTCGCCGGTGGTCGCCGGTGGTGGTCGCCGTTGGTGATCTGTGGTGGCCGGTGGTTACTCTGATGATAGTGATACACTGATTGTTTAATAGTTATGAGTAGGTATATATATACTAGAACAAATTTTCCAAAACTACCGATGTGGAACTTTGTATCATTTATGAAATCGTTGCAATTTACGACGATTTGAATTTTTTTTTAATAAAAAAAAAATTTTAAAAAAATTTTTAAAACAATTTAAAATAAAAAATTAAAAAAAATAAATCGTCGTCAATTGCAACGATTTTACGACGATTTAATTTTTTAAAAATTATTAATTTATAAAAACAAAATATCGTCGTAAAAACGTCGTAGATGGCGACGGTTTTACAACGATTTTCTTTGCAACGAATTGACGACGATTGTGTGCTAAATCGTCGTTAATTCGTCGTTAATTTGCGACAACAATAATTCGTCGTAAAAAATCGTTGCTAACTCTGTCTTTTCTTGTAGTGACAGGGTTGCCTCGGGGTAGTAAAGTCAAGGCATAAAGGTTGAGGCCAGTCTTGATACTTAGAGAAATCCAGAACCAAACAGCCTTGATGCTTTCAGCTTGTATACTTAGCCGTGTGGAGATCAACTAGTTGAACAAGACTGCCTCGTGGTCAGATGACCAAGGCCTGAATGTCGAGGCACTCCCAGATGATGTTGAAAAGCCATGCCTCGGGTTGGTGGAGGCCGAGGCATTCATCTCGAGGCCTAAAAACACTTAACACCCAAACAGCTCTTATGAAGTTATGAACCCAGAATGATATGCTTGTCTTCTGTTCTCAGTAAATTTCAATTCAGTGATCCAAATGACTCAAGACAAAGTCCACAAGATAGATGACTCAACCAACTCGAACTTTGCTGAAGAACCCAACTCCATCTGAGGTCGGCAAGGCTTTACAGTAAGCCGATCTTTAAGGCACATTGCACTGATCCGGATTGGCTTCTAGACCTGCGCTTTCTTCGTTTGAGTTATCTCCCAGCTCACAGCTTTAAGTCTCCTGAATCTAAGTTTTCTGGAACTACACTCAAAGCTCTCAAACTTCCATGAATGTACCGGAGACTGGATCGGACGGGAAGGGTTTGGTTCTGGGTCATCTCTGAGGCGTATTGGATCGGCTTGGAATGGCTGCGAGACAGATTCCTCTTACGTTGGCCATATCTTTCAGCTCACTTCTCAAAATTCATTGATTCTAACTGTTCTGGAACATTTACTCAATTATCTTAGTCTTTTCTGAAGACCTCGGAAGCTGAATCAGACGGGAGGACCTTCCAGTAACGCGATCTTTGAGGCGTACCAACACAGGATTTTTTGACCGAGGATTATACACGCCGTACGTGTTTTGGCCGTGTTTTTCTTCCCGCGGTACGGTTTTTAGCTGAGAAAACACTGCCTGCAGTACATGGTTTTGCCGAGAGACTCCAAAATGTCAATTTCACCATTTTTGCACCTTTTTCATCATTCCTTTACCTGATTCCATCTTTTCTACTCCCAAGTGAACTCCAAATCACCTGTTTTGATACTCCAAAATGCAAGACTCACTTAGATCTAATGCAAAGTCCTAAAGCTCTAAAACAAAGATGAAACACATTTATGAATCTATCTAAAATGCATGCATGATACTCTATTCTTGGACTAAAAATGCATACTAAATGAGTCATTTTATGAACATATCAGTCTCAACACTGAGGAACCGATCTCTAGATTCCACAAAGAGTGTGAAATTATTTCTTTGTTGATCAATGAAGGAGTGAATTCTTGACACTACCATAATCAAGTCTTAGTTAAGTTCTATAATTTCCATGGTTTGTTCATTTTTGTAGTTAGGTTCGTTTCAAATGTCTCAACACTGAGGAACCGATCTCTAGATTCCACAAAGAGAAAGTTGAGAAGAATTGAGACTCGGTTCTTTTCTGGTTTCTTCTAGGTCTAATTATTGTTCTGATTTTATCATGTTAATAACTCTAGGATTCATGTGGTGCTGTAGCCAGCAGAACTGTCTGGTGCACCCATCCTCGTCTGATGACACTGTGGTGTAGACAATGCAAACTGAATTATAAAAAGCAGCGGTATAAGTTACGTTATGTTGGATAATAATTATCCACAAAATAGTTACTATAGTGATAAGGATGGTTAGGTAACAAGGATAGTTATCCAAATGTCTTACCTACTACTCTCATCTCACTTATATAAATAGATGTTGTATTTGTGAAGGTGTGAATGAACAATAATAAGAAGAGAAATCATTTCTCCTCCTCCCCTTCTCTCGTCTATCTCCCCCCATTCATTCTTACTCTCATGATTTATATATATAATATAATATAATTTATATTGAAATAATATATGAAGATGCATATGCACATAAATACATGATTTTATTCATATACGTTATCAGCATGATCAACTCTTAATCTGTCATATATTTGGAGGTAAGATTTTAATTTATGTTTAGTCAATCTAAAGTTTATATGTTTACAGAAATATAGGCTATGTCTTCTTCGTTTACATATTATTTCGGGTTGATAAGCTCTATTTCCCTGAACAGATATTAAAATTTATATTCAATTTATTTTCCAGTTTACAGGATGATAGGCTATGCTTTCCCTGAACCGATCGTTATGATAGGTTATGCTTTAACGATCATATGATCATATGGTAGACTATATCTCATCGGATCATGATTATGGAGTAGTAGGTTAAGCCTCCTCCTTGTTTATATTTATGGAGTGGTAGGTTGTACCTCCTCCTTATTTAATTTATCCTATACATTGAAATTTATTTATGGAGTACTAGGTTATGTATCCTCCTTGTTTAATTTATATTTAGATGTTTAAATTTATTTATGAAGTGGAAAGTTAATTCTCTTCCTTATCTATATTTATGGAGTGAAAGGTTAAATATCCTCTATGGCTACAAAATATTGGAGTGGAAGGTTAAACCTCCTCCATGATGAGAAAATATTGGAGTGGAAGGTTAATCCTCCTCTGTATCTATATTTTTGGAGTGGAAGATTAAATCTCTTCCTTACTAATATTACGGAGAGGAAGGTTAAACCTCCTCCATGATCAGAAAATGTTGGAATGGAAGGTTAATCCTCCTCCGTATCTATATTTGTGGAGTGGAAGATTAAATCTCCTCCTTACTAATATTATGGAGTAGAAGGTTATGTCTTATCCTTGATCATATATTTATGGAATAGAAGGTTAAACCTCCTCCATGATAAAAAAATGTTGGAGTGGAAGGTTAATCCTCCTCCATATCTATATTTGTGGAGTGGAAGATTAAATCTCCTCCTTACTAATATTATGGAGTGGAAGGTTAAACCTCCTCCATGATCAGAAAATGTTGGAATGGAAGGTTAATTCTCCTCCATATCTATATTTGTGGAGTGGAAGATTAAATCTCCTCTTTACTAATATTATGGAGTAAAAGGTTATGCCTTCTCCTTGATCATATATTTAGGAATAGAAGGTTAAAACCTCTTCCGTGATCATAAAATTACGGAGTTGATGGTTTAATCCTCCTCCTTAATCAAATTTTATGGAATGGAAGGTTAAGACTCCTCCATGAATACAAAATGATGGAGTGGAAGGTTATGCCTCCTCCTTATTTTATGGTAGGCTCGGCGCCTTCAAAACCTATGGAAGCTATACCAGGTTGTTGTTATTATGAATTAATATGTTTAACTATCTGTATATTTTACCAATTATAATATGGGTTAAAGACATCGAAACATGTCTTTAAAATTAAAAGTTCCGTAAGAGCTAAAAGCTTCGGAAGAGCTAAAAGCTTCGTAAGAGCTAAAAGATTCGAAATAGCTAAAAGCCCCGTAAGAGCTAGAAGCTCCGGAAGAGCTAAAAGCCCCAGAAGAGCTAGAAACTCCAGAAGAGAAAAATGCTCTACAAGAGCACACGATGGTGACATGCATATATGTGATAATAATAAAAAGATGGCAAGGGTATATACCATAGTAAACCTGAAGTTTACTAATTGAATAAACCGGTTAAGCCATCCTGGTAGTTCCAATGATATAAGATCATTAACCAGAAGATTTTTCAACTATTGCATGTCATAAATATGAAGCCATCTTGAAAAGCATCCATGGATGGATCACAATTTCTTTTGGTTTAAAGCTCATCGAATATGTAGTTCATCCTAGAGTGAGATTCAATTCCAGATGGATAGATCTTAAAAGTGTCATTATCTCGAGGAGGAGAATTAAAGAATCCCACATCGAGTGTAAGATGAACATATAGAAGATTATGTTCGCACTCGAAATGAGCTTAAGATAAAGCAAATTCAAGGGATTGCAAAACCAATTAAGATGATCTCCATGTGGTGATATAAAATATGCAGTATGGCATATAGAAAACAGCTGATGGATCCTCATATGAACCTGAAATTTATATTGAGTGAAAAAACAAAATCTCATATCCCAGCTGAGCTCCACTAAAAATAGATGTCCATGAAGGACGGTCTATTTGCGTCTATGACACGTATAAAACATGATAGACTACTTTGGTTCCAAATCCTCAAAAGAAAAGGAGCGAAAGAGGATTGATCTCGTGAAGAGATTATTGACATGGTTAATGATAAAATCAGTTACCTGAATGAAATCATTGGTAAGAGATCTCGATTCACCATGTCATTATAAAAAGTGGAACCAAAGATTAACCTCTAGAGGAATTAATCCCTAAAGGATTATATTGGAATTCTGTTCTCGGGAACACTACTCGATTGAATTAAAGAATGATGATCATCAAAACTCCTGAAGAGTTTTTTTCTCGAGTAGTATAATAAAATGGATTATTCCAGAGGTGATATCTTGAACTGGTAACTGGAGATATGTTTATGGCACGTTTTGCCGATTGCCACTTTGATGAAAATGAATTCCCTGCATTGAGGAGGAGGATCTAGAGAATCACCAAAAGATAGCACAAAAGTGTATATAAACTTTGGCTTATATCGATCCTCCTACCAATAAACGTGAGGTGGAGTTCATAAAATTGTACATTTGCAAAGCTTGGCAAACCAGTTACTTGATGCGTTCAAAGATATAAGATGGGTGACAAAAACATATATCCCTGCTAATGCTCCATCAAAAGAAATGTTCCAGAACAAATTAATGATGAGAATAGAGCAAATGAACCGCGAGAGGCCGATGGGCTTGTAAGATAAAAAAATCCCCTCTTAAGTGAAAATGTTCCAAAAGAACCATATATAGAAATTGTCCTAAAGACATTGGTGAAAAGGTTCCAGAAGAACCGAATAAAGATGTCTTAAAGACATTTGTAAAAAGGTTCCAGAAGAACCATATAGAGAAAATGTTCTAAAGACATTTATGAAATGGTTATAGAAGAACCATACAAAGATATATATCCAGAAGACATATATTAATGGGTTCCATAAGAACCATATTAAGATATTCGTCTAGAAGATGAGTGTGGCTGTACTCTTTTGTTCTTATCATGATTTTTGTCCCAATGAGTTTTTCCATGAAAATGTTTTTAACGAGTCAGCAATGAACACGCAAAATATAGAACTCCAAAGAGGAATACTTCTAGGAAGAGAAGTATGATGATATGCGTAGATGCATTCTTTTTTCCTTACCATGGTTTTTGCCCATTGGCTTTTCCATGATGAGGTTTTTTAACGAGGTATACGGATAGACATCCAAATGACGTAGAAGTCCAAACTCATCTATCAAAGAGAAAGACTCTGTCATCTAAACGTTCCAAGGAAAAGAAGATTATATATCTTTTCTAAAGGGGGCGCTACTGCACTCTTTTTTCCTTGTTATGATTTTTGTCCTAAACGAATTTTTCCATTGTAAGATTTTTAACGAGATAGTATGTGATATATTATTAGTGATGGATAATTAAGATGGAGTGTTGGATAATAATTATCCACACAATAGTTATTATAGTGATAAGGATGGTTAGGTAACAAGGGTAGTTACCCAAATGCCTTACCTACTACTCTCACCTCACTTATATAAATAGATGCTATATTTGTGAAGGTGTGAATGAAAAATAATAAGAAGAGATTTCCCATTTCTCTCCTCTATTGCTCTCGTGTCTCTCCCCCACTCCTTTTTCCTCCCATAATCTCTATATATAATATAAAATAATATAATATATAGAGATAATATGGAGATACATATATACATAAATACATGCTTTTATTCCTAACACGTTAGACTTAGATAAATAAGTTGGAAAAATAAACAAAACAAAAAAAACTACAAAATAAGCAAACTTTATGAAAAATATAAGTAAAAACTATGACAAAAATATAGATTATAGGTCAAATTTGAGTCATTCAAACTAAAATAGGTGAGCTACTTATCTTTTTTTTTTGTCACAAAAGTGAACTATTTATCAATTACTCTAAAAACCATAAAAAAAACTTTTTCGACTCAATTGAAAAACTAAGTAATTAAAACTTCAAAAAATTTATTTAATGGCTATTGCTAAGTGCTAACCGCTCAGTTGGCAGAGTGACTCTAGGATAAAATTTCAACGTGTTTGGAGAACCGGTTGATAGCTTAGCTAGGTCTTATCATATTCGTAAAACATCTCCAATCCATAAATTTGTGCCTGCTCAGAGGATTGAGCAGGTGGCTACGAACCACAGTGTCATATTTCATTATAATATTTTTTTTTCAAGTTTGTATACAAAAGTGAATTTAATTTAATTTCTGTAGTATTATTTTTTATTGATTGACTTTTGGATCTTAAATGAATATTTAATGTAAAAAGGACAAAATAAAAATAATTTATTTTTTTAGTTGTCCATTTTTAACTTAATATATTATATACTGTAGTAGAACAGGGGAGTAAATCTTTTATATTAGTAACTGAAAATTCGTTTGGCCCTTTTTATAATAAAACATTTTCTTCTGCTTTCTATTGTTGCTTTTTGTTTGTGAATTTAAGAAAATAAATAAACTAGAGTCATTTGTATTTCCATTATAGAAAAAATCAAACCTTTACTTGTACAACGACTTGTGCAAACAAAAAGCAAGTAACTGCTCCTCTGACTAGTGATTACATGGAATTGAATCAATCAATTGTCTCTTTTTTCTCTTTCTTTTTCAGATAAAGAAAAAAAATTAGTTACACAAATCTTTATATATGTATATGCAAAGGCAAAAAAGTAAAGAAAAATAAGTATTAATAATATTCATTAGTGTCCACGGCCTCTCTTGCTCGGCCCTGATGCTAATCGGAAAGCCAAACTCCTCATCAAAGGAATCCTCGAGCTGTTGGCCGTTGCCGCCGCAGAGAAAAAGCTAAAACCACCACCACCACCGTCTACGGCAGCCGTTTGATCACAGCCGTTCGTCTGCTCTGTTCTAAGGGATCTGCAATCAACTCCCGAAATAATCCAAGACATCTCCACCAATAAGATGATGCATAACACAATCATAATCTTCTTCATCATATTGACCTTGAACTTCACTTCAAATGTATTACTTTATGTCTTTATGTCTTTATGTCTCTATGTCTCTCTCTCTCTCTCTCTCTCTCTAAGAATGTTGGCTTTGTTAAACGAGTTGTTGAGTTATGAGATGAAAGGCTTGTGTGTGTATTTATATGGTTGTGTGTGCGTGTGTAAGCAAAGGGCATTTATTGACCAGGAATTAATAAATGCTAGACTAATTGATTTGGACTTCGCGTTTTCTTTAGCTCGTATTTTAATTTTTTATCATATTTTTACTAGTATTATAGTAACTTATAAGAATGTTTCATGGCTTTGAATATTTCAGGTTTCACCTTTTTTGTATTCATATTGGTGGCGAACATTGAATTAGTATTTTTTTTTCCAACCTACTTGTCTTGGCAGAGAGCTATATTGTTGGACTCTGACTTAGAATAGAAAAATAAATAATAGTAATTAAAAAAGGAGTTGCAGAAAATTACGAGTCTGATTCGTTTCGGACAATAATTTTTTAGTAATTTTTCTGACGATATGCCGAGAAAACTAATCTGTCAGAGTTCTACCAAATTTTTGGCAAAATTTTGATGAGATATCAAGAACAGTTTTTGTTGGAAATTTCTAACCCTTTATGATGAAATTACCAGAGTTATTTTAGAAAATTGAATCGTCAAAAAATTTTAATGAAATTTGTGAGGAAACTAAATCGTTTGGCAATTTTCGATAAATGTTGTCAGTTTCTCGTCAAAAAAAAAAAAGTCATGGGAAATTTTAGTGTTTTTCTGTAGTGTGTTGTAAAAAGTGGAATTTTATTTTGTAGCTGTGTCTAATGTGAAGAGACAAAAAATGTTGTTGAACAAATGAAACTAACAAAGAAGCGTTGAAGAGAGAAAAAAAAGTCGTAGGAGTACGTTGTTGAGTTGTCAACTTTTGACTTTTATCCGACGTCGGTTTTCGGTTATTACGGTGAAGTCGCGTTCGTCGGGAGTGGCAAAAATGTAATTAAATAGCGGATCTTATGATCCCTTTTTTGCTGTCTAGTGATGACATGGCACCGTCTAACCTAGTTGTCACATGCTACTCGTTAACGTGTTTCGTCTTTTTGTTTCCGTCCGTTTAATTTTACATTTCTGATAATTTTCTATTTCAAAATGACAATTTTTTTTTTTTTAAATTACTTAACCGCAGTTTAAGCTATAGTTAGCCGACAAATTTTTTTTTAGCAAAAGCTATAGTTAAGCTTTACCATAAAGTCTAAAACAAACTCATTTGTCTCAAAAACGCAGATTGAGTATTGTTGGAAAAAGAAAAGGACATTGCAAGATTTAGTCAAGAATTACTTTAGAAAAATTTAGCCCCCATTATTAAGATCTTAAGAGTGTACAAATGAAGAACAAGAAGACTTCAACATTATTGTTCAAAAGTGATCATAACATTCTCAAAACTGAAACCAGATAAGCACAAACAGAAAGTAGGTAAAAGTAGAAAAGTTTTAGAGAATGCTAAGAGATATTTTGCTAATAAAGTTTCGGAATTTATCCTTCCAGCTTCTTTGCAAGCAAATCTGAGAGACCATTGGTTAATGCAGAGGATGTCACAAAGGAAGCTTTCAATAAATTGATAGCCTGTTTTCATGTAGAGAGAGAGACAATAGTGTTAGCCATGTGTTATAGTAGCTAAAATAACAATTAAGAAAAACACCGTGACTTAAAAATTTATGCATACCTCTGCTCTACCGATAGATATTTCCTCGATTTTGACATCATCAAAACTAATCTTCAGATCTTTTAGCTCCCTCATTGTAAGATCTGACTTCAGAGGTGTGATTCTCAGATCATCTGACACAAGAAACTTCTTGTTACTCTTCACAAACCCACCACTACTTCTTGGCTGGCCCATCATCTCGGTTTTTGGATCTATCGCAGTCACAAGCTTGAGTCTATCTTCTTGTTTTGCAGCCAAACTATGATCTTCCAAACAAGAAATACAACGGTAGAAACTAGGAGGGTTTTGGACTGTGATGCCAAGAAGATTCTTTCTGCAACTATAATACCAAGGAATGGTTATTTCATTGCAGCTTAAACCTTTGAAGCTTCTGAACAAATTACCGATACATCCCATACCATCATCATCATCATCATCATCATCATCATCTCTACAATAGATCTTGCAGATATACTCAAGAGGAAGAACAAGAAAAGTGCAAAGAAGATCAATAAACCCTTCTCTACACACAACATAAACAACCTTTCTTCTGTCATGCTTACTCAAATACACTTTCAAAGACAATACTTGGCCTAAAACCGAGTCACATGGACTTCTTGATGGCTTATATGCCCTCGTAGAAGGATATGATGAACTTTGACACGGGAAGAATGTGGTTGTCAATGGTGTTTCTGATGTGAATAAGGACTGAAGCAAAGTCATTGCCTGTATAATCAGAGTGTGAAAGTCAGAAACTTTCATTCTATTGAAGCACAAAAAAGGGTTTTAATATTAAACATCAAAAGTACTTACCTCTCGGAAGCCAATTTCTGCTTCACCTTCCCCTATCTCATCCAAAACGTTAATGCAGCCCAAATCCTTGATCTTTTTGCGGAGAAGATCATGAGAAAAGTTCTCGATTTTCAAATCATCACTCAAGATAAATGCCAAATTTCCATCGCCACGGACAAAGACTTCATCATAATCATCAAAACCTCCAAACCTCCTTGCAAATCCATCTCCTTCAGGTGATGGAATCTCTTTGTTCATCAAGTTTCCACAGCTACTACATCTTGAAGTATCGAAGTTACTAAAAAACTCGGGGCATGATTTTCTCGGACACATAAAGTACTTGGTTGCTTCTGTGTCGTCGATGTTAATCTTTAGCTTTCTGCATAGACCTTCCTTCACGCTTTTCGGGTAAAGCAGCATCTCCTTGCAAGCTTCAGTCCGGAAATGATCGGTTCTCATGTCTACGATACTTTTGTAAAGGTTGTTGAGACAACCTATGGTGACATTTCCTCTTGGCCTTCCGTGTTGCTCAAGCAATCTCGCAATGGTTCCCAAAGGCATTGTGAGAAAACTATAGTGCAAGTCAACAAAATCATTGCCCGATTGAACCCAGACTACATTTTTCTTGTTCATATGATTTGCAATAAGCACGTTGATCATTCTTTTGTCGAATCGTTGATCCATTAAAGATTCTTGAAAAAAAGTAATTAAAGTCGACAGCAAAGAGTGGAGAGAAAAGAGAAAACTACGAAAGGATTGAAGAAAGAAAACTTCACAAAATAAAGTACATATAGGATTCATCTTTTGAGTAATATTGATTGTTTCAATATTCGAAATGCATAAACTGCATTAATGTTGTAGTAGCCACTCACTTACCACCAGGTGATGCTCATGCAGGGATTTTGGAAAATCTCGAAGGTCTATCACAGAGTTTCAAGAAGCGTGAAACAAAATTATGGCTTCTAGAGAAAAAAAAATATAAATCCTTCTTTTGGAAATAGCAAGAGGTTTCGTATGATCTGTTAGTAGTATTAACTTAACGTGATGATTCAAAAATCGAAACCCATCAAATATTTGAGCTTCCCATGGCCACGTGGTTGAAGCCTGTTTGTCTACTAATTCAATTTTTAGTCCTTTTTACTTGGAAACAAAAAAAGCAACATTGGTCTGCTACTATGTTTCTTTAAAACCAGAAGTTTAAGAGTTTTACCATTTGGAAAATCCATAAGGTAACTCTGGTTTGAGGTTCATTCATTAAGAAGATAAACATCATAGGACCAATAGTAATAGGTATCAATCCTCAAGGAAAAGATTACATAGAAAAGTTGAGCATGAGATTTGATGTCCTTTCACCAACTAATTCAGGTCTCTTCTTTTGGCTTCTTCACGAGTAAGTTCCACAAAGCAGTGCTTAAAACCGTCGAAGTCATAATACAAGTTCCCAAAACACTGTTAACCTGCAGATAAGAGTGAATTAATCAATGGGTTTCTAGCAAGCTAAAGTTTTTATGTTCATGAGCTTTTTTCACCTCTGCTTTGCCGATGCTGATCTTCTGCACGTCGACATCATCTAAACTCACCTGAAACTTCTTTAGGTAGCCAATGGTCGAGCTTGAGCTCAGAGGTGTTATGATCAGATCATGTAATGCTCTAAACTTCATGTTTCCCTTCAAAAACCCCTTACAGGCACTACAGTACATTGGTTGACCACTGTGCTGGCATATAGGATTCAGTGGATCCACCCTGTCAACTCCATAAACAAATTTTCCACTTACATAGGGACGTTTAAGCCTACGCTCGCCAGAGCCATAAGGTCCAAACACAAAATCTGGTGGCTTTTCAGTGTTGATATCTAGCAGCTGCTTCTGGGATTTATAATACCATGGTAGTGTCAACTTGGACGCCGAACTAGTTCTTCTTTCACGGCTCAAATCCTTGAAACTGTGAAACAAGTTTGAGATGCATCCGTGAATCATATTACCACCAGGATTCTCCAGAACAAACTCCAAAGAAACAGAAAGAAAAGTGAAAAGAAGATTCACAAAATCTTCCTGTCCTGTTTCCGAACCACCACATTCAAAGTTCATTGACAAATACTCCCTCTACACCGTAGCTTGCAGCCGTGACTTCAACTTTCATCTCCATCTTTTTGCGACATCTACATTTTGAGGTATTAAAACTAGCCCAATACGGACTACACAAAGTTTTCATCTATTTAACCTGGGCAGATGAAGAACCTTCCAGCCTCGGCGGTCTCGTTAACGTTCAGCTTAAGCCTTGGGAATAGATCATCATCATTCATACTTCTAGGATACAAAATTATATGCTTACATGCTTCAGTGAGGAAGTTATCAATCTCCATATCGAAAACACTCTTGTAGATGTTGCTGAAGCAGCCCACAATTCAGTTTTCTGAGATTGTTTGTTCACCAATCTTACGATAGTCCCCATTTGGAGCTTGAGAAAACTAAAGAGAACATCAACAAAATCTCTACCTGCCTCCACCAAAACGATCTTGTTCTTCTCTTCATCAACAAGAACTCTCAGACTAATCTTTGGTTTTCTTGAACTGTCAGCCATTTGAGAAGTATGAAAAAAAAAACTAAGACAGACTAGAATTAGGATCTCTTAACTCCATCTCGATTCATCTGTAATGCTTCTTTATACTGAAAAATGTTTCAAAGTCAAAATCTATTTAATTGCTCTTTTAAGATTCCCTTGGACCATTGTGGAAACCAAAGGACGAACCAGTTTTACGTAGCAGTCAAGATTCAAATAATCTATGAACCAAAAAATGCTCTGAAATCGGGAGGCTTTGAACTACATTCTCCATTAATAAGCAGTCAAAACAAGTTAATGCATTATGCATACTAGATTCAGAAACAAATTATAAATTAGATCATTATAACCACATCAATTTATATCTTTGTTTAGTGGCGTGAGTATGAAGTGGGCCTGCTCCAAGATCTCCTTAATGAACCTCCAACTATAGCTATACTCCAGTCCTTCAAAGCGCGGGAATGTTCGGGCCCTGTCTTCTGTTGGGTTTGTCTAGCCTATCAGTTTTTTTTTTTGGTAATAAGCTTTTCTTTTTGTCAACATTTTTTTTTTTTTTTAAAAAGAGATAATCATACCAATACCATTAACCTTCTCTTTTATAGATAAAATGCTCAGCGTAGGATAACTAATTCTTTTTCCTTAGTAGAGAAACGCTTAGCATAGAAGAACAAAACCATTTGAGGGAACTTCCAGTTATTATATTCAATTGTAACTTTTTATTATTTATCTTTATTATATTTTGTCTTTTCAAGCTTCTTGGTTTCTTTATGTTGTAATCGCGTTTTCAGTTTCTTATTATATATATATATATATGTAAAGTATATATGTAAAGTATTCTCATGTATTACTGGTTAGGTTAAAAACTTAAAATATCTTTCAACAGAAATTTTCGAGCTACCTTGCGAATGCTAAGCACGCAAACACGTCCATGGAGGTTGATGTTACACGTATATGGCCTATCCTATTGTCCCTTAAAGATTAAAAAACTTCTTACATGTTCCATTTTGTTTTTTCCTTTTGAATAAATATTCGTGCGATGGTGATAAATTTTAGTTAAATCTTGTTCATCCACAAGTAGAGAAAGGCATATCTGTTGGGAAGACTAAACTTTCTATATGAAATACTAGAAGACAAAGAAAATTAAGTGTTCTAATGTCACAAGCTAACTCTTGAAAGCATTTTATTAAATAAGTTTGCGTAAAACTAAATAAATGGAACTATCCATTTAAGAAGTATAACTATTTGAGTATTTCAAATACGGAAGAAATCATAATAATAGAGACAGCATATATGATTTTTTTTATGGATAACTTGCAAGACTTAAGATCCATAGTATCTACTTCAATAAACTAGCACAAGAATCTCTATTAAGTTTTGCTATAAAAAAAATCTCTATTTAAGTGTTATTCTATCCACGCGCTCTTATTTGTGTGGACATGACATTTTGGGTTTGCCAATCATAGAAATTTATCCTAGTGAGGAGTGACGTCTCATCTTTTTCCTTCCCATATTTTGTCCAACCAATAATTGACTCTCACATTTCAATCCTTCTTTGGTTTTAAGCAAATAACAAAAATAATTTTTATACAATCTAAACCAACCGAAATATTCGGTTTGAAACAAACTACAGTATATGATTTAACTTACTTTAAATATATCCAAGAAATTGAACTAGACCAAACAAAATCCGATATAAAACCAAAAAACATTGATTAAAAAAGAATTATATCTTATCATCATTATTATTATGACTGTGAATTTCCCTTGTAAGAAAATATATATTAAAAATATTTACCTTTTAAACAAAATTTATATCCATTTTTATCGGTTTTTATTCCGTTCCAACTTGTTGGATACAAATCACAACATACAAATTTGATCTCTTCGCTTTTAGATATGGATTTTCCTATCTAGATTTAACATTCTGGTTTTAGTGTAAATTCGGAAGTAGTCATCACTATTTTACAAATTCAGAAAAGCCACCATACAAAACAAAAATAGAAAAACCCTAAAAAAAAAGGTTTTTGCTAAAAATAATCCAAAACTTGATTTTGAATGCAAAAGTAGACCCCTGAAAAAACATTTGACAGATATAACCTATATGGGTAGTGAAAAGACCATTTAATCATGTATGTGTAAACAAAAAACGGATGTTCTAATTACCGTTTTCTCCCTTACGAAGTCTACTAAAGTAAAACTGAAGTCTACTAGTAGACTTCATTTTATCAAATGAAGTCTACTAAGTAATTAAATCTGTAAATTTAATTTAAAAATTTATAAAAAATTATTTTGGTATGAAATTTACCATCATAAATTCCGTAATAGTAACCAAAATGCAAAAAAATTATTTTTTCACATTGGTAAATGGAAATGTATGTTTTTAAATTAAGTAGAAGTAAATTTATTATTTAGGTTTTAAAAGTTGTAGACTTCAATATTGAAGTCTACTAAACCGTAAAAATTAACCTAATGGACATTTAACCGAGATTAAACCGGGAATAACTTCCCTTAACCAAGAGAAACTGCCTTTAACCAGGTAAATTAACCTAGACCCCGGAAAATTAGCAACTTTAACCGGAAAAAACTTACCCGAACCGTACGGAATTACCAGACTATATATACGAATTACAGATCCCGTTAAAAAAAAAACCATCGAAAAGTTCGTGTAAAAAAAAAAACTCGAAGGCGATTTCCGTTTCTCTGCTCCGGCGCCGTCGACATTCAGAACTGCCGCCGATAAACTCGTTCAGGCAAGTTTTCTTTCTCCAACCACACCCCCATGCTTCCCTACTCCTCTGTATTCATCACCGTTCCGTTTTCTAAACCCCCATTTTCCAGATCTGAAATTAGGGGTTTTTTTTTTTTTTGCAGATTTGCTTTCGCCGTTGGAGGTTAAAGTAATTTTCTGCCTCAAAACGGTTAGTAGATGTTGTTCTGAAGTTATATACTTAGCAATTCTTAAATTTCTTCTATCTTCCTGTAATTTTTGTTCCGTCGGGTTTGAGATCTGGTTGTATTTTCTCGGCGCCAGCTGCATCTAATAAAGGCGGTAACACTCTAAACTTTGTAGATTGACTTCATATACAGTATTTATCATGTATTGATTGCTTCGGTTGGGTTCTGTAGACTTCATATGTAGTATTTATGATGTTTTGATTGCTTCATATACTGTTTTTTTAATGTTAAGATTGCTTCGGTTGGCTTCAGTAGACTTCGCGACTCGGATTGTACTTAGAATGTGAAAGTAGACTTCATTTTGTGAAAGTAGACTTCATTTTGTGAAAGTAGACTTCATTTTGTGAAAGTAGACTTCATTTTGTGAAAGTAGACTTCATTTTGTGAAAGTAGACTTCATTTTGTGAAAGTAGACTTCTTTTTGTGAAAGTAGACTTCTTTTACTGAAAGTAGACCTCACATATTGGGAAAGTAGACTTCATTTTGGGAAAGTAGACTTCATTTTGGGAAAGTAGACTTCATTTTGATAAAGTAGACTTCATTTTGAAAATGTAGACTTCATTCGGGTATAGTTTCAAACCGTTACTAGTTTTTCTCGTTAGAGCTTTGTTACCGTTGATGCAGGAATCTTTGTTAGATAATGGCCTCTGAATTCCCCAGAAGACTTTACACCAAAGGGTTTGAGCCAGTCCCGGATAAAAGCATCGGCTATTACGCTGATGATTATAGGCTGGTCCCTGCACTAAAGTCAGCTCTAGAGGAGGATGAATGGGAAGAGATTTACGAGTCACCGTTGGGTGTCTTTTTAAAGTTCCACGAGTTGGATTTTGGTTGGGCTTCTAGGCTGGTGCACCACATGCTGACCTTTCAGATAGTTTGCAAGCAGAGGTACGAGATATGGAGCCTCATTGGTACCACTCCAATTCGGTTTTCATTGCATGAGTTTGAGGAGATCACCGGACTCAACTGCGGGTACGTGGATGACTTGGCTTTAACTGATCTTGCGCTTGAAGATGACACGCGTGCATTTTGGGAGCTAATGGGGGTCGATGCCAAGTCGGGCCCAAGCACTACCAAAATTATCGAAGCCTGTTCCAACTGCTCATCATGGTCTCGTGATGATAGGCTGCGGTTGGGTTATCTTGGGATCTACGCTGGTTTCATAGTGGCAACGAGACCCAGCTCATCCACAAATGTCAACCATGCCAGACTAGTGATGGATCTCGAAGGTTTTAAGGAGTTTCCATGGGGAAGAATTGCTTTTCAGCATTTGATCAATTCTGTTAAGGAGAAAGATCTCAGCAAAAAATTCATATAGAAGGATTTGTGCAAGCTCTTCAACTGGGGGTTTACTATGCTCTACCGGATTTTTCTGCTGAATTTGGCGAACCATTGCCAAATGTTACTGAAGAACCTCTTTTGCTGGCTTACAAAGGATCCAGAGGACGAAAGAACGTCAAAGCCAACATGCTAAAACAGGTACTGTATTAGTGTAGTAGACTTCTATGTAGTAATGAGTTTTCAATGTAGACTTCAGAAGTAGACTTCATGTGTAGACTTCTGTATGTGTCATTAATAGTGTGTGACATTCAGGAGTAGACTTCTGTGTTAGACTTCAGGAGTAGACTTCTATGTTAGACTTCAGGAGTAGACTTCATACGTAGTTTTCCGAGGCTTCATATGGCTCTAAATCCATTTATTAATTGTGTTTTACCAGGCTCGCATACAGTCATGCGTGGCTAAAGACTTGGCGGATATGTTTCCCGTGTGGGATGATGACGAACAGGATCCAGATATTGTCAAGATTGTCAATGCACTCCATGACCCCAATTTCAAGTTCTCAAAAAACCATTGGCCTTTGGAAGGTGTTTTGGGTGCACACATCGTCAAGTCAGAAGCCGGAAATAGGAGCCTTCCCTCAGATGAATCAAGTCGCAAGAGATCCCGCACAGCCTCTGCGTCTGCCGCATCATTCGTTGGTGATGAAGGGGTCGGAGTTGTCGCTACTATGAAAGAGCACTTCGACCAATGCTTCAAAAGCTTTTCAACCAAGATGCTGAATGGTCTTGGTAGCTGTGAAAAGCAGATCAAACTTCTCACCGAGAAGGTTGAATCTGTAGAGCGTGCGGTAGAAGAGTTGACTATAGTGTCGGCGAAGCACACTGAGGAAGAGCCAACCCAGCAGCAGGGCACTGGATCCAAGAAGCATGAAGGGGTTAGTTCCAAAAACCCTCCGCCTATATGAAAACATTACATGCGAACAAGATCACACAAAGTTAGGAACACTTAATACTAATGTCATTTGAATTCGAACATGTTTACTACTGTTATGTACCATGTGAGATTATTTACTTATGTTTTCAAAACTTGTTGTTTACAATTTTCAGACTATGATAAAACATGTTACTAAATTATAGCATTGGTGTACTTATTTGTATATTCATGCATGTTTCTGACAATAAACTGCAGAGTAATTCAGAGAAAGATGATGCTACGAAGAAGGCTAATGTCAACGTTGGTGCGTGTGAGAGTGTTAACGCCCCCGGGGATGCAAAAGGAAAGAAGGCTGTCGTTAATGAAGAAGAGGCCCCTGAGCCTAGTATTTGTGAAATTGACCCGAAGACGTGTGATGTAGACTTCGATGCGGTTGCACTTGCCAAAAATGCCAAAGCCAGAGAAGCGGCTCAGCTAGTTGCCCGAGCAACGAGTGCCCGACATCGCCAGCTGGCTGCGACACAGAAGAGTCCCTTCTTAGGAAACAGCACCGCAAAGGCCATCATTCCATCGTCGGCATCTCACTCCGGCCGTGCCCGTGGATATGATCCTTTTGATCAAACCGGTGTCAAGGCGAAGCATACCACTCTAATGAACTTTATCAAATCAAACCCGTAAGTAGACTTCTATATGTATGTAAGTAGACTTCCTCATAGTATTATTTCCTTTCTAACTCTTTCACTTGTACAGTGCCTGGCCAAAACGCCCAAAAAACTCTTCGATCGATTGGTATTACATTCTCCGGACACCGACGAAATGGCTAGCTGATACGGTTAGTGTTTTACTTTCTCATAGTAGACTTCGTAGTTAGACTTCTTCCATATACTTCTCCCGTAGACTTCTAAAATAGACTTCGTTTGCAGACTTCACTCATTTCTTATTTTCCCCAATGTGCAGCACATAGAAGCTTACATCAACCTACTCAGGCTGCGATTATCCAAGCATCCGGAGTGGTTTGTATCCGACCGGATTTGCTTCCTAAACTCCATGTTTGCTGCGTGACTACGAAGCCTTCAAACAATCCGAGCCGAATGCAGATGGGTCTGGCAAACTTCTACCGCCTGGAGCATATTCGTACTACACTGGCGAATTACCTATCTACTGCCAGACTAAGAATACGTGGGCATATGATGTGGACTCGTTGTACTCTATGTTGCACATTAGGGAGGACCATTGGGTAGCAATATGGGTCTCATTTGTGACGAAGCATATCACGGTATGGGATAGCCATGCGGGAACCAAACATGCATCTGACGAACAAATTGCTGAAGCTGTGGAGCCTCTTGCGGTTATGATACCCTACCTTCTTCAGACCTGTGCACTTGAGGATGACAAGTGGAGATTCCCTTACACGCCGTTCACCCATTCGCGAGTACCAGGTACGGAGATACCTCAAAACATTCAGAGTGGCGATTGCGGCGTGTACTGCCTGAAGTACATCGAGTGTCATTCATTGGATTTGCCCTTTCCTCCGGAGCTTTGCGATAAAAACATGCGAAAAATCAGGGAGAAAATGGCTGCAGAGCTCTATGACGAAACAGGATGTAAGGGCCATGATAAGCTAGATGCAACCGGGTTGGATGTCTATGATATGCAAGCTTAGTGTTTTCGTTCTTAAAACTAACTTTGATTTTTATGGCAACTTTTGGGCTATTTGCATAAATGACATTCAATGTGATTGGAGGTCATTTTAGCAATTGGTAGATGATAGGTGTGGAAGTTTTTTGGCCACCTATCTTATAATTAACTTGCCAAATATGTTGTATTTTCGTTTAGGATATTGTACTAAAACTGAAGTCTACGACTGAAGTCTTTGACTGAAGTCTACTAAGTTGTCATTGTATCTGTACTGAAGTCTATTAAGTCTATTAACATGTTAATATTTCAAATTTTCGATTTCACCCTTATAATTAAGTTCTGTAATTTTCGAGTATACAAAAGTATGCGGAAAAGTGTACTAAGTTGTCATTGTATCTGTACTGAACTCTACAAACGAAGTCTAACATAGACATGTAAACATTAAACTAAATCCAAAAAACATAAAACATGGAGTCAACTAATTTCACCGCATAGAGACTTTTTGTATCAAAGTAGACTTCACGATGAAGTCTACTTTGATAAGCTGAGTACCTTAAAAATCGAAAATTCTGATTCAACAAGAAATATTCAATGAAACGGAATAAAAAAACCCTAGGTAATTCAATCACTAATTAATAAACAATTGTAAACAAAAAAATTTGAATTTTTTTTTATAGATTTGCTTAAATGGCGTTTTTACAAAAACGTCTACACGTAGACTTCTAGTGCAGACTTAGAACGTAGACTTCACTACGAAGTCTACTTTTATAAGCTAAGTATCTTAAAAATTGAAACTTCTGATTCCACCATGAATATCCAATGAAATGAGATAAAATTCAATGGATAGCTCAATCACCTAATAAGAGGCAATTCTGAACCAAAAAGTTTGAAAAATATTTTATACATTTGCTTAAAACGCGTTTTTAAAAAAACATAGGAAAGTAGATTTCTTATTTAGACTTCGAATGTAGACTGGAGGAGAAGTCTACTTTTTCATTGAGAAGTCTACTACTGAAGTCTACTAAAAAAAAGGTTATTTTTGCAATTGACCATTCCGTTGAGTTTTTCTTCAGTAGACTTCAGGTGTAGACTTCAGGCAAAAAAGGTTACTTTTGCATTTGACCACCGCATTGACTAACACAGTAGACTTTTATTGTAGACTTCATGTAAGAGTAGACTTCTCTGGCAGTCTACGTTTGAAGTCTACTGTTTAAATAGATGTCTACGGAACAAAATAGGTTATTTTTGCAATTGAATTTTTTAGTAGACTTCACAATGAAGTCTACTCAAAAAATATTCCTTCTAAGTTTGACCGAACACAATAGGTAGACTTCACAGAGAAGTCTACAGTTTGTAGACTTCTCTGTAGACTTCTTTGTGAAGTCTACTGAAGCGTTTTGAAATTTTTTTAATTTTTTTTATTTTTGAAAAACATAAGTCAAACACAAAAATGACCTATACGTTTTTGGTCAAACTACAAAAGTAACTTAAATGTAGACTTCGTGTGCAGACGTAAACAGTAGACTTCAGTTAGAAGTCTACATTAAAAAGTCAAAATACGGTCAACTACAAAAATAACCTCTTTTCTTTCGTAGACTTCTTAAGCCGTCAGATGAAGTCTACTATGATTTTTTTTGTTTTCAAAGGATATCGAGTAGACTTCTCGTGAGGTTTAAAGAAGTCTACTTTTTAAAAGTCAATTGCAAAAATAACCTTATGTTGACTCATAGACTTCACTATAGTTCACGAAAAGTCTACTTTAGCGATATAAAAACTGAAATGTGGAGAAATTGAAGTGCGAGGATTACCTTTGACAAAATTGAGCTCCCCTAAGTTTCTCTTATCTACCCAGAACTTATGATTTCACTGAAATTAAACAACCCAGATGTCGAGTAAACCAGAATTCACCGCAAAAGGATGGCGCGAAGCATTGCAACTATGCCCAGATGTTTTGGAGAAGAAATTATGATAGAATGAACAAGGTTATGAGTGAATGAGCTTAGATATTTGTTTTATTACAGCTTTAAAACAGGTTGATAAGCATTTATTCCATTTTCATGGTTGTTCATGGTGGTTGAAGGTATTGAAGACGATGGCATTCTCGTAATTAAAAAGTCTTTAGAAGGTCCAAGAAGACTTTAGCCAATTAAAGAAAAATCGAATTATTATATGTATGATGACATTTTTGTTAATAGTTTAAGTGAGAAGGATAAAATTATGAGAAATTGGCAAAAGTTAGAGAGAGAAAAAAGGTTAGTTTTGTGTTTGACTTTGAAATATGGTTTAAATCTGAAACTTATAAAAAAAACTTAAAAAAATAAAAATAATTTACGCTTATCTCATTTTGGCTTTATATAATACCCCACCACCATCTCTTGTCCATCGTTCAAAATCCTCTTCTTTTTCTCTTCTTCTTCTTCTCCAAAAAATTTTAAAACAGTGAAGAAGAAATGAAGTTCTTTAACCCAACTATGGCGATCCTCTTCCTAACGATGATCGCCGTTTCATCGGCGATGGACATGTCAATCATCTCCTACGACGAGAGCCACCACACCGTCTCCGGCGGCCGGAGCGACGCCGAGGTTAAGAGACTCTACGAGACGTGGCTAGTGAAACACGGCAAGGTTCAGAACTCTCTTGTTGAGAAAGATCGGCGGTTCGAGATCTTTAAAGATAATCTCCGTTTCATCGACGATCACAACGCGAAGAATCTTAGTTACAGATTAGGTCTTACGAAGTTTGCGGATCTCACTAACGATGAGTATAGATCCATATACCTTGGAGCTAAGATGCAGAAGAACAGAGAGAGAAGGGCCAGCACACGCTATGAGGCGCGTGTCGGTGACGCGCTGCCGGAGAGCGTTGACTGGAGGAAGGAAGGTGCCGTGGTTGAGGTCAAAGATCAGGGAAGCTGTGGTAAGTTTTTGTTTTTTAACTCAATATACCATCATTTTTTACAGTTCTTGATTCTTACTTCTTTGAAATTACTAGTCTAGGTGGAGAAAATAAACTGTTTTCATCAAATATCTGTTAGGGAAAAAGACAACTATCTCTCTGCTTCTTTCAAAAGATATTGGAACATCTGAAAACGACATATTTGCCCCTGTGAGCTTTTAGGTGAAATGAAGGTGTTTAAAGACTAATTTGATTTTGAACAAAAAAGAGAGACTAATTTGATTTATGATTACTTTATTTGAGATTAGTTTGGATTTATATGAAACTAGTTTGAATTCAATGGTTCATAATCTTGTAAGTCCAGTTGAGGGATATTCCTTTACATAAAATGTTCTGGAAAATTTTCTTTGCTTAATTTGATTTGGTTTTTACAAGTTTCTATGCAAAATTTATTTGATTTAAAACATCTTGTATATGAGAGTATTCAGTTAAATTTGTTCATGTTGTTGGGAATTTCACAGCCAGAAGTTTCTTAGCCATACTTATGTTAGAAATTGCACAATATAACAAGTCGGTTGATGGAAACCAAGAGACATGTAATCTAGTGGTTAGTACTAGTGCGGTCATATGTCACCAACCAGATTCAAATCCGCATTTAAGTAGGTTGTTGACAAAAAGAAGAAAAATCGGTTGGTGGGTGATTCTTTATTCTCATAGTGACCACTGATATTAGTAGTATGTTCTGTTTTTGATGTTAATGGTTTATCATAAGCTGATGTTTGATGACTAATTATTTCTTTTTTCTTTTGGTAATGAAGGTAGTTGTTGGGCGTTTTCAACCATCGGAGCAGTGGAAGGCATAAACAAGATTGTAACCGGAGACTTAATATCCTTGTCTGAACAAGAATTGGTCGATTGTGACACCTCATACAATGAAGGTTGTAACGGAGGTCTCATGGACTATGCATTTGAGTTTATCATCAACAATGGTGGAATTGATTCAGAGGAAGATTATCCTTACAAGGGAGTTGATGGACGTTGTGACCAGAACAGAGTGAGTTACAGTAGCATTTGTTTTGATTTTACTCTTAACAACTAGTGAATGATTCTTATATCACCTTTGTGGGTTTTCTTGTTGCAGAAAAACGCTAAAGTTGTCACAATCGATTCATACGAGGATGCACCCACTTACAGCGAAGAATCCTTGAAGAAAGCACTTTCTAACCAACCCATTAGCGTCGCGATTGAGGGTGGTGGTCGTGCGTTCCAGCTCTATGATTCGGTACGTATGTTTGACCATGTTCTCATAGTTCTTGGATTTTTTGTTTGCGTTCTTGAATGATAGCCTGGATTGTTTGTTTGCGTTTGCGTTTACATATACCATCTATATATTAAATTCTTTTGTTAATTGTAACGCTAAATACAAACAGAACAGAGAAACTCTGTTTGGCGTTTGCGGTTACATTTTACAAAAGATTTCTACGAATTAACGTAAAAATGTTATTATGTTCCGAATATGGAAAGTTGTATTCACAAGTTAACGCACAAATTGGCGTATGAGACAATTGCATCTCATATTTGGTTGATTATAAAGTAGGTTTTACTACTTCGATCTCAAATGTTCATATTGTTTTTACTCAACTTCGTTTTCTCATGTGTTGATGTGCGTGTTCTTTTCCTTTCTAAAGGGTATATTCGATGGAGTATGTGGAACACAACTAGACCATGGAGTTGTGGCGGTCGGATACGGAACTGAGAACGGCAAGGACTATTGGATCGTAAGAAACTCATGGGGAACAAGCTGGGGAGAGAGTGGATACATAAGGATGGAGCGTAACATTAAGGATTCATCGGGAAAATGTGGAATTGCAATCGAACCTTCGTACCCGATCAAGAATGGCCAAAACCCGCCAAACCCAGGACCTTCACCACCATCTCCCATCAAGCCACCAACCCAATGTGACAGTTACTACACTTGTCCTGAGAGCAACACTTGTTGTTGTCTCTTTGAGTATGGAAAGTATTGCTTTGCTTGGGGATGTTGCCCACTAGAAGCAGCCACGTGCTGTGATGACAACTATAGCTGTTGCCCGCACGAGTACCCGGTTTGTGACCTTGATCAAGGAACTTGTTTAATGGTAAGTTCTGATCCTCTCCATTTTTTTTCAAGAACAACAGCATATTAATATGGTATTGCTTGAATCTCACGTAATCTTTTGTGAATTTATTTCATTCGCAGAGCAAGAACAGTCCGTTTAGTGTTAAGGCCTTAAAGCGCAAACCGGCAACGCCATTCTGGTCAAAGAGCAGGAAGAACATTGCGTAAAGAGAAGATGGACACACTGAACATTTGTTTCTTCAGAGAGGAATCTTTGACTCACATGAGCAGAGAGATCTCTGAAGGAATTTATCTGATGCTTTTTTAATGTTGTTGTTTATTTCATAACCAGATACATAAAAATGCAGCTGTTTGGGTTTCATGTATATATAAAGAACCCTAAGCTTCTTCCAGTTTCTTTAGTTGGGTTTCATTGATACAGTAAATTTATTGTTAATTTAAAAGGTTAATATTTATGGCTGTGAGGTGAATACTTTTCCTCACTTAAATTTCAAATTCTCTCATCTTGTTTGTATACACATATGTTGATCTACTAGACATTGTTGAATGTAAGGAGCAATAAGCTTGTCAATGTGATGAATGCAAGTGTATGAACAAATTGGGGAGGCTTTGAATGCAAATGCTCTAGCAATTGTCTCTATATGAAAGAACAAGACACTTTTGTCGGTAAATGTTGAAAACACTTTTGTCGGTAAATGTTGAAAATCAAAACTTTCTCAGATTCTTTTTGAAACAATCCATGACTCATATTCTCATTTCATTTTCATTTTTTTTTTTTGAATCTATTCATTTTCATTTCTACGTTTTTTTTCTTCTACTTTTGGTCATTTCTACTTATTTTTTTCTACTCTTTTCATTTTTATAGATATATGCATTAAGATTTTAAAAGGTTAGATGATGTCAAAAAAAAAAAAGGTTAGATTTTGAAAGGAGATTTGTATTGAAAAGTGCGGACTACTAGAGTTCTCTTCTCATGTGTAAGATTCTACAGGTTGAATTAGTTGGGGAATTTGATCATAAATGTGACAGACTAGGGTTATTTAAAGACTAAACAAAGTTTGAGGCTTTAATCGGATAATCTGAGAATTTTAGGGAGCATATATGAAATTCTATAAAGATATGTTCGTCGGAAGAAGAACGCTAGAGAGAGCAATGGAGAACGTTTTGTCTCCGTCGCTGGCAGGTGAAATCGGTGCAAGAGTATCGTCTCTGTTCGTTTATCCGATTAAATCATGTAGAGGTGTTTCTTTGTCTCAGGCAGCTCTCACTCCCACCGGTATAATCAGACACTATTTCCCATTTCAGATAAAGTCTCCTTTTTATCCTTTTTTCGTGGTTTCGATTTCAATTTTTCCTTTTTGGATTCATAATTGAGCTATTTGTGCTTTTGGGTTCAAGTGTTTGTTTCCTTAGTCTGTAATTAAGGGTTCATCAATTAGAGAAACTCGTTGTTTGCTTCAGATGGTGTGCTCTTGTTTATGGGTTCTTGATGATTTGTCGATTATTTGATTAAATTGAAAATTGGGTGTTCTAAGTAGTCTTGAGTGTGACTCTGTAAGTTCTTGTGTGGATTGATTTGGTGCTGGCCAAAATGATGGATGCTCTAAAAGTCTCTTTAAGACGTAGAAATGTGAATGGCTTAGTGGCTGTAACTCATAACAGTTTCTGTGTATTTATTTGAATATAGGATAGTGGCTGTTGTTATGTTGAGAGCTCATGAGATTAACTTTGAGTGATTTGTTGGGGAGAAAATTGAAAAGCTAAGCTAAATTTTTTGGGGTTTGGTTGCTCAGGATTTCAATGGGATCGAAACTGGTTGATTGTGAACTCTAAAGGTCGAGGATTGACTCAAAGAGTTGAACCAAAGCTTTCCTTGATTGAAGTAGAGATGCCTAAACATGCGTTTGAAGAGGACTGGGAGCCTGAGAAGAGCTCTAACATGGGTCAGATTGATTTTATATCTTCTTCTTCAAATGAATTTTCATTTATGAACATAGTCTATTTTTCTTTCTTTCTCATCTTTTAGGCTCTGTTTTCAGTGGTTAGAGCTCCTGGTATGGATGCACTTAAGGTCTCACTAGCTAAACCCGAGAAAATAGCACACGGTGTCTCAGTTTGGGAGTGGTCTGGCTCCGCGCTAGATGAAGGAGAAGAAGCATCTCAGTGGATTACAAACTTTCTTGGGAAGCCTTGTCGACTTGTTCGTTTTAATTCAGGTTTCATATACTTTTTTCCTGTCTTAATCTTATAGCTTTGACTCCATTAAGCTCACATGTTTGCTGTTTAATTGCAGCCTCCGAGACTAGACCTGTGGATCCAGATTATGCTCCAGGTCACTATGCGATGTTCTCAGATATGTACCCGTTCTTGCTTATATCACAGGTCAGTCACCATATAAGAAAACGAGGATCATTTTTCAAGTTCTTTCTTTCGGTTCTGTTCTAAATACTCTCATAACGTTCTACAGGGCTCTCTTGATTCCCTAAATAAGCTTCTTAAGGAGCCTGTACCGATCAACCGATTTAGACCCAAGTATGTTCAAAGGAAAGTCTCTTAAAAGCTATAATTGCTTTGTAACATCACTTGATAACAGTCACTTGGAAATGTGACAGCATCTTTGTTGATGGATGTGAACCATTCGCTGAAGATTTATGGAGAGAGATTCTTATAAACGATTTCACCTTTCACGGTGTGAAATTATGCTCCCGTTGCAAGGTATGTTAAAAAGAAAGCTTGGCCTAGTTTAATCACTCCATGAATCTTCTATCTTGCTTTGTTGTCTCAGGATAAGCTTCTTGATTTGTCCATGATCAGGTACCAACGATAAAACAAGAAACTGGGGTTGGAGGTCAAGAGCCGATTAAAACTCTGAGGAATTTTAGGTCAGACAAAGTTATACAGCCAAAGAAGAAACCACAGGGAAAGGTAAAAAGACCATTGTTCCGTTTATCATCATAACGAATTAATATGAGAGTTTCAATTGATAGATTTGAAAATGATGATGATGATGCAGATATATTTTGGGCAGAACATGATTTGGAAAGATCGAGTCAGTGATGTAATGGGAAAAACAATTAAAGTTGGTGATCCTGTTGTTGTCCTTGCAAAACTCTCCTCTCCTGCTGAAGCAGCAACTTAAAAAAAAGGTTTAGTTACTTCATCCAAGAAACTTTGCAGCTTGTTTTAATCATTGTGTTCATAAGAGTATGAATTGTAAATTGTATCTTTCACAAGAACCATGAACACATTTATCAGGAAAACCGGTTCTTATATAGCTCAAGAACATAAAACGAACAATGAGCGTTGCTTTATTATCTCATCTCTCATTGTCTCTCTCTCTTCTCCTTCCCTTATCACTCCAATGAGCATCTCTATCTCTTCCACTCTCCATATGCCCCTCTCTATCTCTCATCTCTTCGAGGCGTCTTCTTCTTCTTCTTCTTATGTCTTCCTCTTCCCAACTGTCTCTATCTCTCTTCGACTATCCACACGCCTCTCTCTATCTCTCACCTCTTCGTGGCTTCTGCTTCTTCTTTTGTCTTCATCTTCCATAGTGTCTCTATCTCTCCTCTTGTCACTCCAATGATCGTTTCTATCTCTTCGACTCTCCACATACCTCTCTCTATTTCTCATTTCTTCGTGGTGTCTTCTTCTGTCTTCATCTTCTCTGCCGTCTCTTTCATTTCTCTCCCTGTGTCTCTTCTCCCTACTCACACCATCATCATACCTTTTTTCACTGTCCCTTTCTCGTACCTCTTCCCGATGTTGTGGTTTTGGCCTTTTCGTAATGATATCTTTGCTGTGTTTGTTATTCACAGATGGAGAAGAGATGCTTGACTTGAATAGCTTCGCATCGTTAACATTAAGATCCTCTACATGGTCTACAAAGGCATAAACACTACTATCCTTGTCCAAACCTTGAATTACAACACTTTGGACTGTGTTACTTTCTGGATTGAAGTAGAGAACACGAAACAGATCAGATTCATATATGTAATAATTTTCCACCTTCAAAACAATTTCACCTGGTACTCCAACAACGGAAAGACTGAAGATATCAACGACTTCTTTCTCCGGCAAAGTGTAGACATATTCTGAAAATTCCTGTTTCTCAATATCCTCGAAAACCAACATATGCAAGTCAAAGGAATCAGCATCATTCCTTTTACAACTAATCCCACCTAATTTACCCTTATAGTTTACCAATTTAGTAAACCAATCACAAAAGCCAAGAAGAGACGTCCAACCATATTTTCTATACTCAATAAAGTTGAATTTTTCAGACCGAACATCGAAGCAATTAAACTATCACATCAGACGCTTCATGACCTCGTTCAGCAAAGTAGTACAAAACCCCATTGATGCATATCCCTTGGGAGTATGGCTCATGATCTATGGGACACGTCATTATGCTTCCAGTTCCTAATGTGAGAACCTCACAAGTTGGACCAGCAATGACCAAGACCTTGAATTGCTTGTCAATCGAATCAAACCCTAAAAAGCTATACAAACTTCCTAAAGAAGTATACAAGGATCTGTAACTTCTCAGTTTAGATAAGATCGCATAATGTCCCGTGTTAGGGTTAGCTATCACAGGTACTAGATTGTCATCGTCCTTTGAGATCAACGTTTCAGAGAAATAGATCAAACCAGAGTCATAGGTACACGAAATATGCGTACTGCCTTGTGGGAACTTCATATGAAAATCGGCTGCTAGTACAAGAGACGATGAAGACGACGACTTCTCATATGGATTGTGAGGCTGAGGCGTGGAGTAGAAGCTCCACTGATCCTCTTTTCTGACGGCTAATAAGAGACGTGGACGAGCTGAGGATTTGGTCAAGAACAGCTCTGTGAAATATGGACGGTGAAACACGGAACACCATAGCTTCGAGACGCAATAAAACCTAACGATTGACTTTGTAGGCAATCTCGAGAATATCGGGATAATGAGATCAATTGGGATGAAATCTGAAGTATCTCCTCTATTCATGATCGTTTTATTTCTTGTATACATTATATGGGGTAATGGGATACAAATCAGAAATCACAGAGACTATATATATTATATAATGCTTTCCTTTTAGGGGATTTTTTTTTTTTTTGGTTTTCCTAATTTTTTATGACCTAGCCGACAATTATGTATCGTGCAAGGCACGTGGGCAAGTAAAAGTTACCAAGAGCTTTTTCTTTCTTCTTCTCCTCTTGACTCCAACTTACAGATTTGGCTTATGCGATTAATTATCGTACTCGTTTCGAAAGTTCCAAGCTTGAAAGAAATTGATTCTGTTTCCTTTTCCTCTGCTTTTACAACTTTTTTTTAGTTTTGTTCTGTGAGTAATCTATATACTGTATGTCTTTCTTATAAAGCTACATTGGCGTATTTCTGATAAACTCGACCAAGTATTGTCTGGTTTCTTCTCCGACATTACCACAATGAAGAATTTGCATGAAGCAGTTTTGAAAAATCTTTGCTTTTCAGTCACTTAAAGAGGAGCTGCAAAGGAAAATACTGTCTACATAAAAAAAAAAAGAGATCCCATTAACACATAATGCGTGAAATTGATGGGAGACTACCATAAGCTAAACAAAGATATATTATAAAGCAGTCACTTATTGAGGAATAATATACTGACTATGATGGCCCTGTATTTTCAAGGATAAGTCACTGTTTAGTTTTTAAGCCATTGTATTACGAACTGTCACTATTGAGGTCTATTTCCGCATTAAAGAATGTTGGAGGAAGAAGAACATACTGTACAAGACTTATACATTCTTTTTCCTTAAACAGATTACGTAAATTAGCATTTTGGATTACAATCAATGTGTTTATCTTTCTCAACTATTGGATGTAACCAATGAAGAGTACAATTCTCTAATAGCATAATACATAGGAAAAGAAATTAAAGAGCCCTCTTGTCTGTAGCAACTCTATAAGTTCGCAGGGGACTTAAATAATTATATAATCATAAAAAGCATGGCTCTGCACTTGCCTCACTACAACATAAATCCAATGTTGACAATCCTACACGGCATAAATTTTTTTGGAAAAATCATCAATTCCCCAAAGAGGAGTATCTGCTTGGTTTGTTAGTGATATCTCAGAGTAACTTATAAAGGTCTGATCTGGCACTGTGAGAAGTTATATTGAGATAAGTATTTTCAGGACAGTGTATCTTCAAGCTGCTCATTGGATGAGTAAATCCAAAGTCTTCCTTGGCTTTACCGAGAAGATTTTGAAACAAAGGCTGGTTCAAGTAAGTGAATGGATCAATGTATCTCTGCTTATTCATCCCGACGTGCACTGCAAGAAACCCATATGGTGCTGAAGTTTCTTTCATTGTTCCTGCTACAGAGCCACCAAGAATCTTCTTTGCAGCCAAGAAACCTATTACCAAAGATATTTTGTGTTTCTGAAACTAAGTCTTGACTTCTAATCCAAGTTTTTTGAAACCAATCCAAAAACTCTTTGCACCGTCGTCTCTGGCTAATCAAAAGTGTTTCCTTTTATCTTTAGCAGTACAAACTAAATAAAATAAAGAAAGAAAAAAAGAAAAAAAGCGTCTCATATCTCATATCACAGATTTGATTGACACAGAACTCCCGACTATAACTAGAGAGCTTAAAACGCATAGAAAGAGCACAAAATAACAATGACCTTTGCTTTCATCTAATCCATCTCTCATTGACTCTCTCTCTTCTCATCCCCTTATCACTCCAATGATCATCTCTATCTCTTCGACTCTCCACACGCCTCTCTCTATCTCTCACCTCTTCGTGATGTCTGCTTCTTCTGTCTTCATCTTCCCTACTGTCTCTCTTTCTTATCCCCTTATCACTCCAATGACCGTCTTTATCTCTCATCTCTTTGTGGCTTCTTCTTCTTCTTTCTTCATCTTCCCTACTGTCTCTTTCATTTCTCTCTCTGTCTTTCTTCTCCCAACTCACACCATCATCATACCTCTTGTTACTGTCCCTTGTCTGTTACCTCTTCCGGATGTTGTGGTTTTGGCCTATTCCCAATGATATCTAGGCTGGGTTTGTTCTTCAAAGATGGAGAAGAGATGCTTGACTTGAATAGCTTTGCATCGTTAACATTAAGATCCTCCACATGGTCTACAAAAGTGCAAACTCTACTATAGTTGTCCAAACCATAGATTTCAACAGTTTGTTGAGTGTTACTTTCGGGAATGAAGTAGAAAACATAAAATGGTTGAGATGTATGATAAGTATGTGTCCTCGACAAAACAATTTCACATGTAGTAGTGACTCCAACTATGTAAAGATCGTGGTGATTAGAGACTACATTCACTGGCAAAATGTAGACATACTTCGGCAATTCCCGTATCTCTATATCCTCTAGAACCCATATACACAACTCAAGGGATCTAACAGATATCCTACAACGAACTACTCCTAACTTACCCTTATAGTTTACCAATTTAGTAGACCAACCACATAAGCTAATTGTATACTCAATAAAGTTGAATTTCTCAGACCTGACGTCGAAGCAAACTATCAAACTAGACATTTCATGAATTTGGACAGCTAAGTAATACAAAACCCCATTGATGCATATCTCTTGGGTGTACGGATCATGGTGTATGGGACACTGGATCTTCCTCCACCTCATTATTCCAGTTCCTAATGTGAGAACATCACAAATTGGATGACCATCCATGAACAACACCTTGAATTTGCTTATCAATCGAATCAAACCCTAAAAAGCTATACTTGCTAATGTAAGTTCTCAGTTTAGGTAAGATCGCATACTGTCCCGTTTTAGCGTTAAATATCACAGGTACTGGATTGTCATCGTGATTTGAGATCGACATATGAGAGAAATAGATAAAACCAGAGGCATAGCGACATGAAATAAGCGGCTCGTCTTGTGTGAACTTCATATTAATTCGGCGGCCATTACAAGAGATGATGATGACTTGCCATTTGGATTATGAGGCTGAGGCGAGGAGTAGAAACTCCACTTCTTGTGATCTCGTTCGACCGCAAATAAGAGACGTGGACGAGCCGAGGACCTGGTCAAGAACAGCTCCGTGAAATCTGGACGGTGAATATGGAACCCCATAGCTTCGACATGCAATGAAACCTAGCGATTGACTTTGCGGGCAATCTTGAGGATATCTCTATAATGAGATCAATGGGATGGGATCTGAAGTTTCTCCTCTATCCACGATCGTTTTATTTCTCGTATTCATGGGCTACAAGCCTACAAATCAAAATTCACAGACACTATATAATGCTTTGTTTAGTTTTTTTTTTTGTTTTTTTTTTGTTATTTTTTGTTTTTCTAATATTTTTAAGACCTAGCCTACAATCATGTATCGTGCAAGGCATGTGGCATGTAAAATTTAACTTTCTTCATTCTTCTTCTCCTCTTAAGTCAACATAGAAATTCGGCCTATGCGATTAGCTATCGTACACGTTTTGAAGGTTCCAGCTTGGAAAAATTTGATTCTGTTTCCTTTTCCTCTGCTTTTTCAATTTTTTGTTTTTGTTTTTTCTTTTTGGTTTGTGAGTTAATCCATGTCTTTCTTATAAAGGTACGTTGGAGCTGGTGAGGGAGAAACAATGCAGCTAACAGAGCTATGAAATTCTTCAAAAAATTATAGAAAACAATATGTCGAAGGCCCTTTAACCAAAAAAATAAAAATAATATAAGCAAATCTTTCCAATTGTTTTTTTTGTTATCCGAAGGTAAATCCCAGGTCCTTCGAGCCCAGACTAATCCCCCTTAGACTCAACATCTTTTCATGTAAGTCCAGTAGCGGCCCACAAAATTGGATGGCTAAGAGTTAATAATGTGACAATTCCGCATCTAGCACTAGAAGGAAACCACCCCACCACCACCTCTTGGTTATCTTTCCATCTTTCCAATTGTTTGCATAAAAGATTTAAATGTTTGTTGACTTTAAGCAAATAAAAGCATCATCCTTTCATTCTTGTTGTTGATGTGGCTAGTGCAGCATCCTGAGTTCGTCTAACATCTTTTCTAAAGATCGGTTTGATTGTTTTACCTTGGATCTTCCTCAATTAACACCTTGATGTGAGAGGGATTTAAAAAAGTACTTAGAGATGGTGTTTCTAATTGTATTTATCAACTAAATTGAATCAAATAAATAATGGTAATTATCAATTAGCCTAAAACACTATGAATGCATAGCATTTATTCGAAACTTTTCTCATTTTTATAAAGTTAATAAAAGCTAACTCACTGTTAATGGAGGAAAATCCAGACCTCGAGGAAGTAGTGACTTTGGAGTAGTTCGCCATTTTTTTTTGTCTTCCTCCAAATTTTCCACTTCATCGTGGATCTTTGGTCCCTTGGTGGATCTTCCTCCATTAACACTTTTATGTAGAGATGGATTAAAAAAAGAGAAATTAGGCCTCCTAACAAAAACCAATACAGGATTTACAAAAATAACTAATGCAAATTCCCTATACTGTTCAATTTTCAATAATACAAAAACCCCTATTTGGACTATTAATGAAGATCCATACTCTCTAAGACACTTGAGAAACTTAATCTATCCCCTACTCCCTATTCTAGAATAGGGCATTAATAAGGATGTTAACACCGCTTCGTTTAACCGGGTTCTAGACATTTCAATACAGTTCTCTCCATCTAATACCCTAGTCTGAAGTTTTTCAAATTTCGAATCCACACTTCGCTCAAAGTAGGAGAACCGACATATCTCTCATATGGATCTCCCACTTCTTCCGGCCCGGATGTTCGCCGCTGGAGAAGAACCATCTGGTGAGAGAGTGAATTCGTACCATAAGGTGAAGACGACTAACCACATTCTAACCGCTCTGGAGGAAGATGAAAAGGAATTCATGCGGCGTTCTCCGTTCGGCAAACTTATTGCGACGGCGGAGAAACCAGCCTTTTCAGATAGTTTCGGCCATTATTGTATAACCCGACTTTTGAAGGTTACAAAGAGGCATGAAATCTGGATTTTATTTGCTGGGCGCCCAATACAAATTTCGTTGAGGGAATTTGCTATTGTTACTAGCCTTCCTTGTGGTAAACTTCCTAAGAAGAGCAAGAACAAAAAGAGAAACCCAGTCCGCGAGAAACCGTACTGGCCCGACCTATTTGGAAATCTCAAGGCCTGCAGTGTAGATCTCGCAACGAAGATGTTGAAGAAGAAGACCATTGCTGATAAGACGTCTCGCCTCAAGTACGCCTGCCTCGCCATTACCAGAGCTGTGCTTTGTCCAACAAACCACATATCTAAAATCATCCTTGAACATGCTGAGCTAATCAGAGATTTTGACGAATTCCTAGCTTATCCCTGGGCCAGGGTCGGGTTCGAGTTGCCTATTTCTAGCATCAAGACAAAGGATGAGGTTGCGCTCGCGCAGAGCACCGTTGATGTTAAGGGTTTTTTCCATGCGATTCAACTAATTATGGTGGAAGCGGTCCCTCGTTGACTGAAGTTGTCTAACTAAATGACTCATCCTCATCTTAGAGTCAGAGGGAAAGGAAGAAGAGCTGGATATGGATGTTCGATCTGAACCGCAGGAAATTAGTGGTAATGCATCTGACTCGGCCATTTTGAACGGTTGTGAGAAAGCGAATGCAAAACAGTCAAGTACCCAAGATCATCCCAAGCTTGGTCTGAGCCCTAGCCACGCGAGGGAGCTGGATGAAGAAGCACATGTACATAACTTGTTAGACCTAACCCCCTTTGTATATACGATACCTATTTTATTACATCTGCAATAAATAGTTTACCTGTCTAACAAAATGGTTTCACCACTAATCCTTGTTGTATACGTTACACATTCGATTTACTTCGCATTTAGTATTTTATCTGTTTAAACTTTTTGATTGACTGCTAATCATTTTGTTTTCATTCTTTGTGGAATAGGCTTCTGTTTTTAGTATATTTCCCATCCCCGACAGCTTGTCATTTGAAGGTGTTGATTTTAGTTGGTCAGACGACGAAGATGATCCATCTGTTAACAATATGGTGAGATTGATTGATGAAGGATTCCGGTTTCAGAAAGATATGTTCAAGGGCGGTTTGACGCAGGTCGAGCTAGAAAAAAATACGCATGGACAGGAAGGAAATTGCAAAGAAGAAAGACAAAGAGAGAGCACTGGAGAACGCTAGTAAAACGGCGAACGACCCGGGGGGGGGGGCATGTCTTCTCCTAAGAGGATAGCTCAGCATGTTCTGCCTGTTTAGAGAAGGATATCTCGGTACTCGCCAACAAGGTGGAAGATATTGGTAATAGAGTGGACGGTTTGCGTCAAGATTTTAGCGGTTTAACTGAGGCGATAAGGTCTACTCTTGGTACCAAGTTGCAAGCAATGTCACAGAAGATGATTTCCAGTATTATGTCATTCTTGGACAAACCACTTTCAGATGTTGCAAATGGGCAAGGTGGGACTACTACTGCGATCAGTAACGCATTTCAATGTTTACCTGACGATCAAGAAAGGGCGGATACTAATGCTGCGGCTCGAAAGTAGACGACAGAGGACGCCGAAATCGGGGCTGCCATTAATATGGTCAACAATCTGGTAAATAATTTTTCTAATTGTTACCCTGTGTAGATAATGTATTTCATATTCTTCTTTTTAAGGTAGCACTATCTAAACCCTTGATATGCAGGATGTGTCTCCTCAGACTCATTCATCGTTGAACGCGGGTGCGGGTCAGCCTTTCTTGACACCATTTACTGCACCTTTTGGCAATTCTGAGATCTTGCCTCACTCTTCTGACGCCGTCATGCACGAACATTCACCCCAGTATGAGGATGACTCGGGTGACGACGCCATCGGGGAAGAAATACCAGGGAAGAAATACTGGATGATTCTACTCTTGCTGGGGCAGTTCGATCACGTCACCGGAGCAAGCGAGCCAGGACGTAGCCCCAAGGGTACAAACCCTACCAGGTTGATCCTAAATGGATTAACTGTACCATTTCACCCCACATTTTCTCTTACCCTCCCGAGAAAGTTTCTACGTTCTTGCAAAAATTTCATCGGCTTGAAGAATTGTTGAAGTCTCCTAGGTAATGTAACTAGGAATTCTTTCAAGCGATGTTGCTTTGTTTTCGAATTATTAAGTGGACTCGTTTTTCTATTGCAAGGTCATCATTTTAGGCAATGGTAGCTCCATAAACAATAAAGAACTGCTCGAGGTCGCCTCGCGAACAAAACATATATCATCGAAGGTACCATTCGTAATTGTATTAGGTAGATAATAAATACATGTATTACCGCTAATTGTAAGTTTGAATGATATTTTTTAGTTTAGTTAGTACAATTATGCCAGTACAAGAATCAAAGTCACATATAAGGTTAGATCAATACTTTGGGTATTACCGTATAACACGTATGAATGTAGCGGTACATCTATTCTATTAAAACAGAAGCACATTTAGTGCTTGCATCCAAACACACCTAAATTTTTTTAAAAAAATTATATGGATTTACAATTATCTTTATTTATTACAATATCATTTAAAAACATATTTTTTAATAAATTTAATTTCAAAAATTAGATATTAATTTAGATAACTAAAGATTTCCTTAAATATAGGTGATATTTAATTTAAATTCAAACTATTTATTCTTTTTAATTAAATTTAAATCTGAACATATATATATTAATTTAAATTACTTTAGACTTCGTTAAATATAAGTTAGATTAAATATGTTAGATTTGATTTAATATTTAAAATTCAAATAATATTTACAGAATAACACTATGATTAATGAATACGTTATTTTTTCAGTCATATTCAATCAGACTAAAATTTCACATATTAAAAGTTGATAAATATTAATATTATATAGTATATGATGAAACGGGTTAGATTTTTTTTTATAATTGTGGGGTTATGCAGGTTATGTTATCAAAACATGCAAGATATTAAGATAAAAATTATTTCAAAATTAGTAAATATTTATATTATATAGTAATATGAACGGACGGATTAGAATTATAGTTTTATAACCACAGTTACTTTTGGATTAATAGAATAAACGAATTAAAAATATGTTTTTATAATAACAGTTATTTTTTTTATTAATAGACCGGATTAGATATATGTTTATATGATTGTGGTCATAATAGTACTAGAAAAAAAATTAAAACACAAATTATATCTAAACATATAAATTAATCTTTGTCATTTATTAGAAAAATTATATTTATAAATAAAACATAAATTATATTACAAATTTTGATTATAAAATATATCCGTGCGGATGCACGGAGTAAAATCTAGTTTTTATTAAAAGAAAATGAGTTAGCTTGGCAATATTAAAGTTCCCAGTGTAGAAGTTGTTATTTATCCTCATCTTATAAATCCAAGATAACATAATTGTTAGCGGGAGTAAAAAATATATTATAACGCTAATAGATTGGTTGTATTGGGAACACTTATTGTTTTAAACATCTTTGTATGACTTTCTTTCCTGTGCATTTTCAGATGATGGATGCTCTCCTGTTTTACGCAAGGGCCGTATTTAGCCAGCAATTTAAAGACGAAACTTACAGCGGGACGGAGTTCTTGGAGACGATATTTTTAAATCAGCTCACGAAACAGCTTCACCGTTTTAGTAAGCTAGCACATACAGACATGCACTGTTTTTTATTTGGTGACACGGTAATGCATTTCTTGGAGCTAGTCACGACTGAATCTCCTGGCCCTGAACGTATGTACTGCGCATATAACCTGGACAAGGAGCATTGGGTAGGTATTTGTGTTGATATAGTGGGCGCATCCATTCACGTGCTGGACTGTAACCCAAGCCATCGCTCCGATGCTTTTGTGAAGAAGGCCCTTATGTCCATTACCCAGATGCTTCCGTACGTGGTCAAACAGGTTCTAAGCAACAAACAGTCCATCGACGACAAGTGTTTTTTTGTGCATAGGAGCAAGGGCATTCCTATGAATCCTGATATTTCTGACTCAGGGGTCACTGCCGCCCTTCTGATCATGGCTCATGCTATGGGAGGTTTTGAACGTTGCAAAAATATCAATCCCGTTCATTTGGCTTCAGAAAGCCACATATTGGCTGTTCGTATGTTTGAAGAATTTGACAGCCCTCTGTAATCCTATTTAGGCTGCTATGTCTACTGTGGATAGGGTTACTTACCTTTAGTATCTCTGGCTACCTTTCTTTGTGTACAATATTTGATTATGAATTTCATGACAGTTGGATTTTTTTTGTCATCGAATGTTGCATCACTTTTGTTTTTTTTTTTCAGATCGTTAACTTACTTGTTACATAAAAACAACAATTGTTATATGTTAACTTTAATTTTACCGGGTACAAATTTATTCAGTAAATAAGTTAATCCATTGGTGTTAGTACAACAATAAAAATCACATTTAAAGTTACATCACTAATCTCTGTGTTGCCGTATACACGGATGATTGCAGCGGTAACCCATGTATTAGATGCAGATATCTAAAATGAGTTAACTTAGTTCTAAATTATTCCAGTTTACAAGCCTGCCTCAAAATTTTTTATATGTTAACTTTTAATTTACCCGGTAAAAATTTATTTTGTAACTAAGTTAATCCATTTTGGTTAGTATAACAACAAAATTCCCATTTAAAATTAGATCACTAATCTGTGTGTTGCCGTATACATGGATGATTACAGCAGCAACCTATGTACTAGATGCAAAGAGCTAAACTGAGTTAACTAAGTTCTAAATTATTCCAGTTTACAAATCCAGCCCCATTTAAATATGCATTGATGGTATTGGGTCATCTCTTGCGATGACAATTATAGCGATCCTATGTTTTGGACCTAATCTTAACCATAGTTATGAATAAAAGAGATGCAACAACATTAAAGTGGACATTTTGATTCATTAATTAGAAGGTACTTTAGGAAGTGCAACATTACAACACCCCCTGCCAAAAAAGAATAAAGGGGTTCCTTTGGGTTTTTTCAACACCCAACTAAAACTTAAAAACATGCATATTAAGTTAAACGCCGACCAAACATGAAATACTTATGGCATCCAAAAAACTGCATCATGCCTTCATCCTAATATGTTGCCCCTTCCACACATCCTATGTTATATAGGTGCTTTGCAGGTCTTGCGGTTGTAACCAAAACCGCCGCACCTCCCACACACAGTGAAGCGCTTCACTCCCTGCCCAGAAATCAAAGTGTGCATATTAATATGGTACAACAACTTAATTACATGAAATTTAAAATGTTAACGAGATATCTATGTATTACCCCAAACTCTCCGCGAGATGGAAAGTGCTTTTTGCGAGGGCGTCCTGGTGGGCGCCTTGTATTCGGTGGCAGGAGGATAAGGGAGGAGAAGTCATCCCCCACAGTCATAAAGACCGTACCTGAATTGAGGGGGTAGATGCTGCATTCATAAGCTTTGCTCCAAAAAGCAACCGAGTACTCAAGACCAACATAAGCGTCGACTCTTTTTCCAGACCGCATTGCAGCGACGACAGCATGGGGACAAGGTAGGTCGTGCATCTCAAACTCATGGCAGGTACAAGTTTTCTTTTGAAGATTCACCAGGAAAGGCACCCCCTCTTTTTTCTGGATTTCGAACTCTTCATCATTGATCTTGCGGTAGCCATACCCAGTGGACTGTTCGAAATTCTTGGAAAGCAGTTCCTCCGCCTTTGGAGTAAGAGATGTACTTGCTGCAGCTGCTGCATCACGCCTCTCGCTAAACCAGCGCATTAGAGTAGCTCAGATGAACTCAATGAGGGGGATGATGGGAAAATCACGGGCTGCTGCTAGGGCGTTATTTAGAGACTCTGCCACATTATTTGTCATGATGTTATATCGTGCTCCAGGGAAATGGGATCAGACCCATTGTTTGTAGCCAATGGTGGTGAGGTACTCTCCGCATGCCCTGTCTAAAGACCTTATTTCGCTAAACAGTGCATAGAACTCAATGGCGGTGTATGCCTTCGCTGCCTTTGAGACCAGGTAGCCCAGATTCTTCTTTTTGAAGATGGCCTGAATGTTGCGGGTGAGGTGGAATATGCAAGCACAATGTCGCGCCAAGGGGTAAAGCTACATTTGGCGTTTAAACCAATTCATAGCTTAGGTAAACCAATCGCTAACATAGATAAAGACAAGTTTGATTATAATAAAGTTGTTACCCGTATACACACAGTATTAGCGGGTGCTATATTATTATTATATCAATAACCATATAGTTACCCATCTAAATTAATGGTTAACTGATAACAATAAATATACATGTGTTACCTTTCGCAGTCCATTGTAGATGGAGTTGTGCCGGTCCAACATGAAAACGAGAGTGCTACTGTCTGGGATGAGCTCCATCAACTTGCGAAAGAACCCAAGTCCACGATTTATCGTTTTCTCCATCTACAATTGCAAAAGCGATTGCGTATAGTTGGTAGTTCCCATCCTGGAAACTCGCAGTAAGGAGACACCCAGCGTATTTCCCCTTTAGATGGGTGCCGTCAATCACTATCACTTGCCTCATGTAGCTCACACCATTCAAGCATGCGCCAAGTACGAAGAAGAGGTACTTAAAACGCTGTCCCACACCCTCTTGGAACTCGGTTCCAAGGAAACAACAGTTCCTGAATTGGATTAGATGTTACCAACTTTTGGAGGAATGTAGGCAGTTCCCTATACGAAGAGCCTTCTGTTCCAACTCCTGCATTCATGGCCAACTCCCTGGAATGCCAAGATTTCCAGTAAGAAATGGGTACGTCATGCTTGTCCCGCATCATATCTCTCAGTTCGGTTGGGCGTGGGCCACTTTTGACACCAGTGTACTTGGCTCGGAATAAATTCCCTATAACGCTTGCGGTTGCCTGTTGGTGAAACTGGGCTCTGTCATCAACAGTGCAGCCGTGGTCAAGGTATCATCCGATAGCACTTCGGGTTGCGTCGGTGGCTGGCTTGGCCTTCCTTGACAGCCAATGATTAACCCCATATAAGGGGCCCGGTTACTTTCTTCAGTCAGCTTGCCATTACCCTTTGCAACTCGTGGGTCCACATCGGTTGGGACATTGCTCGAAGATCCAAGACATAGAGTCGACACTGGTCCCGCATCATATCCAACATTATAGTTATCATATAACTAAACAATAAACACGCTAACTAAAACGTTAGACAACGTACCTCCACATATTGGAGCTCTAAGTTTCAAGTTAACGATCGCTCTTGTCATACTAGGACGGTGGAGGAAACCTTTCTCACTGGAAACCCTTCCCGATGTGGGCCCCACATTCACTTCAGAAGACAATGCAGTACTGGAATCGTCATACTTCGTACCTGGGTCACCGTCCGCCAGATGAACATCATCCAACCCGATTAGCTCATCCTTGGTAAGATGCTCAGCAACTGCATGTTGCGTGAGCGCGCGGTAAAATCGCACCTTCTCCGTATAAACCTATAGTTTAGATACAATCATCACATGAATCAGATGTAAACCTACATTTGTATATATGCATTATTATTAGTCTGCCGGGAATGTTACCGGCGTATGTCATCTGATTGCGGCCAGCTGTGAGATTGACATGTTCATACCCGAGTGGTGGACCGATAACCCTGACGTTACAACGCCTATGGAAAAGGTACTGTTCCACATTGATAGCTCCCACCGTAACGCAGAGACCTATAGTTTTGCAGTCTAGTCGGACCACCATAAAAAGCTCCACGTCGTTGTTGTTTATGATGTCAAGCGGTGGTTTAGTTTCCCATGTGGGACAAGCATCCACTCAGGTAGCTGGTAAGTCATCACCATCATGTCATGCTTGCCGAAGCCATACCGGGCTCGAACCTTTTCATCAAGACTCTCGAAACTTTGATTCTCCCTTCACCATTATACTGTAGCTAAACTCGCCCACATCCGCCTCGAACTCCCATTCATCTATCATCGATTTCCTCCAAACTCCGCGACCAATTCTCACCAAGATTCCCATCACGAGCTTACTAACCTAAATATATCCAAATTTTGTCATGTTAGGTTGTTTCTTTGGGCAACAAAAGGATAACAGATAGTTTTCTATTTTCAGGAACCGACAATATTAAGTTACCGAAAGAGAAACATTAAAGAGATGTAATAAATGTACCTTTCTGAAACTGGTTCAAATAGAGATGAAAAAATTTCTTTTTGTGTTTAGATCGAGTGTTGCGGTGTTTGTTGTTGTTTAGATTGCTAACAATTCGAACACCCCTGATATAGAATTATATAGCGGGACAACATACCCTAAGAACCTTTACATACAGTCTTACACGTATACAGCGAGTTTGTCGATGAAATCTTTAAAAATATATAGTATTAAATGCGAGTTCAGGTGGGAAAAAATTCTGTGAACAGGAAGCTCCTTCGTAGATAATATCCCTATAATCATTACGTCCCTATAATCATTTGTTTTTCTTTTAATTAATTAACGTCTTCAAGGTTTTGATGGTAATTTCTCCAACCCTTGGCAACAGTACACGAGAGTTTTGCTTCTCAATTGGGTATGCGTTTCATTTCGACCCAATTTGTGTTTTTTCAACCAGTTAACTCATTAAAAAAGAGCTTAGAGATGGTATTTTTAATTGTATCTATCAACGAAATTGAAATAATAATAATAATTGTAATTATTGATTAGTCTAACACTATATGAACGGAAAAAAGGCCGATTAGTACCTCAACACCATAATCTGGTATCAATAAATACACACAATTTTGATAAGTTAATCAGTACCTAAACATATTAAAATTGATAAATAAATACCTCAACAATGTTTTTTTTTCTGGCCAATTAGTACATTGACTTTCTTTCTGTTAGTCAAACCTTTTACTTTGCAAACAAAATCTGAGTCGGATGCCACGATGGATGCAAACCAAAAACGACATCGCTTAAGTAAAAAATCTGGAAAAAAGGCAAAAACGACAACGTTTTACATTTATTCTACATTAATAAAAACAAACAAACGTCGTCGTATTGATTTAGAACAAAAATTAGAATCAAAACAAAACAAACGAAGTCGTGAAACATGATTTTAATGTAGATGTGTTTAGCGGTAAAGTGGACTAATGTTGTCGATATAATTTCACGACTTCGTTTGTTTTGTTTTGATTCTAATTTCTGTTCTAAATCTATATTAATTTTTGCATGCTGAGACATTTAAAAATATTAATTCAATTGAAATTCTAAAAAAGCTATTGAATAAAAAGAGTCTAAATCATTATGAACAGGTAACGTCTTTCCAAGTAATCTTTTGTTTAAAAATTGTGTTATTAGGGTGGCAAATCCAAATTTTGGGTTGGGTTTTTTAGGTTTTGGGTTGGATTTGGGTTATTTATGTTGAGAATTATTTGACCAAATTTGATTTACATTAAATTTGGATCAAGTTTTTTTGGTTTTAGATTAGGTTGAGTTGCTTGGATCATAAATAATTTGACAAAATAAATTTATATATAATTTTATTTAGGTTGTTTAGATCTTATATTAGATTTAGTTATTGAATATTTGTAAAAATAAGAACATCTAAAAAAATTCTTAACGCCAATTGTAATAAATAAAAATAATTTATAAAATCTAGAAATAAAACAAAACCACTATCTTTGGTTTAGTAAATTCTAGGAAAAAAAAACATTTATGTTTAGTAATGTATATACTATATAAATAATATATATATAAATAAAGTTAAATTTTATTTGGGTTTTTTGGTTATCAAATGACTAATTCAAATAACCTAAACCCAAATTAGTATAAATTAGTAGACTTAAATAGGTTTTTATAGAAATCATATCCAAACTAAATGATTTAATTGGATTGGATTGGGTTGGATTGCTTAGCCACCCTTCCATTTTACAGATAAGGAAGGATTTTAGGAATTGTTTAAAAGATGGATTGGCATTGAGACAAAAGTGAACCAGTTAAGGCAATTAAGAGTTTTAAAAAGAAATTTACCAATAAAGAGATAAATCTAGAATTGAGACAAGTACAAACCAATTGATGCAAAAGATTAAGAGTTTAAACTTTAAAGAAGAAATTCGACCCACAAAAAAAACTTTAAAGAAGAAATTTATCGATCGCTAAAAAGTCAAACATACAAAAGTTTATGTTTTTTATTATAACTAGGTGAATACCAGCACAATATGCAGATTTTTTTTCAACTATTTCAACTATTTCAAATCTCTATTTTCTATATTTTCGTAAAATTAATATAATCATTATTTGCTACTTGTTAGTATGTTATTATAAATAATTTAAAAAAAATCAATTTACATACTAAATATTATTAAGTAATTTAGAGTTATATAAAAATTAAATAAATATCTAACAATATTTCTAATTAATTATAACATAAATGTTTGTTTAACATTTACATAAATATTATTTAAGAACTAATTAATAAAATAAAATATTCATTTTGTTTGAATGGTTTAGAACTTAATATTAAAACTAGTTAACTTTCCCGCACCTTGCGCATACTGATATAATTTCCATTTGATTGTTTGAAAATCTAATAGTAGTTTGGATTCATTTGTTTTTTATTCTTGAGTATATTTGTTTGTTAGATTTCCTTGCATTTTAATGTTGGAAGACATGAACGTGAAAACAGTTTAGAATAGTAATTTATTTATTTTTTAATTTTTGTTAGAGTTTTTTTTGAAATTTCAGTTTATTTTTTATGTTTTGAAACGACATTCCATTAATTTTTATAAAGTTTCTATTTTTTGTTTCTTTTAACATTTTTGTTAGATTTCTTCTAAATTTTGGAAACATAAAAATGGTAAACACTAAGAGATATAAATTCAATTTAAAAAAAAAAACGTTTTTGTTAATTTTTTCTCAAAATTTTGGTTATATATAATTTTAAAAACAGTTTGATTGACTATGAAATTAAACACTAAACCATAAAAATTTAGACCGGTTTGTTTTAGGTTTTTTTTAACACATCATGAGATAAAAACCAATAAAAAAATAACACGTAATTGCAAAATATGGGTAAACGGTCTTTTTACAGCTAAAATTTTGACTATAAAATTAAACATTAAACGATAATAATTTAAAATTAGTCATGATTTTATATATAGGTTGCATTTAGATTTTAAGTTATGACGATTATTGTAGATTTTTCTTTTTTATTTTTTAAAAGATAAACATAATTTTACCTTAAGCAATTATCTATATAACATATATTAGTAATTTAAATATTTTCATAGATTTGTATTATGAGCAATATTTTCAATTTGTTTGTATATACGTTATAAATAGTATATAGATAGAATGAAAAAGAAAGCAGAGGTTAAACAATTTTGAAAAATTATAAGAGAAATAGTGAAAAGTGGCTGATATTCATATTCTAAACCATAAGAAATCGAAAAACCTTATAAACATAAAAAATCGTAAACACTATAATAATAATTTGTTTCTTTTAACATTTTAGTTAGATTTTTATAAATTTCGAGAACATAAGAAATGGTAAATTTCTAGATTTTTGTGTTATTAAAAAAAAAACGTTTTTGTTTATTTGTTTTAAAAATTTCTCGAAGAAATGGTAAATTTTTAGATTTTTGTGTTATTTTTTAAAAATATTTTAGTTATTTTTTTATTTTGAGAACATAAGAAAATATAAATTTCTAGATTTTTTTGTGTTATTTTTGAAAAACGTTTTTATTTATATTTTTTCTAAATTTTGGTTTAATATAATTTAAAAAACCGGTTTGATTTGAAAGCGAAATTAAGTATTTAACCATAATAATTTAGACCAGTTTGTTTTAAGTTTTTTTACATGTCATCAGATAAGAACGAATACAAAAATGACATGTAATTGAAAAATAGGGTTAAACGGTCTTTTTGCACCTAAAACTTATTTAGAACTGACGCGTAAGCGAAAGACTCTGAAACTCACTCTAAACACGACACCTAAGCAAATCACTACACAAATATTTTTAAAAATATTTTAGTTTATTTTTTTTTAATTTTGAGAACATAAGAAAAGATAAATTTCTAGATTTTTTTATGTTATTTTTTGAAAAACGTTTTTATTTATATTTTTTTAAAAATTTTGGTTTAATATAATTTTAAAAATCGGTTTGATTTGACAGTAAAATTAAGTATTTAACCATAATAATTTAGACCGGTTTGTTTTAAGTTTTTTTTTACATATCATCAGATAAGAACGAATAAAAAAATGACAAGTAATTAGAAAATAGGGCTAATTAAACGGTCTTTATGCAACTAAAACTTATTCTAGAGTTGACACTCTGAAACTCACTCTAAACGCGACACCTAAGCAAATCACTACACAAATAAGTATATATATATATATATATATATATATATATAAACTAGTTTACCAATACATCCGCTTCATCTATTCCAGATTTGATCTCCCCAAGCTTTCCTTTTTTCTCATCTGCAAAATTCAGGTAACGAATTCATCACCACTCTGGTTCTATCTCACCAGGAAGATACCAACACAAGTACATCATCATTTTTGTTATAACGGGTGCGAAAAGATGAAGCTATAAACGTAAAGAATGCGACACAGATTTAACGTGGTTCACCAACGATGTGTTGGCTACCTCCACGGACAAAAGAAACCGATTTATTAAGGGAGACAGAAGGTTCAGAAAACCCTGATGGAGGTTCTGAATCAGAATCGAAATACATCAGAATTAGGTATAACATAGATATTTATAGCTACCTAGTTAACCCTAACCATATTTGGACCTGTCACTCAGGCCCACGTAACGTCCTTAAGCTGATAGCTTCGGCCTATTACTTAAACCGACAATCTGCAGTAAACTCCAAAGCTCACATGCACCTCATCTGACAGCTACACAGCTTACACATTCTGCTAACAGCTCCACAGCTTACACAATCTGTTAACAGCTCCGCAGCTTACACAATCTGCTAACAGCTCCGCAGCTTACACAATCTGAAAACTCCACCTTCTTCAGTTTGCTGTGTAGCCAGCACCTTTGTCAGCTCACACCTTTCTCAGGTCGCACCTTTCGCAGGTCGCACCTTCTGCAGGTCGCACCTTCTGCAGGTCGCACCTTCTGCAGGTCGCACCTTCCGCAGGTCGCACCTTCCACAAGTACTTTCTGCAGGTCGCACAATCTGCATTATGCTTTGTAGGTTCGCACCTTCTGCAACTTGCACCTTGTGCACCCTGTACCTCTGAAGCATGTACCTCTGTAGCATGTACCTCTGAAGTATGTACCTTTGACAGTTTCAGATTCAAGGCACATTAACAAATCTCCACCTTGACTTGAATCCTCCAAACAAATGTATCAGATGCAGTTCGCACCTTACACAGCTTCAGATTCAAGTCATTCCAACAAATCTCCACCTTGACTTGAATCTTCCAAAGAGATGTACCAGATGCACCTTCACGATGCCAGATGTACCAGATTTCTCCTTTGCCCCAGACGTTCCAAAATGCACTTTTACTGTGCCGGATGTACTAGACGTCCCTTGTATCAGATGTACCTGATGCACGCTTACTGTGCCAGATGTACCAGCAGTCCTTTCTATCATATGTACCAAATGCACCATTATTGTGCCAGATGTACCAGATGCACTCTTCCGGTGCTAAATCTACTTGGTGTTAAGTAGAAAAAGATATCTCTACAGACCAGATGTCCCTTTGGACCAGATGTCCAGTCGGACCAGACACCCTTGCGGACTAGACGTTATTTCAGACCATACGCCTCTTCGGATTGGACGTTCTTTCAGATCAGACATCCTTTCGGACCAGACACCCTTCACCAGGCTCAGATGCTCCTCCGGAGCCAGATGCTCCTCCAGAGTCAGATGCCCCTCACCGGGTTCAGATGCTCTCCGAGCCAAACAACCCTCATCGGGTTCAGACGCTCCTTCGAGCCAATTTTCACTTCGGACCTGCAGTGCATAATTCACCATTTCTTCGGAACCATATACCTCTGTTGATCCAACCTCATTCCTTGTAAGCTGATCATGACAGGTACGATGGTGTATAATCTCAGATGGTGTCAGTTCTGACAAACCAACTTCTATATGTAGCTCTTGACCCTCTTCGTGTAGCTCCGAATCAGTCTCGTCACGACCTATATGCAGCTCCACCTGCATCTGTTGCTTCACCTGCTTGTCAAAGCTACTTTTCTCTATAGCAGCTGTGGTTAAAGGTTCATCTTGGAACCTTCTTTCTGAATCAACATTAGAGAACATGCACTTCGCTCTCCGCAGCAGCTTCTGATTCATCTGCTCAGATACACCTTTCGATTGTGATGTATCCGTAACTGCGTGATGTCGAACAACTCCTTCATCTTTGCATAGCTGATTGAGTTCTGATGAACAGAATTTCTCACCTTCCTCTGACAGAATTCGCATCTCCTTTTCACCTATACGAACAAAGCTCTTATGCCACAGCTTTGTCATATCTTTCTGGTGAACTTCTGAAGATGCAACATTCACAGAACCTGTAGCTGTGGAACCTTGCAGCACATACAACGTACCACGTTTGACACCTTTCAGAATAACATTTGAACCCTTGTAGACCTTTAAAGCTCCACCTTCACCTGAGTACTTGAAACCTTCGCTGTCTAATAGACTCAAAGATATCAAGTTTTTAGTCATTGATGGAACATGTCTAACTTTGTTAAATGTGCAGATACTACCATCATATGTCCTGAGCTTAACCGAACCTATTCCAGCAACCTTACAAATAAGACCATTGGCCATCTCAATGCTGCCATAAGCTACGTTCTCATAAGTGAAAAACCACTCCCTCCTTGGACATATATGATAAGACGCTCCAGTATCTAAAACCCACACCTCAGAAGAACGAGTGTGTCCTTCAGAAACTAGAGCAACGTCCTCTTTGGACCTTGTGTCAGCTTCTGCTACAGCAGCAGATTCAGATTGCTTCTTCTTCTTTGGACATTCTGATTTCCAGTGTCCTATCTCTTTACAGTAATTACAGACATCACCTGGTTTAGGATATTTTGCAAACGACTTCTTCTTGTTCTTCACATATCCATTACCACCGCTGACAAATAGTCCAAATTCTTGACTGTCTGTACCTGTACCAGATGCCTTATAACACAGCTCCCTGCTGTGAAGAGACGACCTAACTTCCTCCAGTGAAACTGTATCTTTACCGACTATGAACGATTGCACGAAGTTCTCGTATGATAACGGCAGAGATACCAACAGAAGCAAAGCAGCATCCTCATCCTCCACCTTAACATCGATATTACAAAGTTCTAGTAATAACGTGTTCAACTGATCTAAGTGATCCCTGAGTTGCGTACCTTCCTGCATTCTTAATGCGAATAGGCGTTGTTTCAGAAGCAATTTGTTTGTTAGAGACTTTGTCATGTACAATGTCTCCAACCTCCCCCACAGGCCAGCCGCAGTCTTTTCGTTTGCAACCTCGATGATAATATCATCTGCAAGACATAGCAAAATTGTTGAGTATGCTTTGTCCTCCAGACTTGTCTTTGCAGTAGCGTCGCCCTTGTTGTCTTTCGACAGCGCCGCCCATAAGCCTTGTTGCTTCAGCAACGCTCGCACCTTGATTTGCCAGAGACTGAAACTGTTCCTCCCTGTGAACTTGTCGATACTCACGTTTAACCCAGACATCTTCTCACCAGATGCGGAAACTCCCAGAACCTGGAGCTCTGATACCAGTTTGTTATAACGGGTGCGAAAAGATGAAGCAATAAACGTAAAGAATACGACACATATTTAACGTGGTTCACCAACGATGTGTTGGCTACCTCCATGGACAAAAGAAACCGATTTATTAAGGGAGACAGAAGGTTCAGAAAACCCTGATGGAGGTTCTGAATCAGAATCGGAATACATCAGAATTAGGTATAACATATATATTTATAGCTACCTAGTTAACCCTAACCATATTTGGACCTGTCACTCAGGCCCACGTAACGTCCTTAAGCTAATAGCTTCGGCCCATTAATTAAACCGACAATCTGCAGTAAACTCCAAAGCTCACATGCACCTCATCTGACAGCTACACAGCTTACACATTCTGCTAACAGCTCCGCAGCTTACACAATCTGTTAACAGCTCCGTAGCTTACACAATCTGCTAACAGCTCCGCAGCTTACACAATCTGACCTTTTGCAGTTTGCTGTGTAGCCAGTACCTTTGTCAGCTCACACCTTTCTCAGGTCGCACCTTCTGCAGGTCGCACCTTCTGCAGGTCGCACCTTCCGCATGTCGCACCTTCCACAAGTACTTTCCGCAGGTCGCACAATCTGCATTATGCTTTGTAGGTTCGCACCTTTTGCAACTTGCACCTTGTGCACCCTGTATCTCTGAAGCATGTACCTCTGTAGCATGTACCTCTGAAGTATGTACCTCTGACAGTTTCAGATTCCAGGCACATTAACAATTTTGAACTAATCCGTCTTCGTCTTTAATCTCAGCAGTGGTATTTGATCCAATTGGATATAGATTTCAATTTTTCCATAGGTTTCAGAACTGATCAGATCACTTGCAAGTTAAAGCTCAAATTTTCCATAGGTTTCAGAACTGATGGGATTTTTGCAGGTTAGGGTAGGTATATGCATAAACAGAAACCAAAATAAAAGATCGTTTGCTAAGATGAGAGGAGAAAGAGTGTGAATTGGTTACCTCCATGGGGTAGAAGGGAAGCCGAATTGCATTTTCTGGTGAGATTTGTTGATAGCTCGCAGTACTGGCGCTCGTATCCTTCAAACACGTCGCAGTACTGGCGCTCGTATCCTTCAAACACGTCGCTCTTCTTCTTCTTCTTCTTCTTCTTCTTCTTCTTCTTCTTCTTCTTCTTCTTCTTCTTCTTCTTCTTCTTCTTCTTCTTCTTCTTCTTCTTCTTCTTCTTCAGTTAGTCCCAAAAATAGTCGTCGCTTAGTAGTACTGGATTCGAAGTTGTTCGGATCACAAAATCGATTGAAACGCAGAAAGAATCAAAGAGGTGCTTCTTCTTCGAATTCCAAGCTGAGTTTCAGATCGAACGGACTCAAAACGCTGTGTTTCGTTCTTAATCCCATCCCATTTTGTAATGTCTTTAGTTCTTGACTTGACTCTGTCAAAATATTTTTTTTTAAATCCATAAAAATGAAAAAAAAGAAACAAACAAAAGTAAAACCAAGTTTGAAATTATAATTACAGATATAGATCATAAATTTTGTGTTTAGATTGTTGTATTGTTATTAGATCATCACATACTGGATCTATAAAATATACACTAGTTAATTTGTCCACGCCTCGCATGAGCTATACATGTCTATTAAATGTAATTTTATAAATAAATAATTCTAAGAACATTAAAATTTTTTTTTATCTATGTTCTAAGTTAGACAATCCGAAATTTACAAATAAGCTCTTGATTTTAGCAAAAGGGTTAAAAATCTTTCTGAAGTATATAGATAAGAAATCGAAAATCCTATTCTAGATATCATAATTAACAACATTTCATTCGACATATAGATTTCTTTTATTGTTTTTTTTTTAATTTTTTCTTAGATTTTTACTAAATTTTGGTTTTATAAAATTATAAAAATCGAAAACCCTATAAACATAAGAAATTATAAACACTATAATAATTAGCGATATTCTAACATAAATTTTGTTTTTTTTTGTGTTTTGAAACGACATTCTTAATTTTATTCTAATTTTTGTTTTTGTTTTTTAACATTTTAGTTAGATTTTTTTTAAAATTTTTGAAATATAAAAAATGGTAATCAATAGACAAATAAGTATATAGATTATAAGAAATCGAAAACCATATAAACTTTTTTTTTAAACTTTTTTGTTAATTTTTTTTTTTGTTTTCATACGACATTTCATTAATTTTTAAATATATTCCATTTTGTTTATTTTAACATTTTTGTTAGATTTTTTGTAAATTTGGAAATATAAGTTGAAGTTTTGAATAGATAATATATATTCATAGTGTTTTACTTTTGGGCTATATATGCCATCTGTAATATTTTCTCTCCATTTTCCATTTGAAAAATTCAAATCGTTCTATTAAAACTCTCATGGCTAAGAAACACATCAAGCCATTTCCGAAAGAACATCCGCCAAATGTCCACGAAGAAATGGAGACGTCAAAGGAAGACATAACGAAATCACAAACTCTTCCTATCGTCACCTTCACTAGAGATGAAGAGGAAGCGACCAAGTGAACGAACCTCCTCAACGGCCTCGAACGCTAAACGTGCCAAGCAAATTGACAAAAAAACTGCTGATATGTCAAAGACTTAAGAGTGAGGAAGATGAGATCGTGTTGCTTCACGTAGTCATTGATTTTGGGAAGTGTCCATTGAAAGATAAGGAATGATTTCACAAATCGATGTAGGAATCCATTAGCATTGAGGCAAGTAAGAATCAATTGATGCGAAAGATTAAGAGTTTGAAAAAGAAATTTATCGGTTGTGAAACTCGATCGCTCTCTATCTGCCTCACAACACTCTCGAATAGAAACTGACTAACACTCAAAGAATGAGAAAGACTGAAAGTAAAGGGACACAGAGCTTTAATGAGTTCGGGGCATTAACCAGCACCCTACCTGTGATATCCCGATTTCCGGTATATGTGAAAAGGCTTATAAGAATTGATTTGGCTACCTATGTCATCAAAGTACACTTATCTTTCCGGTCAAGTGTTTTAAGAGAACTCCAGAGTTAAGCGTGCTTATGCTGGAGAAATCTCAAGATGGGTGACCTACTGGAAAGTAATCTGCGATACCGTGCGAGTGAGAACAAAGCACGGAAAAAAGATCACGTGGTGATTGTAGGGACAGTAGACAACTCTTACGAACCTCCCGGACCAAGCAACTCCCGACCGTCGGACAGGGATGGGCCCATGGACCTAGAAAGAGGCCAACCGTCGGACAGTGATAGGCCAACAGGCCTAGAGAGAGGACGTTGAGCTCACTGGTAGGGACGGTTGGTGGGCCAACGGGCCTAGAGCGAGGACGTTGGGCTCCAGATTATACGGCGTTGGACTCACTGGTAGGAGTGGTTGGGGGCGTTCAGAGTTGATAGCCAAAGACGGATTCAGGGTCTCATGGATTTGATAGCCGGTCTGTCTGGTTTTCGGTAGGGAAGAAGGGTGCGGGGTCTCACAGTGTGGTATCATCAGAGCGTCAGGTTAGCCAACCGGCTCGGACCCGGGTGGCGTCTTAGGACGTGGTTGAGAATTCGAGGACGAATTCCTTGGAAGTCGGGGAGAATTGTGACATCCCGATTTCCGGTATATGTGAAAAGGTTTATAAGAATTGATTTGGTTACCTATGTCATCAAAGTGCACTTATTTTTTCCGATCAAATGTCTTGAGAGAATTCCAGAGTTAAGCGTGTTTATGCTGGAGAAATCTCAGGATAGGTGACCTATCGGAAAGTAATCTGCGGTACCGTGCCGAGTGAGGACAAAGCACGAGGAAAATATCACGTGGTGATTGCAGGGACAGTAGACAACTCTCACGAGCCTCCCAAACCAAGCGACTCCCGATCGTCGGACAGGGATGGGCCCATGGGCCTAGAAAGAGGCCAACCGTCGGACAAGAGTGGGCCAACGGGCCTAAAGAGAGGACGTTGGACCCCAAATTATACGGCGTTGGGCTCACTGGTAGAGGCAATTGGGGAAGTTCAGAGTTGATAACCAATCCAGATGAAAGATGGATTCGGAGTCTCATACATTTGATAGCCGGTCCGTCTAATTCCTGGTGGAAAAGAATGAAGCGGGTCTCATACTACCTCTCGCCGGCGGTTGACCCCGCCGGAATCCACTAGATCTCAGCTCAATACGAGCTACAAAGTTGCTATTCTCTCTCTCTAAGAGATTATCTCTCTTCTCCTTATCACTTACAAAAATTGATCTGAAAAGAAGATGAGTCAACGACTGGTCATACATAAGACTGTTACAGACATGCTTCACACAATGCACATGCGTGACCAATGAGGGAGTAACACCTAATGGACTTAAACCGTACCAGATTGATTCTCCAATCCTCGATTATCTTGAGATGAACCGCTCAAGACACTTCGATAGACTTGGTTATTCCAACTAATGATCTTGGCTACTAATCCTTCATCGGTAAAGAGATAAATTCAGTAAGAAGATAAATTTATCTTCTTCTTCCACCACTCTCTTCTTTGCCTTGCTCGTCTCACCTTTACTTTGTTTTCAAAGCAATCCCATTCGTTCCCCAAAATATACTTGGACATTTCAAAACATGTCTGATCGTTATACCTTTGGTTCTTATCTCCTAAAACTCATATTTTTAACCCTACCCTAAATCAATTTGGATCTCTTGTTAATCACTTCACCCATCGATTATACAATAAACCAATTTTAGAGACATTGTCTAAGCTTTTAACATTAAATCATTGCATCAATTGAAAAAAAACTACAAGTTAGATTTTAAAGGTTAGAAGATAGAATAAAAAAGTGAAAAAGGTTTCATAAATTATAATTTTACTCGGATTATCCATACGTTATGTGAAATCTTGTTAGGCCTCGATTATCTGCATTTACATCTGCGTTCACGTATATATTATTTTCTCAAATGAACTCACAGCCTTAGACATTTTTAAGAATTATGTTTTGATATATCTAAAATGAATATTTGTCTATTGACCAAACTGGTAACGCGTGGCCATATTTTAAGAAATTAAAATGCTTGTATAGAAATTGATTTTCGAATCAAATATCATTTATGATTTTATATTTTTTTTGTCAAATTTGATTGATTTGGTCAAATACCAAAATAGTTAAAAGTTTACTAGTTAACTTTTCTCGCGCCTTGCACGGGCTAATATAATTTCATTTGATTGTTTGAAATTTTAATAGTTGTTTGGATTCATTTGTTTTTTATTTTTGAGTATATTCGTTTGTTAGATTTCCTTGCATTTTAATGTTGGAAGACAAGATCGTGAAAACAATAGAAGAGAGTAAAAAAAACATAGTAGTATCCGAATAATTTAGTTTAAATAGTTTTGAGATCTTTTGATCACTATTCTATGTATTTTACACATAATTTTTTGAACTACCATATGAACTTATTCGATTTTGATCTCTATTTTTATTTGTTTTAAACAACACAAATACCATGATTCCATTTAATTAGATATATATATATATATATAAATATATTTTTACTTTTTTGTTAGTGTTTTTTTTTTCAATTTCTATTTTTTTTTTGTTTTGAAACAAAACCTATATCACGTAAGCAAATCACTACACAAATAATACATTTTTAAAAAACATTAATATAGGTTTACGTGATGACTCCATGAATTTTTGGTTAGAATGAAAAAGAAAAAAGAGGCTTAATAATTGTGAAAGTTGTGATTAAAAATTTGAGAAGTTGCTTATATTTATACTAAACCATAAGTAATCTTTGCCTAGATATTTGTTAACATTTTAGTTAGGTTTTTATATTATTTCGAAGATATTAGAAATGGTAAATTTCTTTTTTTAAAAATTTATTTTTATAAAAATATTTTTGAAGATATTAGAAAAGGAAATTTTTTTTCTTTTTAATTTATTTTTATAAAAAACGTTTTTGAAGATATTAGAAATGGAATTATTTTGAAGATATTAGAAATGGTAAATTTCTTTTTTTTTAATTTATTTTTATAAAAACGTTTTTGAAGATATTAGAATCGGAATTTTTTGTTGTCTTTTTAATTTATTTTTATAAAAACGTTTTTGAAGATATTAGAAATGAAAATATTTTTTTATCTAAACGTTCTTTAAGACATTAGAAATGGTAAATTCTTTTTTTAATTTTTTTTTTTTAAACTTTTGGTTGAATCTTATTTTAAAAACGGTTTTTTTTACAGCGAAATTAAGCATTAAACCACAATAATTTAGTTTGGTTTGTTTTAAGTTGTTTTTTACACATCATCACATGATAAACAATAAAAAATTGACACGTAATTGGAAAATATGGCTAAACGGTCTTTTAACGGTCGAAACTCATGGAGCTGACACATTAGCGAAAAGTGGTGAAACTCGCTGTGAACGCGATACGTAAGCAAATCACTACACAAATAAGTATATAGATTTATTCCAAGTAAAACTCTTTCCTAAAACTTTAGTATATATAGGTATGTTCAGATCAATGGAAAACGACACAAAATTTACAATTCTCTATATATGTTTTCAAACACACGGTTAAAGACTTTTAAGTTTTAAGTGAGGAAACATGAAAAGCTATTTCACATTCACCACTTTCTTCTTCGCTCTTCTCCTTACCTCATGTTAGTCATTTCTTCCTCAATATATATTTGTAAGTTTTATTTATATGTTGTGAAAATAACGATTAATGTAATGAGTTTGGTGTGTATATTTTTATAGGTGTGGTAATGAGTGCGAGGATGCATGAAAGCACAAATGGTGTGTTGCAGTTGCAGCCAATAGTATGCAATACCAATGAAGACTGTGCTAAGTTTTGCAAAGGTCCCATTCACAACTGCCAATTTCATACTTGTGCCTGCGTACCCGGAAATCCTAATTGTTGCTAGAAACATCCCCACACACGCATAATCTTAAACGTTGGATTCTAAATTTCGTTTGATTCCGATTCAAATATCTTTTGCATTGGAAGTCTATGTACGCAAAGAAATACAAATATTATGTTTATCTTGTTCTTCGACGATCCGATGGTTTAACCAAACTGAAACGTAACATCCTATCACGGCACATATAAACTCATTGTGGAGATATTTCGACCCTCAAAGGCACTACCTTTTATGCCTAATATCACCAACACACCAAAAGTAGAAAGCTTTAACGGATTGAATGAGTTTTACGAGTGAGCAAGAGCAAGTAAAGTGCAGAAAAATAAGAAACAGAGCACACACAGAGTTTAACGAGTTCACGCCCGGAAAAGGGTCGCTACGTCTCGCCGGGATCTTCCGGAATCCACTAGAATCTCAGGGGTTACAAAGAGTATCAGAAACATACACCAGCCCCTTTACAAGGCCCTCTACAAGTTTCACTCTTTCCCCAGATTCCCAAAGAACAGAACACAAGTTTAAGCTTTAATGTTATGTTCTCTCAACTCTCACACGAGTCACACTCTCTGTCTATCTTCTCAATGATGTAACATAGCTCTTTAAGTAGTCACGTCTTGACCTAGTTCCCTTTGCCCCTCCACGTAATTTCCATCACTTGAGACAAAACCGCATTGAATAAAAGTGGCACTTATCTCTAGTGAAACCAGGAGACAAGTCCGTACTATGTTTGCTTTATGGCAGGACATAAACGGCTCTCTTAAGTGGTCCTGAGCGTAACTTACGGTCACGTGACATTTGCCTTTGAGCTGCAGACTTCTTTTCCACGTCTAGCTCCCTTTTGATCTTGATCTTCAGCACTAATCCCAACAAAACTCCACCTAGTGATGAACGATCAACAAAAAACAGCTTGAGCCTGTAACATACATTTAGATAGACTGATGATTCCAGCTTCGCATGGATTCCGATCCCGATTCCTGAGTCTTCCTACTCAGTCTTCACTCGTAGCAAGTCCAATGCGGCTTGAAACTTGCTAACGGGTAAAACCTTGGTGAAAATATCTGCCGGATTACTCAAAGTAGATATCTTCAACACCTCCACAATTCCATCAGCGATGGTGTCTCTGATCTTGTGGTACTTAACAGCAATGTGCTTAGTCCTTTCATGATGCACATTATTCTTCGAAAGAGCTATGGCGCTTTGAGAGTCGCAGAAAATCTCAACACCTCCTTGCTTGTAACCAAAATCTTCTAGTAAGCCTTTAAGCCATATAGCCTCTTTCACTGCCTCATTCATAGACATGTATTCGGCTTCAGTGGTTGACAAAGCCACTACCTTCTGTAAAACTGACCTCCAACTGATTGTGTTACCCCCTAGAGTAAAGACCATTCCGCTTATGGACCTTCTTCTATCGACATCTGCTGCAAAATCTGAGTCGCAATAACCTTTTAGAACAAACTCAGAACCTTTGCTGTAACACAAACTTTTCTTCAGGGTCCCCTTGATGTATCTAAGAACCCACTTCACTCCCAACCAGTGTTCCTTGATCGGATTACTCATGAATCTGCTGATGATACCCACAGGGTATGATAAGTCAGGTCTTGTACCAACCATAGAATACATTATACTCCCCACAGCGTTTGAGTAAGGAACTGATTTCATGTATTCTCTGTCGTTGAGAAGCTGCTTGTCAGTAGCTGCACACATCTTCAAATGAGCTCCAAGGGGTGTTAGCACCTCCTTTGCTTGCTCCATCTTGTACAGTTCCAAGACTTTACCCAAATATCCTTCTTGAGATAACCTTAATGTTCCTTTAGCTCTGTCTCTCGTGATTTCCATACCGAGTATTTTCTTGGCTGCCCCGAGATCTTTCATCTCGAATTTGATACTAAGCTGTTGCTTCAATTCTGAGATAACTCCTTTGTCTTTAGCTGCAACTAGCATGTCATCCACATAGATGAGTAGATATGCCTTGTTGCCATCACCTAATGTTTTGATGTAAGCACAATTATCTCTTAAGCTTTTCTCAAAACCAATTTCCTTCATATAACTGTCAAACTTTTCATTCCATTTCCTCGGTGACTGCTTTAGACCGTATAAGGATTTGTTCAATAGACACACTTCTCCTGGCTTGAACCGATCCTGATAACCCTCTGGAGCCTCCATGTAGATCTTCTCATCTAACTCCCCATGTAGGAAAGCGGTTTTAACATCAAGCTGCTCAAGTTCGAGATCTTCTTCTACCACAATAGCTAACAAGATCCTTATAGAAACATGTTTAACTACTGGGCAAAAATCTCTGTGTAGTCTATCCCTTCTCTCTGAGCATATCCCTTTGCAACTAATCTTGCTTTGTATCTAGGTGTTTCTACCCCTGGGATTCCAGGCTTTCGTTTGTAGATCCATTTGCAACCGATAACACGCTGTCCCCTTGGTCTTGTAACAACGGTCCATGTATGGTTTTTGTCTAAAGAGTCCATCTCTTCGTCCATACCATTACTCCAGAATTCCCAATCACTGTCTTTCCGAGCTTCTTGAAAACTTGCAGGTTCTCTAGTATCACCATCAACAGTTGTAATGAGAGCTTCTGCATCGAATGCATCTTCATATGAATTCTCTTCACCACAGTCTTCACTGAAGTAGCCTTCTACATCAAACCTTCTAGGCGGTCTCAGTTCCCTTCTTGCTCTGTCACGAGCCAAGTGATAGCTTTCTGGTGTTTCAGCTATCTCATCTATATGTTGGCCATCTTCCGGTTGATGAGATCCTCCTGCTGACATTTGATCCATCTCCTCCTCTTGTTCATCGGAGAGATCTCCACCTAAGCTTGTATCACTTCTTTCTCCAAGGTCGATATCTAGTAGTGTATTCGACATCTCTCCTTGATCACTTAAGGTCTCCTTTCCTCTGAGAATAACGTCTTTATAGACTGCATTCTCTTGAAAGATTACATTTCTGCTCACCGTGCACTTCTTCTCTTCTAACAACCAAACTTTATAACCCTTCACTCCAGCTGGATAGCCTAAAAGAACTCCTTTCTTTGCTCTAGGTACCAGCTTCCCTTCATCTGAGTGAACAAAAGCCACACACCCGAATCTCCTTAAGTAGCTATATACCGGTGCCCTTTCGAACCATCTCTGATCAGGGATCTCGTTGTTTATAGCAGATGTTGGTGTTTTGTTGATGAGAATCACTGCAGTGCAGGTCGCTTCAGCCCAAAATGATTTAGGCAATCCCGAGTCACTTAACATACTTCTCACTCTTTCCATTATGGTCCTGTTCATCCTTTCTGCGATGCCATTTTGTTGGGGTGTGTAAGCACACGTCCTGTGTCGAACAATACCCTTTTGTTTGCAGTAGTCATTGAACTCATGGTTACAGAATTCAAGACCATTGTCAGTTTTCAATATCTTGATCTTCCTCTCGGTTTGATTCTCTACCATGATGCTCCATTCAACAAAGGTTCCAAAGGCTTCATCTTTGTGCTTTAGGAAGTAGACCCATGTCTTTCTAGTATAATCATCGATGAACGATATGAAATATTGACATTTTCCCAAAGACAATGGAACACTTGGAGCTCCCCACAAATCGGAATGGATATAATCCAACTTCTCTTTTGTATCATGAGCAGCAACAGAGAAACTGACCCTCTTTGTCTTTCCGTAGACACAGTCTTCACACATTCCTAGTGTTGACACCTTCTTCCTGTCTAGAAGTCCTTTCTTAACCATAATGTCCATATTCTTCTGACTTATGTGACCCAGCCTTCTATGCCACAGGACTGTGTCATCTGCTTTCCTTTCTGCAACTAGCGATTGACCACATTCTGAGCTACCCTGAAGTATGTAAAGTTTCTCATGCCTTTTCCCCACCAGGAGAGTTCTGGTCTTTTCTTTGACAATAAGAGTTCCGTCCCTTGATTCAAAACTACATCCTTGCTCCTCCAATGTTCCCATTGAGAGCAGATTTCTGTCCATATCAGGGATATATCGAACCTGAGACAGCAACACTGTTGTTCCATCTTCATTCCTGATTCTGACATTCCCAATGCCTCTGACCTTCGATGTTGTTTTGTTTCCCATTCTGACTGAGCCTCCACTGTTTTCTTTAAGGTCTTCAAACCACTCTCTTTTGTGAGTCATGTGGTAACTGCAACCTGTATCCATGACCCATACATCTTCTAGACTTATATCCGTAGAATGTAGAGCTTCTGATACATATAACCCTGTAGAGTCATTCTTACTCCCTTTTACCATTGCAGCTTCCCCTTTACTTTGATCCTTTGACTTGTTCTGAGACTTATGTTTGCTCGGACATGAGCTTCTGAAATGCCCTTCCTCACCGCAGATCCAACACCCTTTCTTACTCTTGGATTTGGATCTTTTGTTCGGTTTTGAACTTCGCTGATCTGACCTTCCTCTCTGTTCTCCCTTATCCTTGACGTATAGACCTTCTCCTTGTCCTTTAGAACCTTTAGAGCTTGATCCAAACTCTAGTTCCTTTGCGTAGATAGCTGAAACAACTTCATCAAGAGTAAGTGTTGACCTTCTTGACCCATATTTCAGTGTATCCCTGAGTTGATCGAACTGTCTCGGGAGAGACATGAGTAACAAGATCGCTTGGTCTTCATCAGACACAGTAACGTCAGCATTTTCCAAGTCTCCAATCAGATGTAAGAAATCGTCTATGTTTGCTTCGATAGACTGGCTTTCTGACATCTTGAAACTATAGAGTCTTTGCTTCAGATAGATTCTATTTGGAAGAGCTTTTGCTAGATAGAGCTTGTCCAGTGCATCTATCATTTCCGCAGCGGTTTCATTCTTTCTGATCTTCCTTAGAACCCTATCTGTAACACTCAGTATGATTGTGCTTCTCGCTTTCTTCTTTTTCTCAGCCAAAGATTCCTCCTTTTCTCTAGCGTCCTTGTCATCTGCATCTTTTTCTTTTGGATCTGAGCCCTTCTTGCTCGTAGCCTCAGTTTCTTCTAGGCATTTGCTTAAACCCAAGAGATCCAGATGAGCCAGCAACTTGTCTTTCCACAGCGTATAATCCCCATGGCCGTCAAACTTCTCCATCTCTACCCTTGAAGACGACATGGCTCTTACAGTCTTCAAGACTTCCGAACCACAAAACCACCGAAACCTGGCTCTGATACCAATATGTGGAGATATTTCGACCCTCAAAGGCACTACCTTTTATGCCTAATATCACCAACACACCAAAAGTAGAAAGCTTTAACGGATTGAATGAGTTTTACGAGTGAGCAAGAGCAAGTAAAGTGCAGAAAAATAAGAAACAGAGCACACACAGAGTTTAACGAGTTCACGCCCGGAAAAGGGTCGCTACGTCTCGCCGGGATCTTCCGGAATCCACTAGAATCTCAGGGGTTACAAAGAGTATCAGAAACATACACCAGCCCCTTTACAAGGCCCTCTACAAGTTTCACTCTTTCCCCAGATTCCCAAAGAACAGAACACAAGTTTAAGCTTTAATGTTATGTTCTCTCAACTCTCACACGAGTCACACTCTCTGTCTATCTTCTCAATGATGTAACATAGCTCTTTAAGTAGTCACGTCTTGACCTAGTTCCCTTTGCCCCTCCACGTAATTTCCATCACTTGAGACAAAACCGCATTGAATAAAAGTGGCACTTATCTCTAGTGAAACCAGGAGACAAGTCCGTACTATGTTTGCTTTATGGCAGGACATAAACGGCTCTCTTAAGTGGTCCTGAGCGTAACTTACGGTCACGTGACATTTGCCTTTGAGCTGCAGACTTCTTTTCCACGTCTAGCTCCCTTTTGATCTTGATCTTCAGCACTAATCCCAACACTCATGAAGGATAGTCTTGACTTCATCACTGCCCATTCTCCAAGAAAATAAGAAACTAACTGCGTGATTAAAATTTGTTAAGAAAGAGAGCAAGGGAAATGATGAAATGCAGTATCATAATTTATATCAATGATCAAACCAAAACATCCGTTTTCCTTTCCCTGATATATCAAACGTCCAAAACATCCGTTTTTCTTTACATTCATAGGAATTCCATTATGATTTCTTACAATTCAACCATCCATTCATTGATTATTAGCCAAATTAAAGCTAGCATCAAAGTTATGCATATTGAACTCTGGTCTTTGTGAAGTTTTCGATGATATCTGAGTTTGAGTTATGATTGATGACTGATTTGAGGAGTCGTTTCTTGTTGCTTGCAGCCATTGAGACACATCTATTTTCAGCATCTTGTACAACCCTTTCAGGACAGACACAAATTTTCTAGAATATTAAATTGCATATAAATTTCCAAATTCTCCATAAAATCCATAATGGAAGAAGCTTTTGAGATTCACTTAACTTTGAATGGGCTTCTATATCAATGATGCTACATAGTAGATCTTCTTCATTATCACCATGTGAAATTTGTAGAAGCCAGGGAAATCTAGATAGTCTCCAAATTATCAACCACACCAGACAAGTAAAAAGCATATGACATATTGTTTCAGGAGCTGAGCAACATCATTGACAAGTATGGGCTATTGGCTAGCTTAATTGTTGGCAACCTTAACCTACATTTAATTAAAGATAAAATGGCTATGTCCCATATTAACAATGGTAATTTTGAAAAGCTTTTGGTTTCATGGTATTTTTTCCTCTCAAGTGGCTGTAAAAATTTGCAAGTACACCAACAATAAGAACAGTTATTGACAATGGTAATTTTTGAAAAGCTTTTGATTTCATGGTATTTTTTCTTCTCAAGTGGCTGTAAAACTTTGGAAGTACACCAACAATAAGAACAGTTATTGACAATGGTAATTTTGAAAAGCTTTTGGTTTCATGGTATTTTTTCCTCTGAAGTGGCTGTAAAACTTTGTAAGTACACCAACAATAAGAACAGTTATTGACAATGGTAATTTTGAAAAGCTTTTGGTTTTATGGTATTTTTTCCTCTGAAGTGGCTGTAAAACTTTGCAAGTACACCAATAATAAGAACAGTTATTAACAATGGTAATTTTGAAAAGCTTTTGGTTTCATGGTATTTTTTTTCTCTGAAGTGGCTGTACACCAACAAGAAGAACCATATTTGTTAAAAACAGATTAAGAAAACTATATTATAACCAAAATTTTTTTGACAAAACAGAAATAACCGAAACAAAAATAAAAAACAATTCGAGTGGGTAAAGCAACAGCTTCCACCGAACTAATTCCCAACCTTACCTTTAAACCGACGTTCCTCCCACAAAACCGACAAAATCCCTAAATCGGGAAAAATCTCCTCTCCGCCGTGAACGACCGGAGACTTTTCGTGGATGGGCCAATCAACATCCGCCGCCGGAAATTCAATCCTCAATCGACGGAGAACCAAAACGTTTTCTTCCAAATTTCCAATCGAACCTGACAAATCTGAGGTTTTATTTGATTACTCATCGTCTTTACCCGACGAGTGCTTGGCGTTAGTGTTCCAGTTTCTAAACTCCGGTAACCGGAAAAGATGTGCTCTCGTTTGTCGACGGTGGAAGATCGTCGAAGGACAGAATCGTTACCGTCTCTCTCTCCACGCACGCGCGGATCTGATCACTTCGATCCCTTCCCTCTTCTCTCGATTCGATTCCGTTACGAAGCTTTCGTTGAAATGCGACCGTAGATCTGTGAGCATCGGCGACGAAGCGCTAGTTAAGATCTCTCTCCGGTGTCGGAATCTGAAGAGGCTCAAGCTTAGAGCTTGCCGTGAGCTAACTGACGCAGGTATGGCTGGTTTCGCTGAGAATTGCAAGGATTTGAAGATATTCTCTTGTGGATCTTGTGATTTCGGAGCTAAAGGTGTGAAAGCCGTGCTTGATCATTGCTCTTCTCTCGAGGAGTTATCGGTCAAGCGTCTCCGTGGATTCACCGACTTAGATCCGGAATCGATGGGGCCTGGCGCGGCGGCTTCTTCTCTTAAGTCGATTTGCTTGAAGGAGCTTTTCAACGGCCAATGCTTCGGTCCGGTGATCGTCGGCGCGAAGAATCTCAGATCTTTGAAGCTTTTTCGATGTTCCGGTGACTGGGACAAGCTTCTTCAAGAAATGGCGGTTAAGGATCATGGTATAGTGGAAATACATCTTGAACGTATGCAAGTGAGTGATCTAGCTTTATCTGCGATCTCTAATTGCTCAAGCCTCGAGATTTTGCACCTTGTGAAGACACCTGAATGCACGAACTTGGGATTAACCGCGATTGCAGAGAAATGTAAGCGTTTGCGAAAGCTTCACATCGATGGATGTAGAGCGAACTTGATCGGAGACGAAGGGCTAGTTGCGGTGGCTAAGTTCTGCTCCAAGTTACAGGAACTGGTGCTCATAGGAGTGAATCCAACGTCGCTGAGTATAGGAATGTTGGCTGCGAAATGTCAGGATCTTGAAAGATTGGCACTTTGTGGTTGCGATACGTTTGGTGATCCTGAGCTTTCTTGCATCGCTGCGAAATGTCCGAGTTTGAGGAAACTGTGTATCAAGAACTGTCCTATCTCCGATCTTGGGATCGAGAATCTTGCGAATGGTTGCCCCGGTTTAACCAAAGTGAAGATTAAGAAGTGTAGAGGAGTGTTGGTCGGTTGTGCAGACTGGTTAAGAACGGTTAGGCCTACGCTTTTGGTGAACGCAGACACCGTAGAACCAGAGAATCTTACAGAAGAGGCAAGCAATGATGATGATGTTGAAGTAGGCTTGCAAGAACACGGAGTCCAGTTCCCTCGTTTGATCAACAGCTCAGAACCAAGCATTGCGTCTGGTAGTAGAAGCCGCTCAGGGTATTTCAGTTCACGAGTTGGATTGTTTAGTTTGATGAGCCTAGTAGCTTGCACTTCGAGAAAACGGGCAAGCAGTTGATTAGTTAGTTACTTGATCATGTTGTTTCTTCACAAATGAAATTGTATATATATTTGGTTAGTTGATTGTTTGTTGATGCTGTACTCAATTTCGTGTATGATCTTTAGTGATCTATCAAGTTCCTAACACAAAGAAACATCACAGTCTCAAAATCAATGTCTTTGAGAGTAAAGCATCCATAAGCAAGAAGTGGAAATATAATAAGAATTAGAAATAAAGAAGTGAAGAAAAGATTTAGAACCAAATTTATTTACAGAAAACCATCACATTCTCAACATAGTTGTTATTACAGAAACATCAAATTCTCAACATAGTTGGTATCAGTTGCCCAGATTGATGTTCTTCTCTCGAAAGCTGAATTTGGCAAAGCAAAGAGATGCTTCCACCACATCTCATCTCCAAGCTTGAACAATACATATATTACTATAATCACAGAAAAACGGTCACTTTGCCTACTCATGTTAATGGATGCAAAAAAAAAGGTTTCATACAATTTATGTGCTAATTCATACCTGAAACCCACAAAATTTTCCCTGTGGCTAGAGGCCTTTTGGATTTTCACTTGTAGAGGGATAAAGCTCTCGTCATCTTGCATTGAAGAAGCCATTGCCCCATCAAAGTCTCTCATCATAGGTAACAGCGAAACAAGGAGCAAACGTGGCTCTATATAATTCTCATTGATACCTATGGAACTTTTGCAAGCCAAAACAGCTCCATAAATTAAAATGAATAGAGCGCTTGTTTGGTCTTCTTCTTGTTCTTGAGAGACTTGTTCTTGTTCTTCAAACACTGGTTTACTAGGTACATGCGCCAAGTCTGTGAAAATCACTTCTCCAACTTTCCGGATCAAATCATAATTCGTCCTCCCAGAAACAAGAAAGAGCATTGAGATAATGTGGATGATGAAATGTACATACCATAAAACACTAATTTGGATTCGTTATTATTTTTGTTTTCTTTTTAACTTTGTTTATTTATGCTTGAATTATTTGCTCTATATATTTTTGTTTTTTTTTTATTCTCAACTTTCTTATCTTATTTATAAATTCTAAATTGCAAGGTAATCTTCTCTATTAAAACAGAAGCATGTTTTGTGTCCAAACAGATTTTTTTAGTTTTCTACTATTCTACTTTTGGATATCTACTATTTCTGTTGCCAAATAAATATTTTAATTTTATTTATATTTTGTTTTATTTATTTCTGAATTAATAAAGTAATATATTTGAATTTTATCTTTAAAATTAAATTCGAAATTTTTAAAATTTAATTCAATTAGTTTAGATTTTCTTAGATATAGTTAGGATTAATTATCAAAATGACAAAAATCAGTTATTATTATTTTTATAAAATAGTAAATAAGATATTAACTAGTTTTCTTTTTTAAATATCCAAATTTAAATACTATTCTGATAAAGATAATAAACAATTATTTTAAAAATATAAAAATTTAAAATTTAAAATATATTATATGGTAATATGAACAGATAGGGTAAAATTATGTTTTTGTATTCATAGTCTTTTCCGGATCAATCAAATGAATGGATTAAAACTATGTTTATATAATCGTGATCAAATTCTTAGAAAAAAGAAATTTTAAGAAATAAATTTTATTTAAACACAAAAATAAATTATGTTATTTCTTAAAAAAATATTATATCTATAAAAAATGCAAATTACATTATAAAACTAGATTAAAAAAAAATTCTCGTGCGGACACACATGATAGAATCTAGTATAAAGTTAAAATATTTAATATCTTTCTTCTATATATACAGTCAAATGGAATCATAATGATTGGACTTGACGACGTAACTATGAAATTATGTATTTCCCTAACCCGGTTTCTGATTCTTTTATATGTATCTCTATATTATTATTTGAATAGATATTTACATAAATGAATCTTTATTTGTAAAAGATTACAGAATATTTTACATAAATGAACATTCATCTATAAAATATTATATAAATAAACCTTTACTTATAAGATATTATATAAATAAACTTTTACTTATAAAAATATTATATAAATAAACTTTATAAATATAGAAAACCCAATTAAATATTTTTCCGTAAGAGATAGTTAAATATAGAACTCACAGATTTGTTTTGAATATATATGGATATAAATCAAAAGTGTATTTAGTTTTTTTACTTATTAAAGTATTAAAATATATTATATTATTTAAATACTAATCAATTCATATATATATATGAAAAATATATTTATACTTTTTCAATACTTTCATTATTAATTTAATTATTTTTTTAAAAAAATATATTTTTAAATTTTAAATTATATTTTTATACGGGTTAGTCGAAAAAATATTCTAGTAAATTGCAAAATAGATTAAGTAGATGGGTTTGTCCACTTTAATAATCCTATATATAATCAGTATTAACACATATTATAGAACTAGGTGTTTACCCCGCACCTTGTGCGGGCGGAAATGTTTCATTAAAAATACTTACTCAAAATCGCTAATTTACTTGAAAAACTTACTCAAAATCGCGTTGCGCGGACGGAAATATCATCTTTTCTTTCAATTTCTTTTTGTCTTGTTCTTTCGATTTTTTTTCTTCCTATTATTCTTTATATAGTCTATCTTTTCCAATTTCTTATTGTTTTACATAAAATATTAAATAAACAGACTTCTTCTTTGTGTTTTTCTTCTTTTTTTTAGTTTTATTCCTTTTTTGTATTTTCTTGTACTATTTATTTTTGGAAGTTTGGAAGTTTCAGATGTATATTTTCACATCTTTTATAGGCTTGATTATTTTTGTATAAACGATCAATTTCAAAAAATCTTACGAAGTGAAGCACAAAGATAACATAGACACATATTATCCGAGTATTCTAATATGAATTCTCCTCTTAAAACGAAGTTGAAATATAGTTTGGAAGCTGAAACCAAGTCACTCTTAAAGTTGTTATTCTTTATTGCCTAAAAAGTAATTCCAAAATTATATATATATAAATCCAAACAACTAAAACATGTTTTAATTTTTAATCATAAAAATTAGAACTGTATTCACTTCTTATATTTTGTAGAAAGAATAATCTTCACATAATGAATTATTTATTATTTGAGACATATATTCTTCCAATTATTTTTTTAAAAATTTTAGATTCTTAAACAATTATAAATAAGATGACTCTGCATATGAGTTACTCATTTTTCCTTTGATCGTTATGTAAGGTGCCTACTGGTATTATCTTGACTATTTCCTGGTTTTTAAAACTTTACCAATGTACTCTGTTATTGAGATTTACATAATGAGATTATTTTTTCTATAAGACATTGAAAGAAGTAAAAATCTTTTAATTAGCGGAGTGATGCTATAGGTTTTTTTTAGGGGAAACAAATCTATTCTTTATTTATCTTAACCAATAGCTTCTCAATACTATAAACTTACAATTTTTCACATGTCCCTCCGAATTGTAAACCGAATACTTGATATGATCCTTAATTTGGAAAATACCACTTGCAATAAACCATATGGTTTTTTGCACCAATAATATAAATCTGAAGCTGAAAGATCTCTCACTTACCACTTGGATCTTTCTTAGACCCTTGTCAACCTTTGTCATTTGAAAGAAGATCTAGAGTCTGTTGTTGATTTGTGCTCTCATTGTGTTCCACATCAGCAAGACCATTCTCCAAAGCTTTCACGTGTTTTTCGAAGTAGGTTTGGTTACTTTAGTCAACCGAAATCATTGAAACTTTTGGATGGTTCATTAGTTCCGGAGACAAACTGTTCCAACTACATCTCTGCACAATGATGAAGCCTCTTTCAAATACTCGAAAAAATTGTGTCTTTGCATGTTCATTATGAGCAAGGTAGTATCCATATGCAAATGTCCAATTCAAGACCCTCCTACATTCCATTATCCAATCGTATAATCAACCACATAAATACTTTGGTCCGTTTAAGAAAAATGTTGTAACAAAAGTCTCACTGAAAGTGTCATTACTAATATTCCAAAATTAGCATGATTACAAGATTTTACCAATAACAGTCTTTAGTGAAATCACACTTTCTGTTCAACGATTCCACAAGATTTAACATGAAAAATATAATTTTAAAACCCTGATTGGTCTAGTTTGTTTAAATTTAATCAATAATTTCCCATTTATATTCCATTATGCATCATCCTGGTTCACCTTGAAAACCATGTATTTTGCAAGGCCAAGAAAGTCTGGTTGGGGCAAGAGTCCCGGGCTCATCGAAATCTTTATTCCAACGATTTCTTCAGTCTTTACTATAATTAGAGTGAAGAAGCAGAGCGATCAATTCGACTTGGCTTAGAGAACAGTAGAAACTCGTTCAATATGGTCTCTTTTATGCTTGTGAATTTTTTTTTTGTTTTGCTACGATTTTATGCTTGTGAATATATTCTTCACTATAACTGGACATCATAATAAACAACGCTAAATCAGTATGATTAGCATCACTTTGATTCCTCAAAATTTAACTGAGATGAATACACCTTAAACATGAAATCCAAACAGAATCTCAAGTCCGAAGCAAAATTATTTTTGGATAAACCAGACACATTCCAAAAACAGAAACAAAGTTGAGATGGAGGAGCATAGACAGTATGGGATCCGATCGGTCATAGACTTATAGAGCGATATCGATGGAAATTAATCGCAAAGCTTAAATACTCAATCGTCCTCATTCATCATGAACAAAGACCCAAAGCTTTTAAACAAAAAACCCTAATTCAAAAATTTTAATAAAGCAATACAACTCAAACGTCAAAACACAGAGACCACCGGTTGAAGAAGAAGCTCTGACTAATCGGAGAATAGGGCTAAAGTGAGAGCTTTGGGGCTTTCATATACAAAACCATACAATTTTATAGCATTAAAAGATCCAATATTAACTTCATGGTAACAAAATTTGGTATAGTTAATTATAAATAAAACTTAATTTTAACCAATTAAAGGATATTAATAACCTTTTAGAAAGGGACAAAAAAATAATTAACCACGCTGAGATTGAATGAGATGTCTCTAAAGCTAAAATTCACTTCGCTTTTAATATATACGATGATGATTAGTCACCTATATTGACTAAGAGAACTTATCGCGAAAAATTTACTTCGCATATAGTATATATGATATGATTTTAATGTTTTTATTAAATTACAATTTTTAATAAATTTTTAAAATTAAATGTTTTTTATTAAATTCTGATTTATATAATTTTTTATTAATTTACGATTTTTAATATTTTTAAAAATTTAAATATTTTTTATTAAATTCCGATTTTAATAATTTTGTTAATAATTTACGATTTTTAAATATGATATTATTTAATGTTTTTTATTAAATTTTAATTTTTAACAATTTTTTAAAATTAAATGTTTTTTGATTAAATTCCGATTTATATAATTTTTTTATTAATTTACGATTTTTCAGATTTTTTTAAAATTTAAATATTTTTTATTAAATTCCGATTTTAATAATTATTTATTAATTTACGATTTTTAATAATAAATTTTATTAATTTTCGATTTTTAATAATTTTTTTATTAAATTTTATTTTAGAAAAATATAAGGAGGGGTAAAGGGTAATTAACCACTCCGAAATTGAATGAGAGAGCTTTAATTCAAAATTTTACTTTGCTTATAATATATATGGTTCATTAACTAAAAATGATAGTTTGATCTTATTCACAATTAAATTTTTATTTTATGGATATATATATATATATATATATAGATTATAATCCATGTTGATATGTATGTAAGTATATATATATATATATATATATTAACATCATATCACTTTCACATTTAAAAACTACTAGTAATTAAACTGTATAACAAAACTAGCTCAAATTTCTATTCGATGGATATATCTATCGTATACTTATTTGTGTAGTGATTTGCTGATATGTCGTGCTTACAGCGAGTTTCACAATGTTTCGCTTATGTGTCATCGCGAAAATGAGTTTCGGCTGTAAAAAGACTTGTTTATCCTATTTACCGATTACATGTTATTTTTTTATTGGTTCTTATCTGATGATGTGTTAAAAATAACTTAAAACAAACCGGTCTAAATTATTGTGGTTTAATGCTTCATTTTGCTGTCAAGTCAAACCGTTTCTAAAATTTTATAAACTGAAATTAAAAAAAATTCTAACAAAAAAGTTAAAAAAAAATCTATATCTCTAACTAATGTAATATCGCAAAAAAAAAAAAATTCTCTAACTAACGAAATATCGCTAATTATGATATATAGGTTAGTGTTTAAGATTTTTTATGTTTACAGGATTTTCGATTTCTTATGATTTTGTATAAATATCAACAATTTTTCTCTAATAAAACCGATATTTAATCAAAACTAGCAAAAAAATAAAAGTCAATAAATATAATGTCTAATGGAATAACGGTATTTGTGATGTCTAGATTAAGGTTTTCAATTTTAAATATTTTAGTATAAATATGTTAGACTTTGTCTCTAATTGTCTCACACCCTTCTAAACTGTTTAACTTCTTCCTTCTTTTTGAAATAAGTTCTTACGATACTTAAAAAAACTACATCTAAAATACATAGAACAGTGATCAAAATATCTCAAAACTATTTAAAATAAATTATTTAAATATTAATATGATTTTATCTACTCTCTTTTACACTGTTTTTACGGTATGTCTTCAAACATTAAAATGTAAAAAAATCTAGCAAACAAATATACTCAATAATAGAGAATAAAAAAATGAATTTAAACTACTATTAAATTTTTAAACAACCAAATAAAAAATTTATATCAGTCCACGCAAAGCGTGGGCAAATTCACTAGTTTACAAATGAATGTCAGTTGTATTGTTATTTAATTGTCACCAATTTTATTTATTTATATTTTTTGTTAAACTATTTTTACTACCAATTTTAATTTAACCAAAAACATTAAAATTAAATTTAAAAACAATTTAAAAAAACATTACTCCACACATTGTGCGAATTAATTTTTAGTTGTTTTACATTTTCACTTACATTTTAGGGGTGAACACGAATCAGATAACCTAGAATTACATATACATTCTTGCTTCTTGGCATCCTCAAGTCTACTTAATCTTTAAATGATACATATATGTACATAGATTTAAAAAAAGCAATAGCATTATAATAAGATTGACAAACGGAGCTGATGCTAAGAGAATTAATGGTTACTTCTATCTTCACGTTTTAAATTTATAACCCTAAATATCTGCAAGTGCACAGATGTACGCTGTAGTACTTAGGGGTCGAACCACAGAGATTTTGAGCTTTCAGCACGAATCAATCAAAACTTAAGACTAGTAGAACAAACAAAATGATGATTTTTGGTTTTGGGGTCACTACATCTAAAAGCAATCGAATTAAACAAGTTGTAAAACAATAGGAACAAATCGCTGGGTCTAAAGGTTTTTTCGCAGGGGTTCATGAACTGATCAAAAGGCAAACAAATCGATAAAAAAAATCAACTAGTGAGGATCCCAAACTCGAATAGACACATGTAAGATTAGCCAACTCTCGTCATCCTAATCATCTAATCACTCAACACAGCAATTAACTCTCGCTCTCATTCTGCGAATAAGATCATGCATTAGAAACAGAATTCATCCACGCTCGCGATTCTCTATAGGTAGCTTTCGTCTCCTATCACTTATAGGTCTGGTAATTCGATACAACACTCTCGTGGCTCTAATTACTGAGATCAATTTCTAAGCGGTTAGCAACAGAAACAGCATAGAGAACGAATGAACGAAGGACTTCTAGAAGATTTTGAACCCTAAATCGAATAAAGCATAAGATCAAGACATGAAATTCCCTTTGAAAAATCCCTTAAGAACCCAACTGAGAAATTACTCAGACATAGCTGAGTTCAACATCACAAAAGTATTTAGAATTGCAGAGAATTGAAATAGACAAATGTAGATACGAAGAACAGGTTGAAGCCGGAGATCCGATGGTGCCTCTCTCGGTGGCTCTTCTTCTAGGCGTGACTATCTTCTAGGGTTCTTGGTGAAAAATGTGGCACACCTTTCTAAACGACTTAAAAGGGGTTTATATAGTGTCTTGAATCCTCGAGCACGCCTAGGACTTGCAGGAATAATTACGGGAGTGACTTGGGCTTTGATATGGGCTTCTGAGGCTCGGAATTGAGCTCCCTGCGGTCTAAAATTTCGCACCCCCAGCGGATGACGTTTTGGCCGCGGGTGAGCTTCTGACTGTGATGATTCGCCTTCAGTGTATCGAACATATCTGAAGATATAACCGTTGGATTGCTTTTATTCTATTTGTTTTGGAAAGCTGGTTGTCTGCTCTATCTTGTGTCAAAATTTGGAGATGATCAGACGGTGGGAAGATCTCCGTTTGTTACCAAACTTCCAACGGTCTGAATTTATCCAAAGTTATGCTTTTTGCTCCTAAGTGCATTCCTTTTGTCAAAATATCCTGAAAACTCTTTTGAGATTCTAAAACATGGAAATCACTTAAAAACCTTTAAATATGAGTGAAAATACCTGCATAAGATATTAAAAGTGATCCATAAAAGTGGTCAAAATCAGGTGTTATCAACTCCCCCAGAGTTAAACCTTTGGTTGTCTTCAAACAAAACCAAAGATTTGAACCTGGAAAATAGGTTTGAAAATCGCAGGAACTAACCAAATCTCAAAGACCATGCTTGTAAACCAGAGTCAGTCATTATGCTCAAATCAGGGATAGTCTAGAAAATTCTCACCAAAGCACAGGCATAACTAATCCGTTGATCCGTCATGCGAAAATCTACACACTTAAACCTATCCTCTAGTCAACTAGCTCTTAACATTCATTTATAAGTTCCAGTGGTTCTCATCAAAAGGGTTTTAGTAAAGCAGTCAAGGCTAGGTATTCAAAATGGCTGTTTAGAAGGTGGGGTTCTTAGTGTTTAGGGTTACTTTTTTCTGGAGAGGCAAGACACTATGCAAAACAGCAAGAGAGGATGGAACTGTTGATGCCCCCACAGTTTCCAGTCACATTCTTCTTGCTTCAAGATTTCCGATCTTCTTTCTTCAAGTATTCCTTATAACTCCCCCAGACTTAGATTTTTGTCCAGGTTTGAAAACCAATGATCCACCAATGAATACTTGTAGCCTTATCCAAATCATTTTGGCTATCCTAGACTCTTTAGGCTTTTGGTTTCTTTTTATTTTATTTTATTTTATTTTATTTTATTTTTTTGAAAGGGAAAACCGCCTTTTGACATAGAGTCTTAGGGAGCATGAAAGTTACCTTTATGAATGAGCTTTTTGAGGCATCAATGAGCTTTGATAAATTCTTGATGTTCCACTTTCCCAAATTCCTTCAGTTTTTCTCTTGAGTGACTGAAAACCATGTTGTTCCTCCCACTCTGGCGTTTTTGCACATATCTGCCAAAAGAGCTAAAGAGAGAGTGCACGAAGTTTGAAATGATGGTTTTGGATAAAGGGTGTGGTACCAGCTAAAGATGAACTGACCATCTAGGACAACAAATAGTGGTAATAATGATGTAAAGATGTCCTAGATGTGTATCATGATGCATGCTAAAACCAATGATGAGAAAATTAGATGTCAAGATTATGTTCAAGTAAAATGAGCTAGTGTATCTGGCAGAAAAGATCTCCATGAATAGAAATCCTCTGGTGGGAGTTTATAGTGCAAGTACTTTAACTACCGCCTAATCGACTACTAACCACAAAAGAACTAGCATGTAAAGTCTAGAAGTACATGATTTTGTTCCGGCGTTCCTGTTTTGAAAACCTTTTATGAAACACAAACTCAAGACAAACCAGATTTTATTAGTAAAGGATGAACATCCTCCCCCAGACTTAAATCACACTGCCCCCAGTGTGAGAAATCTGTGAGAGGATGGGATAATGATGGACTGAAATTTGGAATGTTTAGGTGTACTTATCTGGTGATGTTCCACAGTTCTTGATGTGCTTTCTGGTTCGTGATTTCTGTTCACCTCTTTTATTCGTTCTTTGCTTGAAAACCTGAAATTATAGAAAACAAAAATAAGGCAGCAAAAATAGAAAAAGGCAAATCAAAGGGAATAAGTAAAATACCAAGTGGGTTGCCTCCTACTAAGCGCTTGCTTAGAGTCATTAGCTTGACTTTGATGATGCTTTAGACTGGTGGGTCTGCCAAGAGCATTGCTTCCCTTCCTTCTTCTTCTGCGAGGTATGGTTTTACACGCTGTCTGTTAAGGACAAATGTAACTCCTTTCTTACCCCAAAGAATGAGTGCTCCATACGGTTTGACTTCTTTTACTGTGAAAGGTCCAGACCATCTAGATCGTAGCTTTTTTGGAAGTAGCTTAAGGCGAGAATTGAAAAGAAGAACCCTGTCATTTGGAGCAAAGGACCTATGTATGATCCTTCTATCATGATATGCCTTCGTCTTTTCCTTGTATATCTTGGAGTTTTTGTAGGCATTATAGCAGATTTCTTCTAATTTGTGCATTTGAAGCATTCTTCTTTCTCCGGGTGCCTTAAAGTCCATGTTCATCTCCTTAATAATCCATTGTGCTTTATACTCTAGCTCTACAGGGAGGTGACATGCTTTTCCATAAACAAGATTGAACGGCATGGTCCCTAAAGGAGTTTTGTATGCTGTCCGATAGGCCCAAAGTGCATTGTCGAGTTTTTCAGACCAATCCTTGCGATTTACACCAATTGTCTTTTGTAAAATCGATTTGATCTCTCTGTTAGAGATTTCCAGATCTCCTTGTCTGAGGGTGATATGGAGATGCAACTTTATGCGTGACTCCATTCTTTTTGAGCAGATTTTCAGACCAATCCTTGCGATTTACACCAATTGTCTTTTGTAAAATCGATTTGATCTCTCTGTTAGAGATTTCCAGTTGTCCACTTGTCTGAGGGTGATATGGAGATGCAACTTTATGCGTGACTCCATTCTTTTTGAGCAGATTTTCAAAGACTCTGTTGATGAAATGGGATCCTCCATCGCTTATCACAATTGGAGGTTTATAACCACTTTTGCATCATTAGTAGGGCTGGCGATTGCTTCTACCCATTTAGAGACATAGTCTACAGCTACTAAGATGTATTGGTTTCCAAAAGAAGTTGGGAAAGGTCCCATGAAATCAATCCCCTATACATCAAAGATGTCGACTTCAACAATGAAGTTTTGAGGCATCTCATTCCTCTTACTGATGTTGCCCATACGTTGGCATGAATCACAGCGTGAGATGTAGACATGAGTGTCTTTGAACATAGTAAACCACCAAAATCCTGCTTGAAGAACCTTTGAAACTGTTTTGTAGGTTGCGAAATGTCCTGCATATGCTGAACTATGGCATCCAAACAGTATTCCTTCTATTTCTTCTTCAGCCACACACCTTCTTAATAAACCATCTACACATCTCCTATAGAGAAAAGGTTCATCCCAGAAATAATGTCGGATTTCCTTTAAGATTTTCTTCTTTTAATAGCCAAAGAATTGTGGGGGTTCGATGTCTGCGGCTAAGTAATTCGCTATATGCCTAAACCATGAGGTGTCAAAAGCATCTGACTACCGTATAGGAGGTTGGGATGGCTTTTCTTGCACGGTAATAGGTATAGTTTCCATAGCGTAGACATTTTCTTCTGGCAAACTATCATTCAAAGGGAGTTTCTCTTCTTCTCAAATTCTAGAAAGATGATCTGCTACTCTATTATCTGCTCCTTTCGGATCTCGAATTTCAATATCAAATTCTTGCAGCAGGAGTATCCATCTGATCAGCCTTGATTTGACATCTTTCTTAGACATGAGATACTTGATTGCAGCATGTTCAGTATGGACAATGACCTTAAATCCTACGAGATAAGATCGAAACTTCTCAAATGCAAAAACGACGACTAAAAGCTCCTTCTCCGTAGTCGCGTAATTACATTGAGCTTCATCCAGAGTTCTACTCGCATAGTAGATTGCGTGTAGTCTCTTTTCTTTCTGCTGACCAATCACAGAACCCACAGAAAAATCACTTGCATTACACATGATTTCAAATGGTTTTTCCCAATCAGGTGGTTGCACAACTGGAGCAGAAACAAGGGCGCTTTTGATCTTATGAAATGCTGCCAAGCACTCATCATCGAATTCGAAGTTTGTTCCCTTGCAGAGCAGACGTGTGAGAGGTCTGACAATTTCTGAGAATCCTTTTATGAATCGCCAATAGAATCCGGCATGCCCCAGGAAACTTCGGATTCCCTTCCCATTAGTTGGAGGTTGTAGGCTAGTCATGACTTCAATCTTTGCTTTGTCAACTTCAATAATTTTACCAGATATTTTATGTCCAAGCACAATTCCCTCGCGGACCATGAAGTGACATTTTTCCTAATTAAGGACAAGATGCTTGTCTTCACAGCGCTGCAAAACTTTCCCTAAATTTGCCAAACATCTGTCAAAAGAAGATCCATAGACGGAAAAATCATCCATGAAGACTTCCATAAAATCTTCGATGAAATCAGTGAAAATAGACATCATGCACCGCTGAAAGGTTGCAGGTGCATTACACAATCCGAAAGGCATTCGCCGATAGAAAAAAGTTCCGGATGGATAGGTGAATGTCGTCTTTTCTTGATCTTCCGGTCTAATTGGAATTTGAAAAAATCCGGAATAACCATCTAGAAAGCAGTAATATTCGTGATTTGCCAACCTTTCTAGCATTTGGTCAATGAAGGGTAAAGGAAATGATATTTTCGAGTTGCTGCATTCAGTTTTCGATAATCAATGCACATTCGATGTCCCGTCACTGTTCTTGTAGCAATCATTTCATCCTTGTCGTTTTTTATAACAGTCACTCCTCCCTTCTTCGGGACAACATGCACAGTACTAACCCAAGTGCTGTCCGAGATAGGGAATATGATTCCTGCTTCCAAAAGTTTCATGATCTCCTTCTTTACCACTTCCATAAGGTTTGGATTCAACCTCCTTTGGCTTTCAATCGAATTCTTGGCATTATCCTCAAGATTTATGTTATGCATACAGAGGTCTGGGGAGATTCCTTGTATGTCATCAAGAGAATAACCTATGGCTTTCCTATACTTCCTTAACTCATTTAACAGCTTAGTAGTTTCAGGTCTACATAAACCAGAATTTATGATGACAGGGTAGGTTGAGTTTGGCCCAAGGAAAGAATACTTGAGTCCATCAGGAAGAAGCTTAAGTTCGATTTTTGGAGCTTTGAGCTCGCTCCACGGGTCGTTTATAGCTGCCAATGTATCTTTTGGAGGAGTAGGGATGTTAGTTTCCTCATTCAGGTCCAGATAATTCACAAGTTTTGCATAATCCTCGGCTTTATCAAGCATTTGCGCGCACCCTTTCGAAACTTCTTCGAGCAGGTTGCGGTCATCATTTGTGGTGGTGAGGATGATTTTTAAAGGGTCGTCAAGAAGGATGTCTTCATAAACTTCCTCAGTAATTACATCAAGCTCATCAACCCGACAGAGCCCGCCATCTAAAGTGGGTTTCTCAAGACTCTTGTTCATATCGAACTGCATAATCAAACTCCCTAGATGTAGGTCTATCTTTCCTTACGGAACATTGATTATTGCTCCTGCAGTTGATAAGAAAGGTATACCGATTATTAGAGGATCCTTTGGTTGTCTTTCTAATTCAAGCACTACAAAATCAGTCGGAATACAGTTTTCTCCAATCATGACTGATACATCAACCAAGACTATCGATCGGCAAGAATCAGCGAGATTTTTGTGGGCTGGAAAGTATGATATGCTAAGCGTTTTGCAACAGAGAGAGGCATCATGTTGATGCTCGATCCCAAATCACATAGACAACGTTCAAAAGTCATATTCCTGATTGTGAAAGAGAGTACAAAACTTCCCGGATCGTCTTTCTTCTGGGGGACATGGTTTTGTAAGATGGAACTACATTCATGAGTTATCATCACAACGCCTTCTTCTAACGCTAGAGAATTTGTTAGAATGCCCTTCATGTATTTCCTAAGAGCATGTATCATTGCACAAGCTTCAATGAAAGCTAATCTCACATTTAACTGCTGAATTATCTCTTTCAGCTTAGCCCTTTCTTTCTCCTTCTTTGGTCCTTTCAGAGCTCGTGGTTATGGTGGTTTGGGCTTGTACACACGAGTAAGAGGGGGCGGCATAGGTTCTTCTTCAGCAATTTCTTGAGGAGTCTCTTCTTTTTCCTTTTCTCTTTCTTTCCCGACTACTGCATCTCCTTCTTTATTAGCCGAAATCTCTCCTTATTCTCTTTCTTCGAAATCTTTTGGATACTCTGGCTCCTTGTAATTAAGCTAAACCACTCCTGAGGGTAATTGCTTTTAAGTGATCAGAGGTCTCCAATTCATTTATTCTTTCAGAAAAAGGTTCATCAAGATCATTAACGGAAGAATCCGTCTCCTTTGATTCATTACTAATCTGGAGAAAAAAAAGTGTGGAGAGCTTGTTAATAGAATCCTCATGTCTTTTTGATTGACTCCCCATCTCCTTTTTGAGTCTATTAACCTCTTTTTCAAGCTCTTCAATCTTGGAGAAAGGATAATAAGGAGGAATTGTGGGATTGGATTGATTAGACTGGTTTTGCTCGAAAGAGGGTTGGAAAGTAGGTTGAAAACTTGGCTGGCCGCGGGTGAAGTGCTCTGACCCACGGTGAAACTCATCTTGGCTTCGGCCAAAAGCTTCCCACCCGCTGTGGATGCCAGTTTTGCCGCGGCTGGGAGGCTCCCACCCCTGGTGTAGTTGATTCTGCTCAGCCTCTTTAATCTGGTAAACATCAGCGGTTTGCGTCATCTCCTGATTTTGGAAGTTCCTCTCCACCTCAAAGTTGTTCATCTTCTCAATGTAGGGCTTGCTATGATTGTTTCCCTCATCAGAGTTATGAATAGGACCAATCACACGAAGAATCTTCTGGATGCCTTCCCTAATCTGATTTAGGTATTCTTTACTAACAGATGATTCTTTTTCCTCAACTTTAGGACATCTAGATTAGGTTAGAAGTCTTCTATCTTTTATACTCCTAGCTAGATTAGTGATATAGGCGTGAGCCTCATCAACAGTTCTTGTGGAAAAGTCTCCATTGCTAGAGGTATCAAAAGAAAACTTCAGTTCTTCATTAACTCCATGGTAGAAGATGGTCATCAGGCGCTCCTCGGAGAAACCATGGTGTGGACAATCTCTTTGGTAATCTCTGAATATTTCCCAGGCGTCATAGAGGTCTTCTGTGTCCTCCTGCTGAAATTTTTGAATCTTGTCCCTTAAGAGATTGGAACGATCTCTGGTGTAAAAATAACTTAGGAAAGCCTCTCTACACTCTTTCCACGTCTTTAAGGACGCAGGTGGCAAAGTTTTAAGCCATTTACTAGCTCTACCAGTTAGAGAGAATGGAAAAAGGACACACATATGGTAATCGGTATTTTTCATTATGGTTGAACACAGCTCTTCAAAAAATATGATCTATTGGGTGTTCAGTAGAAAAACCATTATACTTTTTGATATAGCTAATGTATTGTACCTTAGCTTCAGAGTCACCATCCTTAGGCAAAGGTGGTCGAATTGCTCGCCTATCTGCGAAAAGTTTGTGTGTATCACATTCTCCAATCAGCTGTTCTCCCTTCCTGGCATACTCTGGTTCTCCAATCGATTCATTGCCATCATCGATTGGGTCATTAAGCTCATCATCTGATGGATCACCATCTAGAAAAGGATCCTCTTCAGCGAGAGGATCAAGGATATGCTTCTGACCCCTCATCGAATAAGTACCTGAGAAAAATCAAAGAAAACTAAAAATTAGAAAAAGTTATACCGAATTAAGCAGAGATTCGCAACTAAAGGAATCAAAATCCCCGGCAACGGCGTCAAAAACTTGATGCTAGGAGAATCAAGGGTTACTTCTAGCTTCACGTTTTAAATTTATAATTCTAAATATCTGCAAGTGCACAGATGTACACTGTAGTACTTAGGGGTCGAACCACAGAGATTTTGAGCTTTCAGCATGAATCAATCAAAACTTAAGACTAGTAGAACAAACAAAATGGTTATTTTTGGTTTTGGGGTCACTAAATCTAAAAGCAATCGAATTAAACAAGTTGTAAAACAATAGAAAAAAATCGCTGGGTCTAAAGGGTTTTTGCAGGGGTTCATGAACTGATCAAAAGGCAAACGAATCAATAAAGGAAATCAACTAATGAGGATCCCGAACTCGAATAGACACATGTAAGATTAGCCAACTCTCGCCACCCTAATCATCTTATCACTCAACACAGTAATTAACTCTCGCTCTCATGCTGCGAATAAGATCATGCATTAAAAACAGAATTCATCCACACTCGCGATTCTCTTTAGGTAGCTTTCGTCTCCTATAGCGATTTCGCTCGATCACTTCTAGGTCTGGTAATTCGATACAACACTCTCGTGGCTCCAATTACTGAGATCAATTTCTAAGCGGTTAGCAACAGAAACAGCATAGGGAACAAGAATGAACGAAGGACTCCTAGAAGATTTTGAACCCTAAATCGAATAAAGCATAAGATCAAGACATGAAATTCCCTTTGAAAAATTCCTTAAGAACCTAACTGAAAAATTACTCAGACATAGCTGAGTTGAACATCATAAAAGTATTTAGATTTGTAGAGAATTGAAATAGACAAATGTAGAAACGAAGAACAGGTTGAAGCCGGAGATCCGATGGTACCTCTCTCGGTGGCTCCTCTTCTAGGCGTGACTCACTTCTAGGGTTCTTGGTGAAAAATGTGGCACACCCTTCTAAACGATTTAAAAGGGGTTTATATAGTGTCTTGAGTCCTCGAGAACGCCTAGGGCTTGCAGGAATAATGACAGGAGTGACTTGAGCTTTAATATGGGCTTCTGAGGCTCGGAATTGAGCTCCCCGCGATCTAAAATTTCGCACCCCCGGCGGATGACGTTTTGGCCTAGGGTGAGCTTCTGACTCTGATGATTTGCTTTTATTGTATCGACTATATTTAGAGATCTAACCGTTGGATTGCTTTGATTCCACTTGTATTAGAAATCCGGTTGTCTCTTCTATCTTGTGTCAAAATTTGGGGATGATCGGACGGTGGGAAGACCTTCGTTTATTACCAAACTTCCGACAGTCTGAATTTATTCAAAGTTATGCTTTTTGCTCCCTAGTGCATTCGTTTTGTCAAAATATCTTGAAAATTCTTTTGAGATTCTAAAACATGGAAATCACTTAAACCTTTAAATCTGAATGAAAACACCTGCATAAGATATTAAAAGTGATCCATAAAAGTGGTCAAAATCAGGTGTTATCAGGAGCCATATAAAATGAAAATGTTTTTAAATCAATGTCGTTGAAAGTTGAAACTTAAAGACAACATCCATAACACCACGACCAATGGAAACTGGGATGATGAAGGCATAGATTAATTAAGGGTTATGACTTAAGGTGAAAAAGGAGGTGATGTAGTGCACGTGTGCTCCCTATAGAAGTGGAACAATAGTAAAAATCAGAAACGAGCAAGTGAAAGAAACACTTAGAACCAAAATCGCGATTTGCTCCAAAGATATTATAGAAACATCACATTCTCTTTTAACAAAAAAAAACATCACATTCTCAACATGGTATTGGCTGTGAAGTGGGCATAATAGTTATTAAGACCCACCTTTTGATAAAATCCTTTGATTTCAATTCTTCTGACACTATTTCTCTCCAGGTTATAGTAGAAATCATATAATCTGTTTTCCCAATAACGACTTGGGACCCAAACAATTTCACCCGTATCAGTAGCCCATATTGATTCTTTGACTATTACCACAGAACCTATATAGGGCAATTGCAAAACAAAATGTATTCTTCGACCATTTCTCTTTCTCAGTATCATCTGGAACCCATAACTCATTAGGGCTACCACCATAAAAATACGTTTAGGGCACCTAACTTTCCCTCGTAGTTAATCAGAGCTGAAATTTAAGTTAACTTAGAGCTCTCTAATCCTCCTGGTGCCATAAAACTAAATTCTTCAGACCTAACATCAGACCATGCTATCAAACAAGTCTTATTGGACCGGGCTATGTAATACAAAACCCCATTGATGCATATCCCATCAATCCTATGCTAAGGATAATGCAGAAACAAGCATTTGATCTTTCTCCAAGATAGTTTGCCTTCCCCTAATGTCAGAACTTGATGCTCCCACGAGTAGACTTGTTGTCTATACTTTGTCACAGTCATGCACAAAACCTTTAACTGTATCCTGATTAGATCATACCCGAAAAACCTTCTTAAACGAGTATTCCTCGCTCTCACTTTGGGTAAAGTTAGGTGCTGACCAGTACTAGTGTTACATATCACAGGAACCCTTTCTTTCTTTCCCAGTACCTCATTTTGATCATCGAGATGACAGATGAATCCGTTGACAAATATACAGTTTTCGTAATGAGAATTTGGAGATACTCATATGATAATCAGCTACAAGAGTTAAGTCCTTATCAAGATCTTTTCCTGTGAGGATCTCTTGAATTTTATTTGCCATCACATTGATACTATATGATGGTGGTAAATGATAAAGATTACTCTTATACGGCATAGTTGCATCTAAATCATGTTTATATGTAATCATGTACAATTTTGATTTCGTCCGGGACCTCCATAAAAGAAGTAGTTCCCCCAGATACCCTCATAGCCAGGTATGATATTGTAACAACTCGCTTTCGTCATGGCAGTATAACCTCCTTGTACTGGTTTTCTAATATCAAATTCATCAAATATCTCAAGATTTCTGAAATAACTGGCTTTTCCATATCCCTCCGATGCAAAACGCCCACTCCCCATTTTTTGTTGTTGTGTGTTGTGAACCATCCTTATAATTTAGTATTTCGCCTCCCCGATTAATTTTCAGTTGCACTATTTCGTAGATGGTTGAACAATTTAGAAGGCCAATATCCGACAATGAGATGATAATTAAGTTTCAACCACCAATTCCCTGAATGAGGATCCTATAATAATATAACACATTAATTCTCGTATTGAATATACCATAGGAGATTATATTTGTTGAAGTTATATGGTGAAAGATAATCGAGGTTATGTTGACCTTCCATATAGTTGTAGGAATGTGAGATTGTGGACCATCCATGGTGGAAACGTTACTAATGACTGCACCTAATGCAAATCCTTGGTTGACAGGAACAAAGCCTGGACAATCAAGATTGTAGCAGCCTGATTTGTGGTACCCATCCGCCTGTTTCCAATACACAAAAGTTCTCTATATTTACATATTTTGAAATGTAGCAGAAAATAAAAACATATTTTGAAATGTAGAAGAAAAGAAAAAACAAAATAATTAACTCACAGTCCAGTAAACAAAGTATCTAGCGTTGTCATCACCATATCTTCTTTGGTACACCTATAATAAGTAAAAATAGGAAATTGAAGAATAGAAGAAACTAAGAATATACTTATTTATAAGGAAGACGTCGTAAGAAGAAACTAAGACCTGCCAACCAAATTCTATGGTGTTAATTTCATGATAAGGGCCTCCACAAGTGACAAGCCACATTTGTGCTAGGCTGAATTCTTTTGGTGTTTGTACATAAGGTTTCCACACGTTTATAGTCCCATGGGCTCCATGAAAATTTCCATGTACTTTAATTTCCGCATACTGTATATGTGTACACACACATATATAATGAGAAACAAATGACGGCTTTTGAAATGTTTATTGAATGATATATAAACGCACCTCATGTATGTTGTGATCATTAATTGAATCTACTGGTTTAGATCGAGAAAAATTAGGATCCTTTTTTCCATATCCTTTGATTGATTTTGCTTGTAATATATCTTCTATTTTTGTTCTTCTGATTGGAATACTATTTTTGGAGCATTTTCCGTTGATTGTCCAGAGTTGAGTTACTATACTCTGTTTTTTAGTGGTTGAAGATTCGCCATTCCATCCATTTGGGTAAGAACTTGGTCTCAACTGCAACACATGAATGTTAAACAAAATATAGCAGATTAAACATAAGAAATAATAACCCCAAACATAGGTGGACCATATATAACGGTCTCGTTCGAGTGTTATTTATCCAACTTTGAGTTGAGTGCTATTTTAAAAAAATATTCTACAATTGGTAAATCTATCACAAGTATTATCAAATTATGGTTCCGGAGTTAGTCAAACTGTAAATGAAAAAATCTAAAATTTTATGTTAAGAAAGACTAATAATAACTTTCGAAAAACATTAAAATTAAAAAAGATTTCCAAACCTGAATAGTGTGGTTTTTGAATAAAGGATGATCATAAATTGGATGATTCTTCATATGAACACAATCTATTATATCACCATCTGGACTCTACACAAAGAGTACAAAACATCTGCAACTAAGAATCAAAAGCTACGTAGTCAGTTTCCTACGATTTTAACAATTAAGAATATTTGGTAGGAAATTGATAGGAAAAACCGGTTTCCTACGATTTTCTGATAAAATATATGGTAGGAATATGTGATGTTTTCTTGTAGTGTACCACAAATAAAAACATGTATCTCAGTGTAGCTATTCTCATATAAACCCATAAATTTAACTAACTTTGATAGATTTAAGAGCAGGTTTGTTGAGTTTCTTCAAGAGTTGATCTATTTTAGCATCGTGGGTATTGGAAAACTCTTCTCCAGTGACAATTTCTGCTATAACTAGAATGCAAATCACAATATTCATCATCATCCGATTGATTATGACTAAAATTATAGAAAATGTTTTAATATGTTTTGAAGTGCTTTTTGTTCTTCAGGTTCAAAGATAATTATATATATACACCAAGTAAAGGCAATGAAAAGAAAAGTTAACAAATCTATGCAATAAATGTTGATACTTTAGTTTATAGATTATTTGTATATCCAATGAAAAGGTTGTGTGGCAATTATAAAACAAGAATGCAAATTAGTTGACTATTTTTGGGGCAAGTTTGGAAGATTTTATTTTTTATATAAGAGAATATATTATTATATAAAAAATGATGATTAGACTGATTGCGATACATATTAATTAATTAGTTATAATTTGATATGTGTTTAATAAATTGAAACAGGAAACAAATTGTAGTTATATATGTTTAGTTTAAGGAAATTAAACAAAAACTCTAAATAAAAATTTAATTTTTTTTAGAAAAGGAAAAACCATGTTGCAGATTAGATAAGAAAAATTAAACAATATAATGTAAAATCCTTTAGTTTTTCTATTTAGATTAAGAAAACTAATCCTAAAAGAAAAGAATTCCAACTTCTCACCTCTATATAAACCAAAATTTTGTAGTATGACAATTACACATCAAAAAACAAAATCTAATACTTATATCCAGCACTATTTACTGCATTTACTATGTTTCTAATTATTATAAATGAAGTTTTTTGATGAAATAAATACAAATCCATATATTTGTGGGTACTTATCTAGTTCTATATAATACACCTACCAAATTTTTACTACCAATTTTAAAACACCAATTTTCCATTTCAATTCTCCAACTTTTAATTGTCCATCAATTACGTCAAAGCATGATAGACGCTATTTATGACCCCGAGAAAACGAGAAGAATGTTGTATTCTAGGACCTTGAGAAGAGCTTTGTGAGAAAAAAAACTTTTAAAACTTTTTTTCTGTTGGAGCAATCCTACAACTCATGCTCTGTCGATATTGATGCAGCTCATCTTCATATCTCTATCGCCAGATTTAGTTAGCTCTTTATTTTTGATATTTTTTAATTATCTTTATTAAATATTTGAGTTTATCGGAGTTGGATTTATAAAGACTTTGGTTAATTTAAAAAATCAGGAAATTTGTTTAATCTTCAAAATTTTTGTTAGATTTGTAAAACAATCCACAAAATATTTTTAAAATGACAGATTTTGAGAATCTAATAGATATAGGTAGTATTTAGAAAAATCATGATTTATGAGTTAAATTGTAAATGATCTTTATCCCAATAACATTAGATTTTAACAGAATCATAAAATTATTAAAATATAATTTTTTGAATAACAATGAATTTGATTAGATTATAAGATTATCAAACCAATAACAGTGAATTTTTAAATAAAGTTATAATCCGTTTACTATCAAGAGTGTAAAAATTCACAAACCAATAACTATAAAATTTTAAACTCTAAAAATCTTGATAAATCAACCTCCCAATAACCCTCTTTTTTGTTTCTTTTCTTGAACCTTAAGAAAACCCCTTTGTTGTTTGTCCCTTCTTCGAATTTACTAATAGCACCTCTTGAATCCGCTTATGCTATGCCAACTAAACAGTTGTGAGTCTGTGAATTAAAATGCAAAAGAAAATCATTTGGTGTATTGTTCTGATTGTGGAAAAAAGTTGTGTATTAAAATGCTAATAGAAATTTAGGTGGTGTATGATTATGGTAATGTAATTATTTTAAGGCTAAGATTTTTAATTTATCAGGAGAACTCTGAAACATACAAAGCTGGCGGAATACAAGATTTTCTCGGAGACAAAAGCCGACCGGAAAAAAAATTTTAGAGACAAAAACTATGAAAGGAAAACATATGAAAAACCAAAACCATACAACTATTATAAGCAAGCCTAGGAAACTATGTCTGTGAAACAGATAACCTGCTACGAAAAATATAAAGAACCTCGCAAAACTCCTTGACGAAAATAAGATTTGTCAGATTGAAACTCATTTTTAAATTCCATTACAAATTTCTTGAAGGATAGAAAATAAGAGATTACTAAAGAGCCCAACACCTAACAACCCCCAGAAAATCAAGACCCTAGAAGAAGAGTTTTTTTTTTTTGTCAGAATCCTATGAAACGCTACTCAATTACAAAAACGACAGTGAAATAAGTTATGTCACACCATTAACAGATCTGAAGATCTGTATAGTTGGCGCATGCTTCTTCGAAATTCAAACTAGTAACCAAAAATTTCAGAACCTAAGCGAGTACTCCCAATCAAAAGATCTAGATTCAAAAAGACTCAGAGAAACTGAAAACCATAAGAGCATCTCCAAGAGATACTTTATTTTTAAGATAAGAGAAACCTTATTTTTGAGGTTTGAAAATGTTGCTCTCCAATGATACATATGAAACCTAAAAAAAAAAAATTTTTACAGTATAGTCCTCACTATTTATTGTTATTAAATAAAATCATAAAATCTTTATAACTAACTATAAAATACATTTTAAATTTATTATAACTAAACTTAATTAATAAAATGTTAGTAAATAATTAAATATACATATAAAAATAACAAAAACATCAACTAAATTATACATTACAAATCACATACCAAATTACTCAATAAAACTATTACTATAATATTCTATATGATCAATCAATGCATTGTGAAATGATAAACAATTTTTTTATATTTTAAAGTGTTTATTTAGTTTTATATGTACAAACAAAAATTTACTTGAATATATGTAAAATACTAATAAACATGAAATAAAAAGAGTTAAAATGATAAGCATAAAAATTATTAAGATTAATTTTGAACTATATAATTGAAAGGACTGAAATGCAACTAAAAAACATTAGACCTCAAATTTAAGGTATTGAACAGTGATACCTTGTATTTGAGGTATCAGTGTTCAATACCTCAAAATTTGAGGTTTTAAGGTATCTCTTAAAGCATCTCCAAGAAATATCCTTTTTTTTGTGGTCTCTCCAAGAAATACTTTATAACTTCAAATATAAGGTTTTATGTACTCCAAGAGATACTTTAAAACCTCAAGTTTTGAGCTGTTGAACAGTGACACCATATATTTGAGGTTTCACTGTTCAACACCTCATATTTGAAATATCATATTTTTATTTGCATTTCAATCCTTTCACTTATATGTTTTAAAATTAATCATAATAACTTTTATGTTTATCATTCCAATTCTCTTAATTTAATATTTTATCAATATTTTACATATATCTTTATAAATAAATTATATATACATATAAAATTAAAAAAAAATTAAAAATAAAATAATAATAACAAATAGTAAAATAATACATAACATTAAAAACAAATACATAACAACAATATTACATAAATTATATTTCATACAAACTAAAATAACACAAGAAAATAAATTTACATGAACATATAAATATTATAAAAATAAAAATACTACCACAAAACAAATATTCAGGTAAATTAGATCTTGAACCTCCAAGATCACCAAAAAATTGTCTATACAAATTTGGTGCAACTGAAGGTGGGGGTTGTTGTTGTTGTTTTCGAGTTTTTTTTTGGATGATTCTTACTTGCTCGGATCGAAGAAACTCACGAGTATTACTATTAGAAATATTAATTAATATTGCCTATAATATTTTTAATATGTGTTTTTATATTTATTTATCAAAGTTTTATGATCTTAGTTAATTATTATCAATAGTGAGGACTAAAGTGTAAAGTATAATATTTTTAAGGTATCATTTTAAGGTTTATCATTGGAGAGCTAAACTCTCAAACCTCAAATATAAGGTTTCTCACACTTTAAAAATACAGTGTCTCTTGGAGATGCTCTTAGAGTGCATAAAACCTCATATTTGAAGTTATACGGTATTTCTTGGAGATACTCTAAAACAAACACCAAAAACCAGCACCATGGGTATACCTTCGCTCCAGCTTTGTCTCAAAGATGAGATTTATTTCTAATGAAATAAACTTACAAACCAACACCGGAATGAAATTCCCTTTTGTTTTTCTATATATATATATATATATACTATTATCTGCGAAATTGTTCTCAAGATATTTATATAGATATATATACTATTATCTGCAAAGTTGTTCTTAAGAGAAATTTTATGTGTATTTTTGTGCTGATAAATCGTTTGCTTAATTTTTGTCATATATGGCATTATTTATTATAAATAGGTCGATAAAGCCTGTTTAATCCAGTCCGTTTTGTTCTAGGGCCAGTGATTTTCTGGTGGTGTTGGACTCTGTTAGTCTTTTCAAAAGTCTGTTTGCTTGAAACGTGTTAATTATATAGATCCTAGGTTTTATTTGATTCTGTCTTGGTGCACTTTACGTCTTGGTCATATCAATTCGTTCTGTTAGCCGGTTCTAAGTAGAAGTTTATGAAACATGTGCTTAGAACAGTTAAGTGAAATATATTTTGGAGGCCAAATTATTATATGATGATTTAGTGCTGGCGGTTAGAACGTGGAGTTACATTCATCAGGTGATCAATGTGTATCGCTGTAACTAACATGCGTTATTTTATGGTAAATAAAATTCACATTTTATCCAAAATAAAAATTTTCGAAGTGAAGAAAAATATTTTCATACACTCTAATCCAATAAAAAGTTACCATTTGTACTACGTTTAATTGTTATTACATTACTAAAATTCAAAATCTACAAATTTTTTTCTTAATATCTGTTTTTCGACTTCTATTTTTACCATTTATTTTTAGGTAAACTTCAACTCTTTTGTACTTTAAACTACTTTTTTTTGTCAGTCTTCTTAAAACTACTTTAACAACAACAAAGTTATTGAAAACTTGAGACTAGCCGAAGAGCTCTTGCTACTTTCAGCAAAAGGGTTCGACTTTGTTTTTTTTTTTTTTTTTTTTTAACGTCAAATAGATTAAGGAAAGGGCTCAGCCCAAAAGGAGGGTCCATTACAACAAGTAGATATGGGCTTGCAAAGCCCGCTTAGCGATCGAGTCGGCTAAAGCATTATCCGACCAAGGAATATGCAGAAAGACACAGTAATTGAAAGCAAAGGCAAGGTTTTGAATGTCTGAGATGATCCCGTAGATCTCTTTGTGAGAAAGCGTGGAGTTGATGGTCGTAATCAGCGTCTGCAAGTCCGAGTTCATGATTACCTTTTCGAAGTTGTTGCGACGAGCCTTTTCCATGGCGGATCTCATTGCCATAACTTCGCCAATCAGAGCGGATGCGACATGCAGATTCACCTTAGAACCCTGGTGGATCTGGTTCGACGATGAGATGAAGCACCAGCCTGAGCCTGCAATCTTCAGATCCTCCTTCCAGGCCGTGTCAGAGAAGCATGCAATCGCTTCTGGTGGGTGATCGATTGGGTTGGGAACTACCTGCAAGGCATCCCAAGTTTGATCCTGGATTTGCGCTTGCTTCCATTCTCGGGCTGCCACTATTGCAGAGAGAGCTGTCTCTTCTTCGGAGATTCTTCTTTCGTCAAAGATTAAGATGTTGCAGGCTCTCCAGATCTGCCAACAAACCCAGGGGAAGATTGGTCCAGCGTTCAGTCCAGTTGGTGGGAGGCATTCCAGGTGGATTCCTACTTGGGGGGTTGATACGAAGTCGCCGAAGCTTGATACTGATATCTTGCTTGCCAGAGGTAAACTATCCCAGACCTGTATCGCATATGGGCATTGTAGAAAGAGATGGGTTGATGATTCTATTTCTCCACATCGGGGGCAGCAAATGTTTGATTGAATTACTCTCTTTAACAGGTTTTCGCCTGTTGGGAGTGCGCCTTGGATGATATTCCACATGAAGGTTTTCAGTTTGGGGGAGAATTTTTCCTTCCAGATTTGGGTATTCCAGTTGAAAGATAGATCGGGATTATTCTGTGGTAAGTTTTTCCTTCTGAGGACTGAGTAATATCCTGATTTCGTGGTGTACATCCCATCCACCGTTTCCAGCCACACGTATTTATCCTCTACTCCACTTTTGCTTGGTTTGATCTCCAAAATAGTCGTGAGGAGTTCCGGGAACAGAGATGAGATAAACTCGGTGTTCCACTTCCCATTCTCTTGTGATAAGAGGTCTGCTACTTGTAGCGATTGGGCCGTTGCTGAAGGAGGTCCCATTGGTGCTCGTGGCTCCATTGCCAATGGCGATACCCAGGTTATTGATCAGTAAATCTCTACCAATTAGAATTCCATGCCATCCGTGTCATGCAGAGTTTGATTGCTTGACTTTGGTGAAGTGGTCGTGCTTACAGTATTTACCCAGCAATACCCTTGAGAGGAGACATTTCGGATTTTGGAGTATTCTCCAGCTGAGTTTTGCTAGCAGGACGTCGTTGAAGCTTTCAATATCCCTGAATCCGAGTCCCCCCTCACGTTTGGATCTGGTTAGTTTGTTCCATGATAGCCAACACATCTTTTTCACTCCAATTTTTGAGTCCCACCAAAACCTGGTCAACGCAGATTGAATTCTTTTGTATAGGCTTTTGGGGAGCTTGAAACACGACATAGAGTAGCCTGTGATGGTAGACAAGACAGATTGTAGGAGTGTCATCTTGCCCGCGTTTGAGAGGAAGCGTGAAGACCAACTCATGGCCTTCTGACGGATGCGTTCTACAATAAGAGTGAACAAGTCCTTCTTTCTTCTCCCAAAATGTTCAGGTAGGCCTAGATATTTTTCCTGTCTTCCTTCGTTGGGGATTCCCAGTTGGTTCATAACCCGTGTTCTTGTTTCCATAGGTGTTTTCTTCGAGAATGTTATGGCTGACTTTGTTGTGTTGATCATTTGTCCGGATGCCTTCTCATATAGGTGGAGGATTCATTTGAGTTCTGCACAGCTTCTTTCATCCGTCTTGCAAAAGAACATAGCATCGTCTGCAAAGAGTAAGTGATTTACTCTTGGGCTCATCCGTGATACTCTTATTCCATTTAACCGGCCACTATCCTGTGCTTTTTTGCAGAGTCCCGAGAGAACTTCACCGCAGATAATGAAAATGTAAGGGGAGAGTGGGTCTCTGATACGAGCATGAAACCAAGTGACCAGCCGGGCTGGACGAGGGTCACGGACGGGACGCGGGACAAGGGACAAGACCCGAACGACGACCTGATCGTTCCAAGTGGGCCGATGACACGGTCACGCGCAAAAAGGCTATCAATGGTCGTTTGGAGGTTATATGCTGACTTAAGGATCAAGCACTCAGACGCTACACCAAGTGACCAAGCCGTAATGCTTCTGACCTACTCGGACAGTGTAGCTCCTTATTACTCTTTTTCCTTACACCCGGGTTTGTCCCAATGTGTTTACCGGATGGGGTTTTAACGAGGTTAAGGGTTACACCAACTCGTTGTCCGTAGTTTGTTAGCTAGCCGTTACAAGGGAGACGAAGGATCACTCGCGGGAAAGAACCGAAAAGTCAGTCAAGGGAGCCGAGTGGTCATTCAACTAGTCTTAATGTTTTCATTTAATTTTTATGTCTTTTGTACTTCTCTTTTGTCCCTATATAAAGGGCCAGACTCTTATGTATTTGGCATTCACTTTTATCAAATATTTTCGAGATTTTCTCTTGTTCTTCTTGAGTTTTCTTTCTTTGGTGGTTAGCCTTGAAAGTTTCTTTGGTTTATCGAATTCAGTCCATAGAATTCGACGCAGCCTCTATCTTTCATCTTGTTTCCGATTTCGTTCAAAGTAGTTTAGGGGCAACAGAATTTTCGAGACTTGTCTCACGCCTGTTCATCCTATACCTGCGAGATCTCAAACTCGGTGTAATCACTATCTCGATCTCAATCCGTTTTTGCGAGTTGGGCCTAAGGAACTTCGAGATAACCTCTCACGCCTTAGCATCTCTCCGAACAACTGATCCAGGCCGAGTCCTATCAACCTCAACCATTCTAGCAAGTGCAAATCCTTGGGAGGATCGTATCAAGTGGTATTAGAGCCAACTTGCTTTAATCGGTAGCATCTATCTATCTTAAAATTTTCAACTTCCGCCTTTTGTCATCTTCTCTGTTATCTATCTTTCAAAAAAAAAAAAAAAAAAGAAATCGAAAAGTCCATTTAAAAAAAAAAAAAAAATATATATATATATATATATATATATATATATATATCCAAAAGTCAAAAAAAAAGAGAACTCTTTTTTATCTATCTTTTCTTATTCTTCTTCTTTCAAACGCTTGATATTCGAAGGAATCTAGAGGCAGCCATCGTGAATCGATTAACTCCTTTAGAACCAGAAGAAAATCTCTTGCGTGTGATTTGTGAGGACAATAAGAGTGTGAGTGAATCAAAGAGAGAAATACTAGTAAGGAATATTTGTACTAACGTGTTTGTTCATTTTTGCGAGGTACTTGTATGTCATCTGACTTTTCTCTGAACGATTGTGAATTCTATATGTTCCGCGATGGTAATCACGTACGTTGATATAGTCCCAAGGAGATGGAGGCCTAGCTTAACCAGATAACCGAGATGATGGAGCGTATGAGCCAACGCATGGAACGACTTGAAGGATAGCCGAGACAAACGGGAGGAGGCGATCAAAATCGCGAGGAACCAATACATATCCGCAGAGACTGGAACTATGAGCAGGAGATCGACAATCCATTTTATGCCAACAATCATTCATCAGGGAGCAGCCGGGTGAGAACGCGAGGCAACCGCGGGCATACCGTGGACGAGCCGGAGGGAACCGAGACCAAGGAAACGATTTCCCTGCGAGAAATCCCAACGAAAGCCATGAAGGTGTGCGATATCAGCGACCAGTCCAGGAGCGATATGAAGCCGAACCGGCTAGATGTCGGAACGATAATGACCTAGGAGGCATGAAACTTCGGATTCTGGTGTTCTATGGAAAGAACGATCCTGACGCCTTTCTAGAGTGGGAAAAGAAGGTCGACATCGTTTTTGGCTGTCAAGATCTATCAGAGAGGAAGAAGATAAATCTAGCGGCTTCTGAGTTTAATGGATATGCCATAGACTGGTGGGATCAGATCGTGACTTGTCGGCGCAGGAATGGTGAGCAGCCGGTAGAAACCTGGGAGGAGATGGCCATCCTCATGCGGCAGCGATTTGTTCTGACGCATTATCATCGGGAGCTACATACCAAGCTCCGAAGACTTACACAAGGAACCAAATCCGTGGAGGATTATCCTCAAGAGATGGAACGGTTAATGCTCAAAGCTGACATTTTTGAGCTGGAGGACGCGACTATGGCCAGATTTTTAAGCGGTTTGAATTCGGATTTGCAGGACTGGATGGAATTGCAGGAATACCACGACATGGCAGAGATGCTACACAAGGCCATTCTGGTTGAACAGCAGCTCAAACAAAAGGGTACCAGCCGATATACCTACGGACCCAGCTCACAGCCGACTTATCGAGAAGACAAGGCCACCTACCCATCACATGCTGATAATCGACCCAAGACGGATGCCAAACTGAATCAGAACCCAGGAAAGACCGAGGCCACCACATCAAGGACGCGCAATATCGAATGTTTCAAGTGTCGGAGCAAGGGACATTACACCAATAAATGTCCAAATCAGCGAGCAATGTTTATGCTTGACACTGGAGATATTGTGTCTGATCACGAGGAGGAGACCGAGCCTGTTTATGACGAGGAAGAGACTGAGGAGCGAGCTGTGGATGGCGAACTTCTAGTAGCCCGCTGAGCTCTTATAGCCCAGGAACGAGTCAAGGAAGAAGACCAACGGGAGAATCTATTCCACACACGGTGTCTGGTCTTAGGGAAAGTTTGCAGCTTGATAATCGATTTAGGGAGTTGCACTAACGTGGCCAGTACCAGCATGGTCGACAAACTTGGCTTGGAAACCAGTAAGCACCCTCATCCCTACAACCTATGGTGGCTCAACAACCAACGACAACTCAAGGTCACCAAGCAAGTGACCGTACCCTTGGTCATCGGGCGGTATGAGGACGATGTCATATGCGACGTCCTTCCTATGGAAGCCGGCTACCTTCTTTTGAGGCGACCGTGGCAATATGACAGAAAGATGACCCATGACGGCTTCTCTAACAAGCACACCTTCGAGCACCGAGGCCGAAAGATCGTCCTAGCACCGTTGTCACCACATGAGGTCTATCTTGACCAGGTAAAACTGGAACAAAGTTCCAAAGGTAAAAACATCATGAGTGACCCCCAAACACTTTACACCAAAAAGGAGAGTCTGAGAAAAACCTAGAAATGGCTTGTGAGAGTAAACCCATGAGTAAGGAGTCATTCCTTGTAAGACCTAGCAAGATGAAACATGCCTTGATCACAAAGCAATCCCTTGTTCTGCTCATTTTTAAGAATGCTTTGGCTAGCCATACTAACCTTGAGCCGGTTCTGCCGAGCAAAATCTCTGATGTCTTGCAGGAATTCGCTGAGGTTTTTCCGGAAGAAGACCCAGGCGGTTTACCACATATCCGAGGGATTGAGCACCAAATTGATTTTGTACCTGGTGCGTCCCTTCCCAACCGGCCTGCCTACCGTACCAATCCAGTCGAAACCAAGGAGTTACAAAGGCAAGTTGATGAACTCTTGGCCAAGGGATACATCCGCGAAAGCATGAGTCCATGCGCCGTGCCGGTATTGCTAGTGCCTAAGAAGGACGGGACATGGAGTATGTGTGTCGATTGCAGAGCCATCAACAACATTACGGTTAAGTATTATCATCCTATTCCTAAGCTAGATGACATGTTAGATGAGGTTTATGGTGCATGTGTATTTTCTAAAGTCGATTTGAAATGTCAAATTAGGATGAAAGAGGGTGATCAATGGAAAACGGTTTTTAAAACTAAGCATGGTCTTTACGAGTGGCTTATCATGCCATTTGGACTCACCAATGCACCTAGTACTTTCATGCGTTTGATGAATCATGTTCTTAGGTCTTTCGTAGGTGTTTTTGTGGTAGTTTACTTCGATGACATTGTTGATTTATAGCAAGACCCTTGCATTAGAAAAAGGTGCTAGACGTGCTTAGACAATAACGGCTCTTTGGAAACCTTAAGAAGTGTTCGTTTTGTACGGATAATGTTGTTTTCCTAGGTTTTGTGGTGAGTTCGCAGGAAATACAGGTCAATGAGGAGAAGATCAAAGCAATCCGAGATTGGACAAGTCCTAAAACCGTTAGTGAAGTCCGAAGCTTTCACGGGCTAGCCTGATTTTACTGACGCTTTGTCCGAGACTTCAGTACTATAGCCGCACCCTTGACCGAGATCATCAAGAAGGAAGTGGGATTCAAATGGGAGCAAGCTCAGGAGGATGCTTTTCAACTCCTAAAACATAAACTCACCCACGCTCCTTTGTTAGTCATGCCTGACTTCCTTAAAACTTTCAAACTTGAGTGTGACGCCTCGGGTGTGGGAATAGGAGCTGTACTGATGCAGAAAAAGAAGCCCGTGGCATTCTTCAGTGAAAAGTTAGGTGGAGCTACACTTAACTACCCGACGTATGACAAGGAATTATATGCCTTGGTCTGTGCTATGCAAACTTGGCAGCACTACTTATTGCCAAAGGAGTTTGTAATTCACACGGACCACCAGTCGCTCAAGCACCTAAAGGGACAGCAAAAGCTCAACAAGAGGAATTCTAGGTGGATGGAGTTCATAGAAACCTTCTCGTATGTCATCCAGTACAAGCAAGGCAAGGAGAACATTGTGGCCGATGCTTTGTCTCGACGATACGCTTTGATTACTACATTGGACGCGAAGGTGCTTGGTTTCGAGATGATAAAGTAGGCATACCTCACTGATCCAGATTTCCAGGAAGTCTACAGCGCTTGTTCAAAATTTGCCCATGGCAAATATTATCAGAGTGATGGATTTCTCTTTTACGAAAATCGCTTATGTATACCTAACACCTCTCTTCGTGATTTACTTGTTAGGGAAGCACATGGTGGTGGACTGATGGGGCATTTTGGGGTAGCCTAGACCCTAAGCGTGGTGCAAGATCTTTTCTTCTGGCCGCACCTGAGACGCGATGAGGAACGTATCTGTGGCCGATGCACAATTTGTAAGATGGCCAAAACCAAAAGCCAAGGCCCAGGTATGTATACACCACTTCCCATACCTAGTGAACCGTGGACTGATATCTCCATGGATTTTGTCTTAGGATTACCCCGGACTAGGAGAGGTAGAGATTCGGTTTTTGTGGTCGTAGATAGGTTTTCTAAGATGGCTCACTTTATTCCTTGCCATAAAACCGATGATGCTTCAAATGTGGCTGACCTGTTCTTTAAAGAGATTGTCCGTTTACATGGGGTTCCTAGAACCATTGTTTCAGATCGGGACACTAAGTTTCTTAGCTACTTTTAGAAAACCCTTGGGTCAAAATTAGGGACTAAATTATGCTTTTCGACAATATGTCACCCCCAAACTGATGGTCAAACAGAGGTAGTTAATCAAACCTTGTCAGCTCTTTAAAGGTCCGTGATTAAGAAAAACCTTAGGACTTGGGAAGATTGCTTGCCTCACGTTGAATTCGCTTATAATCACTCGGTTCATTCAACCACTATGTTTTCCCCTTTTCAAATTGTGTACGGTTTTAATCCACTTACACCACTTGATCTAACGCCTTTGCCTATGAGTGAAAGACTTAACATAGATGGCAAAAAAGGCTGAATTGGTCAAACAGTTGCACGAAAAGGCCAAGGAAAACATTCAAAGGAAAACCGAGCAGTTTCAAAGAAAAACAAACAAAGGACCAAGCAAACGTGTGTTTGAGCCAGCGACCAAGTGTGGATCTACTTAAGAAAGAACGATTCCCTGAGGAATGGAAGTCAAAGCTATTGCCCAGGTCGATGGACCGTTCACAGTTCTAAACCGGATCAATGACAACACTTATCAAATCAATCTCCGAGGTAAGTATACGGTCAGTTCTAGTTTTAACATTGTTGATTTGGTTCCTTTTCTCCCACATGGATGATGCGGTGTGGTGAGGGTGTCAAGTTTTACCCTAAATGAAATCAATAGCCGCAAGTGCACAGCTGATCGATTGTAGTACTTAGGGATCGAATCCACAGGGAAGGAGGATCTTTCCTGCAAAAGCCTTTGAAAGAAATATAAAGTAAGGAAGTCTAGAACCAAGCGAGTTTTGTGAGGGTTTTGGTGGTGTGTTTAAAACGTAAAAATGAATCCTAAAGAGAAAATACGGGAATTAAAATGACCTAATAACTAAACTTAACGAAAACGAGTAAAAACGGGAAAAACGGCTAACATAATTGCTTGAATGAAAATCGATTGAAAGAGTAAATAAACTAGACTAAAGCTTGAATTAAAATCGGTGTAAATCTATAAGAAAAGAGGCGCTGGGGTTTAGAGAAGTTTTCTCAGGGGTATGAACGATTCAAAACATTGCTAGACAGTAAATTTGATAAGATCTTAGCTTAAACTTTTCGAACTGGAGTCACGGACGTATGAATACGCCACTGTCGTGATCATAGACAACTATCTCTCTTAACCCTGACCAGTAGGTTTCCACTCTGGCCTTGGAAAAGAAGAGATGCATTATGTTTAAGACTCGTCAGCATTCACAAATCGCCCATAGGTAGGTTTCCACTCCTATGTTTGTTTTGCTCTCCGAAACTAGATCTGACACCAGATGAACACTTTCATGTCACCAAGCATCTGGATCAGATTGTAGTTCATGACGCTACTCTCATGCAGTAAAAACGAATTCAGAAGAAAAAGTTCTAAGATTCGGCTCAAAAGCTCATGGAATCCTCACCGAACATATAAATCCCCATCGAAAATCCCTTAGACCCAACAATAAAACTACTCAGACATAATAAACGAAATCAAAAACATAGTATTAAAAAGTAGAATAGAAACCGAAATTGAAAAAGAAAGAACAAGGGTTCAAGAGACAGATCTCTCTCTCCCTAAAACCTAAAAACAAAGCTTAAAGTAAAATTTCTGTAAAGTATTTCGTCTCTCTTCTAAAAAAATGAACTAAATGACATGTATTTATAGTCTCCAATACTCTATGGTGTCTAGGGTTCCAGAATTGAGGCTGGGAAAATGATACAGGCTTCAGAAATGGGCCTTCAAAGTCGGAGTTAGCTGGCCGCGGTCGGGATGTGCGTGACCGCGAGGAATGGGTGGCTGGCCGCGGTCGCGGTGGTTGTGACCGCGGAGAATGGTCTGTTGGCCGCGGGTGGAAACACGTGCCGGCTGGTTTACGGGACATCTTGCTCTTCGCGTATCTTTTGATTGAACCGTTGGATTGCCAAGCTGTAAAGTGTGCTGGAAAGCTGATATCAGACGGTGAGAAGGCCTTCAATCGGGGGTGAACTTCTGACGGTTTGACTCTGAGCTGAAATCTGGTTTTCTATCTATTTTGTTAAGCTTTTCCCTAAGCTACCTGAAAAGAGTCTTGGAATTACAAATACTAGAAAAACGTAATAAAAGTACTTACAAGCAATTAAAAACATAGAAAAAGTATTTCAAAACAATCCATAAAAGTGGTCAAAATACGGTGTTATCAACTCCCCCAGACTTAAACCTTTGTTTGTCCTCAAACAAAGCAAAAGCCTAAACTGGTTAACTGAAAACGAAAATAGGAAATGCACAAATCTCAGAGACATGAACTCCTAAACTAGGACCAAAGATAATGCATCAATCCACAACTTAGTCTAGAAGATACTAGTCCACTTTTTCCGTCATGCAAAACTTAAACAATCTAAATCTTGATTCCAGTCAACTAGCTCTCTACATTCATTAAGTTCAATAGTGAGTTCTCATTAAAGACATCATCCAGGGTAGACACGTTTGGCATTAAAGGGCTGTTTAAGTGGTGGAGTTAAAGTGTTTCGGGTTACCTGATGAATCCGGAGGATGCAAGATAATATGGAAAACCTCAAGAGAGATAAGGACCTGTTGAGGACCGCAATTTTCATTCACTTTTTCTTGCCAAATGTTGTTGCATAATCCTTCCTCCTTTGTTGTAAACAACTATTCCCCCAGACTTAGATTCTTTCCGGGTATCAGAAAATGATCTCCAAAACTCCATAAAATCGAACTCCAGTTGCTTTGAGACTTAAAATTCGACCTCTCTATACTCTCTAAGGCTTTTATTTCCTTTCTTTTCTTATTTTCGGTTTATTTTTTTTTTTAATTTTTACGAAAAGAAATGCCTTTTAAAGAGAGAGAGAGACTAGAGGACGAGATTGTACCAAAATTTGAGATTTTTCTAAGGCAAACTGAGCTTCTTTTTGTGCTGAATCCTTCCGGGAACTTTTCCGGCAAATCGCACGTCTCTGTCCTTGGTGACTGAAAACTGCGTCGTTCCTCTTTCTCTCCAACGTTTTTGCACTTATCTGCATATAAGACAATAGAAAACAAGAGTGCATGTGGTTTGAAAGAGGATTGGTTAAGGTGGGGAACTAGCTAAAGATGAACTAGCCATTCAGGATCAACAGAGAGTGGTAAAAGGGTAAAGGAGTCCTGAATGTATGATTCGTTTCCCTAGTCTAATGCTTCAATGAGAAAATTAAGTCCAAATTAAGTCCAAATAAAACAGAGCTAGTGTATTCCTTCATCTAAATCGAAATCATTCAAATTCCTCTGGGGTACTTCGTTTCAAATGTGCTTAGCTACCGTCTAGTCTAGTCCTAAATCATGAATGAGCATGTCACTAGGAACAGTCTAAAAGCACACAACTATCATTGATTCATGTTCACCATTCCCTTTAAACGTATTTTGTTTTGAAAACAGATTTTGAAAAACTTTAAGGAAAATGCAAAAAGTGTAGATAATGCAAGACTCATGAAAGAAAAGTGGTTAGAAAGAGATGAAATCCTCCCCCAGACTTAAATCACACTGTCCTCAGTGTGAAACAAGTCGAGATTGGATGAGAAAAAATGCATAGATAATCGAATTGGTAAGGCCAAAGAGATCTTACCTGGATTCGGGATGCTGGTGGAGATGAACCGGATTCATTCGAAGAGGTTTGGGAAGGTGATAGGTGGTGATGAAGGTGGTGGGAAGTGATGAATGAGGTGGAGTGGGGATTGGTGAGGTGGAATGAGGTGAAGTGGGTGATTTGGGGTCGGGTTTGATCTTAACGACCATTTGCCGCGGTCAGGAGCTACACGACCGCGGCAAACCGGTGCTCGGTCGCGGTCAGAAAGACGCAGCCGCGGTCGATCATGCGTTTCCCGTGGTCAGAGCATCTGCGACCGCGGGGGCTTATATCACAGCATCTTCCTGTTTCTCCTTGGTTCCTGCTGGGCCGAGTAGTCAGGGCACATCCTTCTTTTTGGTTTTTTCGGGTTTTTTGATTTTTTTGGCTTTTTTTGTTTTATAAGAAACACCTGAAACTAAGAAAAAGAAAAAGATCAATAAAAAAGAAAGAAAAATCCTAAAGAAAACAATACCTAAATGGGTTGCCTCCCATTAAGCGCTTCTGTTTTAAGTCGTTTAGCTCGAATTTTGGTGTTGGACGTGGCTTAGTCCAATGAAGAAGACCTTGTCGTGAGACAAGTCTTTTTCGACATCCCTTGCTTTTCCTAGCAGATTCTTCGTCACTCCAAAGCTCTTCTTCAAATTCTTCTGTTGCAGAACGTTTTCCTGCCTTGCTGTTGTATGGGATAGCTTCTGTGAAGATATCTTTGTCGATATTAGCAAACGAAATCCTCCGGTTTGGCCAGTCCATTATAGCTCCGGAAGTTGCTAGAAAAGACCATCCGAGAATCACTGGATATGTTGCGTCTCTCGTTTCGACAATGTAGAAGTCGACATGCACGATGCAATCTCCTATTCTCAAAGGAATTTCATGAGCTATTCCTTGAGGTGTTGCATTGGAATCATCAGCAAGTCTAATCTTTGCTCTAGTCCTGCGCAGGTGTTTAATACCAAGTCTCAAAGCAATTGCCTTGGACATCATGGTAAAACAAGTTCCAGAATCACAAAGCACGTTTTTTAAACATTTCTCCTCTAATAGAACAAGAGATAAGAAACTGACCTACACCTTCGATTTTGTGAAGTGTTCGAACAGGTTTACCTCATCTGGCATGATTGAACAAGTAATCTATCTCAGGGATTGATTCCTTGCTCTCACAGAAGTAATGGCCTATCATGAAGTCCTTGCAAGCTCTGGCAAAGGTGATTCCTTCAGGCAAATTTCGGACTACATCATTGAATTCATTGAGCTTTTCTTTGCTGATTTTGTTGGTGTAGTGGCTGCAGTCTTCAGACTTTTTGAGGTGAATCGCATAGACAGCTGCTTCTGGTGTTGTCATGTATCGAGCTCGCATAAAGTATCTATGGAAATCCTCTTTAGACTCCTTGCAGTACCTGAAAAAGACTTGCAAACGACCAAGCTTCCAGATTTCATCAAAGCTTAGGTGAGCAGGGAATGACCTGACCACGTTGTTGAACTCCATGAGCTTCTCTCTACTGATGTTGTTGGTGATCCATTGAATTTCTCCTGAACTGTCTTCTGAGGAACATCCAGCGTTTGGATCTTCTACAAACAACCCATACTCTTCATCTTCAGAGTATTGTTCTTCATACTCATCTTCACAAGAAAAAGTCATGTTGCAGGGCCACGACTTGTCCTCGTCTTCAGATCTTTGGGTGCTGATGGAGCAAACCAGTTGTTGATGGAGTGGTTTAGTCATCCCAGGATGTGTATCAGTTGCACAGCTGCTTGTATGAGCTGAACGGGATTGTTTTGGAACGTTTTTCCGGTTGGCCTTGACTGCAGGGGACGCGACCGCGGGAAAACGCCCATGGGCCACGGGTAGACCAAGCACGACCACGAGAGAAGGCATCTTGGCCGCGGTCGGAAGCGACGCGACCGCGGAAAAGTGTCTCCGAGTTGAATTGCTGCTGTTGCTTGCTCCTTTGCTTCCTGGATGATCTCCTGGGTCTTCTGGCTTGATGTACTTCCTCTCTGGACTTGTGTCTTTAGTTTTGGTTGCTGGAATCTGCTCTCCAAGTCCTTGCATGATCTCCTCAACCTTTTCTTCAACTTCATCAAGAGCATAGACTACTTTGTCCATGGTCGAGTCAAGTTCTTCGGTTTTGTCAATGACTTTGTAAACCTTCTCTGAAACTTCGACTGTGAAGTCATAGGACTCGTTCTTAGCTTCGTTGAGGGTTTTGTCCACATCATCGAGTTTGAAATCCAGGTCCATGACTTTGTTTTTGGTGTTGCGAAGCTCATAGGTGTGCTTCGCTTGCTCTTGCTCCATGCTGTCGAACCTGTTAGCGATCATAGCTGCATCCTTGGTTGCTCATTCTTCTATTGATTTGACTTGTGAGGCTAGGTTATCGATCTTCTCATTGAAAAGTTTTGATATCCCATCAATCCTTTCGTTTAGAGCGGCTGTAGCGGTTGCTTGAGCTTCTATGAACTGCTTGATCACGCCTTCGAGCTGACTCATTCGGTTACTGAGCTGGACGTTCTCATCTTGGTGGAGAATCTGGTGAGGTAGGCGATAAATAGGATGTCTAGGGTTTGCCATTGGAGGTACGTAGGGCTCGTTCTGGAACGTTCTGTAGTCTTCAGTTCGAATTTCTTCGTAGAGATCGCGTAAGTACTGATTCTCTCTGCATCTGGTGGCTTGAGGAATGTTGTAAAAACCTTCCTCATAGCGTGGATTTCAATTTATAGGATCCATATCTTCTGAAATGGAAACAAAATAACCGAAAAATGGAATTATGTAGAAAAAGGGGTTCTAGAGTCGATTTACCAACCTTTCTTAGGATTTTGCGGAAAAGAAAACGCGTGTCTTCCCCGGCAACGGCGCCAAAAACTTGATGCGGTGTGGTGAGGGTGTCAAGTTTTACCCTAAATGAAATCAATAGCCGCAAGTGCACAGCTGATCGATTGTAGTACTTAGGGATCGAATCCACAGGGACGGAGGATCTTTCCTGCAAAAGCCTTTGAAAGAAATATAAAGTAAGGAAGTCTAGAACCAGGCGAGTTTTGTGAGGGTTTTGGTGGTGTGTTTAAAACGTAAAATCGAATCCTAAAGATAAAATGCGGGAATTAAAATGACCTAATAACTAAACTTAACGAAAACGAGTAAAAATGGGAAAAACGGCTAACATAACTGCTTGAATGAAAATCGAATGAAAGAGTAAATAAACTAGACTAAAGCTTGAATGAAAATCGGTGTAAATCTATAAGAGTACGTAGAAAAGAGTCTTGAAACTACAAATACTAGAAAAACGTAATAAAAGTACTTAAAAGCAATTAAAAACATAGAAAAAGTATTTCAAAACGATCCATAAAAGTGGTCAAAATACGGTGTTATCAATGGACCAGACTTGAGGACAAGTTCTTTTCAAGAGGGGGGAAATGATACGAGCATGGAACCAAGTGACCACCCTGAGGCCGAGCAGCCGGACTGGACGAGGGTCACAGAGGGACGCGGGACAAGGGACAAGACCCGAACGACGACCTGATCGTTCCAAATGGGCCGATGACACGGTCACGCGCAAAAAGGCTATCAATGGTCGTTTGGAGGTTATGTGCTGACTTAAGGATCAAGCACTCGGACGCTACACCAGGTGACCAAGCCGTAACGCTTCTGACCTACTCGGACGGTGTAGCTCCTTAATACTCTTTTTCCTTACACCCGGGTTTGTCCCAATGGGTTTACCGGGTGGGGTTTTAACGAGGTTAAGGGTTACACCAACTCGTTTTCCGTAGTTTGTTAGCTAGCCGTTACAAGGGAGACAAAGGATCACTCGCGGGAAAGAACCGAAAAATCAGTCAAGGGAGCCGAGTGGTCATTCAACTAGTCTTAATGTTTTCATTTAATTTATATGTCTTTCGCACTTCTTTTTCGCCCCTATATAAAGGGCCAGACTCTTATGTATTTGGCATTCACTTTTATCAAATATTTCCGAGATTTTCTCTTGTTCTTCTTGAGTTTTCTTTCTTTGGTGGTTAGCGATGAAAGTTTCTTTGGTTTATCGAATTCAGTCCATAGAATTCGACGCAGCCTCTATCTTTCATCTTGTTTCCGATTTCGTTCAAAGTAGTTTAGGAACAACAGGATTTTTGAGACTTGTCTCACGCCTGTTCATCCTATACCCGCGAGATCTCAAACTCGGTGTAATCACTGTCTCGATCTCAATCCGTTTTCGCGAGTTGGGCCTAAGGAACTTCGAGATAACCTCTCACGCCTTAGCATCTCTCCGAACAACTGATCCAGGCCGAGTCCTATCAACCTCAACCATTCTAGCAAGTGCAAATCCTTAGAAGGATCGTATCAGTCTCCCTGCCTGACTCCTCGCTTCGGAATGACGTGTCCTTTTGCCACCCCATTGATAAGGTAAGCGTAGGAAACTGATGATATATATTTCATAAGAAGCCTTATCCAGTTTGCATGGAATCTCATTCTATTTAGGACTTTTTTAATGAAACTCCATTCTAATCTATCGTATGCCTTGCTCATGTCTGTCTTCACGATCGTTGAGTAATGGACTTGGACTTCTGATTGTTTCAGGAAATGGAGAGTTTCATGGGTTATCATAACATTGTTGGAGATGGCCCTGCCAGGGACGAATGCACTATGGTTCTCTGATATAATACCAGGAAGGATCTTTTGGAGTCTCTTCATCATGATTTTGGAGAGAACTTTATAGAAGACGTTGCAGAGCGCGATTGGCCTGTAATCCGAAGCGTTTTTTGGGCTTTGGACTTTTGGGATCAACCTGACATGAGTGGCGTTCATCGAACTTGGGAAGTCTCCTTTTTCGAATATCAGTTGTATCTCTTCGGTTATCTTAGGACCCACCACCTGCCAGTTAGACTGGAAGAAACTGGCAGAGAAACCATCTGGCCCAGGTGCCTTGTCTGGATGAATGGAGAATAATGCATTTCTAACCTCGTTTCTTGTAGGTATGGCCGTGAGCCTCTGGTTGTCCTCTTCGGAGATACATGGTTGGATTGCTTTGTTGATGGTGGAGGAGCAGTCCTCTGATCCTTGCGAGGTGAAAAGGTCGTTGTAGAAGGTACATATAACATCAGCTATCTCTTCTTCTTCAAATACCTCCGTACCCTCCTAGTAACTACACTGTGCTTGTATCGCCATCTATTTTCCCGCCCAAAACAGAGAAAAAACGTTCCAAACTTTGTTGTTTTGGAACACAGAAATATGAGTAAGAATAAGAGTTTTATTTTTTCAAAGATGAAGTCATCTGTGAGTTTTTTTCTCCCAGATGTTTGTGTTCTTATATGAGAAACAAAAAAAAAAAACCATGGTTCAACTAAATGTGATCGTATTTACCTTAATGGAGCCAGCAGGCAGTTTGGCTGTAACATCCAAAACGGTTTGCACTATTGCTTTTTTCTTGTGAAAGAGTGCGTGAGAAGAAATGCTAACCAAAAGAATGAGAACTCTCTGTATCCTCCTTTAGCTTGAAGTTGTGCAACTTCAGAAGTATCTTGCTTCAGAAGATTAGTTCTTGGGAGAACACATTTTTCTGCAAAGCCAGGGACACAATACAGGAGATGATTAACAAAAAGTTGAATTAATCTGAGGTGCACTCTCATCTTCAAGCCATCTGCATCAAAGCTCATAGCATATCTAGGATATATAGTGGTCACTTACGTCTAGGAGTGGTGAAAGTCGTCTTTGATGGCTTGAATAATCAAGAAGGAGCACTTCATGTCCACAGCTTAGAGGGCTCTTCTCGATGGTGTGTACCTTATAGCAACAGTTAATCCCAGCGGTTATACTAAAAATCTTAATCAATATAATCTAGTCCCAAGTTAGTCAAGTTATTTATGAAATAATAATACTAAAATGAATTTCAACATTATTAAATAGAAGCAGCCATTGATTGTGGCTTCTCTTCCACTTCCAAAACTTCCCACTCTGTCCCATTTTCTTCATTGCTTTTATCTTTCTCTTCTCTTTTTATAAAAAAGCTGATTCTCTCACCGAGACATTTGATATGCTTTGTTGCTCGACGATATGAAGATGAAGAAAACTCGCCAATACAGATATGACCTGGCAAGAGGATGATCACGATTACACTGGAACCAAGCTAAAATTTTATCATTTCCAACTCGCTTAGATGTCTGAAAATAGTATTTGCAGCGGAGGAAGATGATACAGCAAAATCTGAGGGTCAAAATCTGAGGGTCAATGACACGACCATTACCAACCGCTACATAGACATAAATAAAAGCTAATGATGAAGCTAAGTTAAACCAATAAACTATTAGCAAAGCACATACATATATTAACCTTCAGTTCCCATTTATAGAATATATAACAAACGATCAAAATTTTCTTTATGAAGCCGGCCACTGTAAACCGAGCAAATATCTAAATAAATAGATCCATCTGCACACACAAAAAAAAAAAAATAGTAGACGTTCCAGTAAAAACGATCAACAAAGAGCTTAAACGATATATTATTAATCAGATCAGTATCAACATAGAAATAAATCATTAGTTTAAGACAAATGACAAAAGCAATAAAAACAATAGCATAGAGACAAAATCAGAACAAAGAAAAAAGAAAAATCATACAAGCTATATGACACAGATATGTATACCTCTACAAAGCAGAAAGGATGCACACCCCGAGTAATTTTCTCTAGACTCAGAGCCGCCTACACGTTCAAAATAAACTCTAAGCGCATCTATATTGGTTCATGTCACAAAATACAACGACTAATTATATTAAGAACAGCAAGACATATATTAAACTCGATTGACAAATAAACGTAAGAGGTAAATACGAAGAGACAATACCTAAAGTGCACCAACACCAAAACTAATAAAACCGAGAATCCGAAAGGTGTGTATATATAGGTCTATGAACACATTAGGGTTTTGCACGGGTTTAAAAAGACGATTTAAACTCATCCAATGGTATTTGCTGGCTCATAGTATAAAACAAATTCATTCAATTAAGGGTTTAATGAAATTCGATGGCATATAGTATAAAATAAAAACGAATTCATTCAATTAAGCGTTTAATTTTTTCTCGTATCAAATTACATGTCATCATATACATTCAAATCATCAGTGTTTAATGAATAACCAATGATAATTAAACTAAACGCCTTGTCAACACAAAGAAATAAACACCCGACATATAAGCATAAATTAACACATAAAATCGATGTAAGTGTGACACATCAGATTTTTGACTTCATAAATAATAGTATAGATATATCTATATACATATATATAAAAATAGTTAATATATGTTTCTTTTTGAAATTTTGAATCATAACATATGTGAAACAATCTATATGATTTTTAAATTATATGGATGATGTATGGTTTGAATTTTTAAAAACATTTATCATACAAAATTGAGAAGAGATATAATAAAAAAAGTAATTAATGATATATATTATTGGAAGAAAAAATTGGAGCAGAGAGAGAGTATAGTCGATTATGGTAAGTTTTCTTTTGACAAATATTAGTTTAACTAGGTAGTAACCACGCCATGCACAGGATAAAATATCTATAAACTATTTTATTAAATATAATTTAATATATTTAAAATCATTTAATTGATTTAATATGTATGTTAATAGTATTATGCGTAACAATATGATTTTTATTGGTAATGCAGTTAAAAATATACAATCTGATTAATATAAGATTTTATTATCAATTTTATCTTTTTTAATATGAATGTAATTGCATATTTAATATTTTAACTGAAAGATTAATATATCTCATTAAATAACAATTTTAGTGATTTTTTAAGTTTTAAAAATACAAATCATCACATAAACAAAAAAATAAATTTATTATATGTTTGATGTTGTAATTTAATTTATTTTAAAAATATAAAATTTAACAATGAGAATAAGAGAGATATAATGATTTTAAAATAATTGATATTATATAATTGAATAGGGATTGAGTGCCAAAAAAATTAAAAACAGTTAATACGGTATAATTATAAACCAAATCTTCCTTATTCAATTTTATTGGCTAAATAAATATGTTTCTAAATTATTTATCATTTTTGTTCTGCTGCCAATTAAGTAAAGAGAAAGCTTTTTTCTATTATCAATCAATTTTATGAATAGTTTAATAAGATATATTTGATTTCCTAATCAAATTAATATGAATGGCATTGATTGTATTAATAAAATGAATCTATTTTTATATTATTCTGGAAATTACTATGGTGATGACATGTCGGCTTAACATAATTGTTATTCCTAAAATAATTCAAGGTTGTTTTTTTATCAATCCTTTTCAATTAATTTATATGAGATACTTAATAGAAATATAATGAATATTCTTTTCAAAAATGTCCTAAGAGGCTCTATGGTGGTCATACATCATCATGGTATTGTTGTAAATTATATGTCAAGACTATGTATTGTTAACAATGCTTCTCAATTAATACATAAGGGGCTATAAGTATATGGAGGAGTAGAGTGATACTTTATCAAAAACTTATATAAAAGAAAAATCAATTGAAACACGTTATCCAGTTGACTCTTTTAAACTTCTTTGATGATTTTTGATTGAATTATATACGATCCTAAGATTGAAAGCATCTTTTAATTTTTTTTTTTTCCGGATTTAAAATTTATTTGCACCATCACACTGAATCATTGATACTATATGACAATGATATAGATGACTTACAGACGTCATAGTTGCATCTACTATATTGTTATTTTTTTTTGCTTAATTACAATATGTTTCTAATCATATACATAACTGATTTCGACCAGGACCACCATAATAAAAGTAATTCCCCCAGATAATCTTCTCATAGCCAGTTTTTATATCGTAACAGTTCTTATTTGTCATGTGGGGATAACCTCCATTAATTGGTTTCCAAATACCATTTTCATCAAATATTTGAAGATTTCTAAAATAACTAGCTCTTCCATATCCCTCCCTTGCAAAATGGCCACTCCCCATTGTTGTCGTTGTGTGTTGTGAATTTTCTTTAAGATTTATTATTTCGCCTCCCCACTGAATTTCGGTAACACCATTTCGTAGATGATTGAACAAAGTAGAAGGCCAATACCCAACAAATATATGGTTATCGACTTTCAACCACCAGTTTCCTGAGCGGGGATCCTATAATAATATAGCATTTTTAAGTCTCAATTTTAAAATACCATAAAAGAGTATATTTGTTGAAGTTAAACGATAAAAAGTCTAGATTATATTGACCTTCCATACAGCCATTGGAATATGATACTGTTGTCCATTCATGGTAGAAACAGGAGTAACTGGTTCCCCTAAGGCAAATGCTCGGTTGACAGGAACAAAACCTGGGCACTCAAGGTTATAGCAGCCTGTTTGGTTGTACATATCCGCCTGTTTTCATGTAAAGAAACATATACAAAAAATCATTATATGTAAATACATATTTTATAGAATAGAGCAAAAAATATTTAAAAATGATACCATAAACATTAACTCACAGTCCAATAAATAAACAATCTAGGATTGTCATCACCATAACGTTGTGGGTATGCCTAATTAATATCAATGAGAAACATAAGAATAAAAGAATATCAAAATATAATCATTTATGAAAATGCAACTACAGGAAAAAAAAAATAAGAACCTGCCAACCAAATTCTATGGTGTTAGTTTCACCATAAGGGCCCGCCAGAAGCCAGGTTTGTGTTAGGCTAAATTCTCTTGGAGTTTGTAGATAAGGCTTCCACACATTTATAACCGCTTGGGCTCCATGAAAGTTACCATTTAATCTAAGTATGGCATACTGTATATGTTCAAACACACATAAGATTATAAAATGCACATATATACCTTTATTAATAAGAAGAAATGATGGTTTTAATGCTTATTAAATGATATTTGAATGCACCTCATGTGTGTAGTTATCAATAGGATTAGCTTGATTAAGTCGAAGAATGTTGTTGGGATATTTTTTCAGATATTTTTCTAATGATCCTGTTCGTAAAATATCTTCTTTTTTCGTTCTTCTGATCGGAATACTATTATTTGGGCATTCTCCATATATTGTCCACATTTGAGTCACTATACTCTTCTTCAACGCCTTTGAAGATTCATTATTCCATCTTTCTAGCTATAAGGACATTATGGGACAAGAGGTTTTTGGACTCCAAGGATGCCGCAAAAGTATCTCATCATTATATGCGGAGATGGATGCTCTTCTTTGGGCTATGCTATGCCTAAAAGATAAACACATTTTAACGATACAAATTGAGACAGATTGTTTGAATTTAATTGAAATGATTGAGAATCCGATCGATTGGCCGGCTTTCACTTCAGAATTAAACGCCTTCCAACATTTTCGAGAGACATTTTCTGCTTTTAACATCACTCATATACCTCGAGCTTTAAACGTCTGAGCTGATTCTCTCGCTAAAGAAGCTCGAGTACGTGGTATCATATTCTCCCATATAAGTCAGACAGAATCGGTGGAGGTGACTTTCCGAAATCATCATCCTACCGATTAAAACGTGACTTAGTAGATGGGTAGTCGACAAAAAAAATAAAATAAAATAAGAACTTGGTTTCATCTACAACACAACAATATATAATACAAAATAATATAGCAGACTAATCACTACAAAAACATAATTATTCCATTCGTATATAACAGTCTTGTTTTACTAATCTGAATTGTAGTTGAGTGCTAATTTTGAAAAATATATCCTAAACTTTAGATCTATCATAAATATTATTATTATTTTTTTTTTGGATTTAGTGAAACTATAAACAAAAAAATATAGATTTTATGTTCAAAAGAGTATAATAACAATAACAAATTAAAATAGGAAATAGAAAACCAAACCTGAATAGTATGATTTTTGAATAAAGGATGATCATAAATTGGATGATTTTTCATATGAACACAAATTATATCTCCATTTGGACTCTACACATGGATTACAAATCGTCAGCCAATAGGTATTAGAACATAATGAAAATTAAAAAGATGTGTACTTAGTATTGTGTAAAAAAACTAAAATTAGCCAACCTTGATGGATTTAAGAGCGGGTTTGTTAATTTTCTTCAAGAATCGATCTATTTCAGTATCATGAATATTGGAAAACTCTTCTCCGGTGACTATCGCCGCTATATTTAGAATGCTGAGCACAAAACTTGCCACCATCCAATTGATCATGACTTAAAGTATATAGAGTTTTAAATATGTTTAGAAGTTTTTTTCACTAAGGTTTATAGATAATTGAGTTGAATTACTTATATATATGTCATGCAAAAAAGTAAGTTAACAAATAAAATTATGATACTAATTGAATGAGTATTTGCATTAAATGACAAAAAGTTGTAAAGAAAAATTACACTTTTCCTAATAATTAAATGAATTAAAGGTCAAAATCAAAATATTTCAAAAAAAATATTGTCTTATTGCCATTTACTCAATTCAGTTTTACATTATTGCAATTTCCCTAATTTCTCTCTAAATCTTGTCTCCAATTTAAAGCAAATACTTATAATTTAAAGCAAAACTAGACTCTAAATTGTTTTGTTGTTCATCATTTTTTTTTGTATTTAGATATCATTTGTTTTATAGTTATAATTTTCTAATAAATGACAAAGAATTATTTTTGTATTTAGAGATAATTTATTTTTATAAATTTTTCATATTTTCTAATATTAAATATGATTATGATTATAAAAATTATTTTTAATCCATACATTCATATCAATCCAAAACGAACTGCGTTGTAAAAACATAATTTTATCCTGTCCGTTGATATAACTGTTTAACATAAATATTCACTATTTTCTAATATTTAAAGTCAAAAATATTAATTATAATAAAATATTTAATAATATATCTTTCTCATCTCCATTATTATCAAAATATTATTTAATTTTAATATTTAATCAAACCTAAATTAATATTTGGTCAATTTTTTTTGTAAAGATAATAATAATTATTATTGTTTGTTTTTAGTGATTAATCAAATCTATATTATAGGAGATCCAAACTAATCTAAATTTAAATTTAAAATTTCTAAATTTTAATTTAAAGTTTTGAAATTTTAAACCAAATAGAAATATATAAACGTGTTCGACAACAAGAATAGTAGCTATCCAAAAACAGAATAGTATAAGATAAAAAATCGCTATTTGGATACACTTCATAAAAGATGTGTTTTATACTGTGTATTTTCTATATTTGCATTAGTTATAGGTGATGTAACTTATATAAGTGACTCTGAAAGTGGTGATGCAAAACTTACATCAGTTCTGCAAATATTTTACATCAGTTAAGAAATTGATGTAAATATATGCATCAGTTTAAGGAAGTGATATAAATATTTGCATCAATTAAGCAAATGATGTATATATTTGTATCAGTTATTGTTATCGATGTTAAGTTGTGTTGGTTGTAAATAAAATATATATATATAATATTTTCATCAACTTAAAAATATATATAATAATTAAAAATTAGTACTAACTTTGATAAATTATTTTAATATAATTAATATTGATTTTACATATGATAACACATCAATAATTCATTTTTAGAGTCTGAAGAAAAACTATAGTTATTTATAAGAAACCAAAATTCTCACTGCTTCCTTAGTTGTCGATATGGGACAAAAATCAAAAATAATTAAAAATTTATTTGCATCAGTTTTTGATTGATGTAATATTTGTGTTATTTTCTAAATGATATTACCTTACAAAAATGTAGTTACATAAGTTATCTAAATGATGTGCATTCATATTTTACTATCACTTTTTATAAAGTAATATAAATTAATAAAAATTTAAATTATTTATTATTAAAATCGATGTTAAATTAACTAATGGTAAAATCAGTTACATAATTGATGTTAAATTACATATTTCACTATCAATTGTTAGCAAATAATTTAAAATATTATCATTTATTTTTATAATAAAATTTAAGTGATGTAATACACACTTTTTTGTAATGACACAAAGATAAGAGGCAATAAAATTTATAATGGTCCTTAAAATATTATTTAATGCACACGTATCCACAAACAATAAATTTATGTAGTCATTTAGTTTTACAGATGTGGGTAAGGAAATTTTTTAAATTGTGTTGGATTTTAAAAACTGACCAATGTGATAGAGAGGATAACGAGGTGAGTCGTGGACATGAGGTATTTTAGAAAGAAAAAAATTATTAGAATTTGCTAACATAATGTAATTAATAGTTTTAGATTTTTATGCATAATAGAAACATGGTTAAATAAAATTTTAGATTATTTAGTATTTTTCTAATTATATAATGGTCTTCTTTTTTTCTTGTGTACGAATTATATAATGCTGATCTAAATTTGCTACTCTATTGATATTCAACATATTCGATGGGCGCAGGCGCTGAACAATTGGTGGAAGTGTTTGTATTAGAAATCATAAATTTTTTTTTTTTTTTTAAAGAAAGATATCATAAAATTTTCAAAATACATTAATACATTTCTTTATATCAGTTTATGTTTGGTATGATATAATTTTGTTCTGGGTTCAGTATTAGTATAGCAATTAACCATAAGTTTTTTACGTATTAGGATAATAATTGACATATATATGTTACATCATTAAATGATAAAAATGTATATATTTGTTGTTTTTGGTCTAGTATCCATATTTTCATAAAATAAAATTTATTGTGTTGTTATCATATGGAAGTGGATTGGACTGAATAGGAGCGGAGATATGCATTATAGAAGTGGTCAAATAACGCAGCGTAAGAACGTGTTACCTAGGAATTTACTTAAACTTTTAGTGGTAGTTTGATTTTGATTCAATGATATGAGCCAAAATAATTGATAGGGCACAAACTGCTGATGATGAATCGGCGGTTGTGCATTCACAGGTGGTACAAATTGATGCTGAGCATTTACAAGTTAATGCTGAGCATTTACCAGAGATGGTATAAACTGCTAATACACTGGCGTAGGAGGTGGCATATTCTGCTGTTAGACATTCACTAATGGGACAGGTTCATTTTGTAAGTTACCAAACCTCTCCTGGTAATGATGCAGCTCTTCCAACAAGGCAGCATGAGCTTCAGCTGTCACCTAAGCAGGATTAGCTCTATTCTGGTTTTCATCCATTAGAACTTGCATATTATTTCCGCTCTCATTCACATTTCCCCTAGGGGAATCGACCTCTTCCTCATTCATTGGCGGAATTGCAGCATGGGCTTGAACATTTTTTGCTTTCGGAGGCATCTGAAAATGACATAACAAGAAGATTCAGTAAACAAGTCAGTCCGAATCCGTAAAGACTGATTTTCCTGCAAAATAAAAATCAACTATAACGAAAAAAGTATTCTAGGTGGTGGTTTTATCCTAAAAGTCAACTTTTAAAAATCAACCATAACAAAATAAAAATCAACTTTTAAGAAAATCTCACCACAATTTTTTTTTTTTAATAAAAAACTATTTTCCTAAAATTACTTTTCTTCTAACTCGAACTCGAATCTAGGCTCTGCTACCACTCTGTGAACCCCCGACATCTACCAGACGAATCGGACTATTCACCTTCAGTTCTAACCGATTTACTATAGTTATTAGACTAATTAACACATTTCTGAATAACACTCTTATTCATTTAATAAAATCAAGTTTTGCAATTAAATTCATAAATTATTCTTACAAATAAAACTGAAGCAAATTGCGAAGAAATCTTTTAAAAAAAAATACTGAAATTGAAAAAAAAAAAGATACATCCCGAAAAGCAGACCACTTCGGACTACTCTTCCTTGTAACCATCAAAGTAATAATCTTCATACTCACCTGAAAAATAGAGAATGAGGGGGTGAGTAATTTTTCCAGATTTATTTTCAGTGAGAAAATAAATCTACACTCTAGTACATTATCCATTTATATTCAATATATCAAGCCTAAACTAAACAAACAACAAACAGTTGCTCTAAAAGCACACAAGCAAAGCAAACACACAAATCATCATGCTAACGAGGCATGGTAAACTATTCATCATGCTAACGAGGCATAGCATGCTCTTTTTGGTCACAAAAACATTCAACGTGGTTCGTCTTAACCACCAAGCGATGTGGATCATCCTTTCTTCCAGGTATGAATCCCAACAATCAATAATTGAACCACTGTGTCAGTCGATCACCTATCTCTAGCTACTTACAATTATTAAGCAATCAACTGGATGGACAAACAATTATGTTGGTGCTTCATATAATGATTTCCTTGTCCATTTTGACTCTTTCATGACCTCCCTAGGTGCATCAATCAATATACTTGTACAATCCTAGACTCAATACACTAAAAACAAACAAATAAGGAATTGAAAGCCTAGATCTACTCCTCATCTTGGAAAATTTGCAGATCTGGATTAAGAAGACGACAAGAAGGCAAGGGCTTGGACGAAGGCTCGGACGAGCTCTCTCTCTTTTTCTGCGGCTGGGGGCTAATTTGCAGAGAATGAGGCTCTTTCCCTAGGATTTTCACTTTTAATGGGATAGATTTTGGGGAATAGACCTCCAGTTTGGCCTTTGGATAGGCTGAGATATTACAATTCTCCCCCTGTTGAAAAGAATTCGTCCCCGAATTCACTCCCTCCTCATCGGTTTCCATTCCGGTCGGAAAGAGTTCAGGGTACTCATTTTTCATTTGCTCCTCTGGCTCGCACGTTTCCTCGCGAATGCCAACTCTCTTCCATCTGACTTTTACCATCTTGGTCTTCTTACCATCAACCTTACTCTCTCCAAACTCCAAATCTCAGACGGCTTACTCAGAACTGACAAATTTCCTTCCAGGTCAGCTGGCGGGGCAGATAAAATGAATTCCAGTTTCTCTTACTACCTTCCTAACTAGCGAAATGTGGAACATATCATGAATTTCTGACAACTCTTGAAGCAACTGCAATTGATATGCTACTTCTCCAATCCTTTCGACTACTGGGTATGGACCCATATATCTTGGCTTAAGCTTCTTCAGCTTCCGGTGCCTATCATACCCTCTAAAGGCTCTCAACTTCAGGTACACTTCATCTTATACCTTAAATGATAAATCCTTTCGGCACACATCTGCATAACTCTTCTGACGGTCATGGGCCTCCCTTATCCTTGACTTCAATGATAGCTATTCCACTTGCTCATCGGTGACCTTTACCATTTCAGGATCCGTTTCACTGAATTCTCCCACTTTGGTCCAACAGAGAGGTGTACGACATGGCTTTCCATACAGTGTTTCGTATGGAGCTATCTTGATACTAGAATGATAGCTATTGTTGTAGGAGAACTCTGCCAACGGAAGATATTTCCCCCAATTTCCTTCCCATTCGAGAACACAAGACCTCAACAAATCTTCTAAGGTCTGGATCGTCCTTTCCGATTGACCATCGGTCTGGGGATGATAAGTCGTACTTAGATGCATCTTTGTCCCTAACGCTTTTTGAAATGTCTTCAAAAACGCAGCTGTGAACTTTTCATCTCTATCAGACACAATACTAACAGGAACTACATGCAGCCTTACAATCACATCCAAATACTTTTGTGACAAAATTTATGCTCCATCAGTTTTTTGAATTGGCACAAAATGAGCACACTTAGTCAGACGGTCCATAATGACCCAAATTGCATTTTTCTTATCCAATGTCATTGGTAAGCCCGTGACAAAGTCCATAGTTACCATGTCCCATTTTCATTCTAGTAGTGGTAAGCCCTGAAGTAATCCGCTAGGAATGCGCTCTGCTTTCACCTGCTTACAGGTTGTGCACTGAGAGATTCATTTCTCTATATCTTTTTTCATTCCTCCCCAATGATATTATCTCTTCAGGTCTCGATACATCTTGGTTTTCCTAGGATGAATAGAGAACTTCGAATTATGAGCCTGACTCAACATTTCACTCTTCAACACTTTGCTGCTCGGAACACAAACTCGATTCTTATACATATAAACTCTATTTTCTACCATATGGTATTCAACCACTTCCTTCTCAACCATTTTTTTTTAGAGCATCATCATTCCTCTGCTCTTGACAAATTTTCCACAGAAGATCTGCATTTTCCAATGCTTCAAGACCCGTGAAATATTCTTCCACTTCAGTAACACACAACTGAAGAATTGCCAATGTTGCAGTTAGATTCTCCATTTCCTTTTCCCTGGCAACATATCCTCTGTGATGACTCAAAGCATCTGCCACTTGGTTAACTTTCCCCGGGTGATAACAAATATCTAAATCATAATCTGCTAACAACTCCATCCATCTTCTCTGCCTCAAATTCAAATCATTCTGAGTGAAAACATGTTTCAAGCTCCCGTGATCTGTGTATATTTTCACCTTCTCCCCGTACAAATAAGCACACCAGATCTTCAAAACAAACACAACTGCTGCTAACTCTAAATCATGAGTGGGATGGTTTAGTTTGTGCTTCTGCAAAAAGCAAAAGTTTCATTGGCTTCTGAAGCACTAACTGAAGATGCCAAGCATACTCCCTCTCATTCTTCGAATAGACCAGAATATCATCGATAAAGACAACCACACACTTTTCTCAGTATGCTCAGAAAATATTGTTCATCAATTTCATAATGCAGCTGGCCCATTTGTCAATCCAAATGGCAACACAACAAACTCGTATTGTCCACAATGGGTTCAGAATGCCGTCTTCTTGACATCCTCCTCTACTATCCTGATCTGATGGTAGCCTGATGCTAAATCAATTTTCGAAAATCATGATGCTCCTTGCATTTAGTCCAACAACTCATCGATTCGTGGCAGTGGATATCTATTCTTTATTGTCACCTTATTCAGCCCTCGGTAGTCGATACAGAGGCGAAAACTCCTAACCTTCTTCTTCACAAACAACACTAGTTCTCCCCATGGCGAACTTCTTAGTCGGATGAATAAGGTCCATAAAGTCCTCCAACTGCTTCTTCAATTCAGCCATTTCAGCTGGTGCCAACCGATAGGCAGACTTCAAAACAGGGACCGTCCCTGGTTCTATCTCGATGTTGAATCATCTCCTCGAGATGGTGGCGGTCAAGTCAACGGTTCGAATACGTCCGCATACCCATTAGCTACTGGTATATTTTTCAATCTCTCCGTCTCTCTTCTCCAATCATGAAAATCGTCGCCAAATACGCCTCACATCCTTTCTCCATTAAGTCTGTGGCATGAATCATCGAGATTATCAGCACACCAATATTCGTCTTGATTCCTTGAAACATCAATCTTCCCTCCGATCGTGGTATGTAGGCTCACGTCTTTTCGCAGTCCATGATGACTTGGTAGTGCTTCAACCAGTCCATTCCTAGGATCACATCATATTGGCCTAGCTTCAGCTCCACCAAATTCCATGGAAGCTCTGCTCCTTCTAGCAAGACTGGCACATCCTCGTGTACTCCAATTGACGTCACCTGTTCTGTTCTGGCAGTCCTAATTGCTTTCGACTTTGGAACAAACTTTCCAGTGAAAGTCCAACACTTAGTCAACCTCGGGCTAACAAAACTATGAGTGGCACTGGTGTCAAACAAAATTTAAGCTATGGCTCCCCCTACGGAGACCGATCCCGTGATTGATGCTACTCCTTCATTCTCCGTAAGTGCATACTGATAGGTCTCGGGGTCGCAGGTATTTGCAGGCCCGTTGGTACGGAGTTTTAAATTTATAAAACCCTAATGTCTGAAATTGCACAGATGTACGTTGCAGGACTTAGGGTGTAGATTCACAGGGAAGATGTCTAATCTGCAAAAAACTTCAAATTGAGATAGTAAGCGAAGTCATAAACTCATGGGGGTTTTTGGGATTTTTGGTTTAGAGGATCCTAAACTAATCCTAACCTAATATTTACGGGGAACTAAATGCAATGCAAATGAGTTGCTAAAGAAAACCTAAAGGATGTTTGACTCAAACTAGGGATCTAAACTCATATGGGACAATGCAGACTTCTCCGTTTTACCCTAATCGATGTCTAAGCATTTCCAATTAGACCCTGGGCGTTTTATCCTTATCTATTTCTAGTATCTTCATTGAACTAGAATAAGCATATGTATGGCTAACCAACTCTTGTCACCTTAACCAACTAATCACTTTAAACGACAATTAACTCTCACTCTCATGCCGTGAAAATATCATGCAATTACAACTGAATTCATTTGCTCACATCTTCTCTACAGGTAGCTTTCGACTCCTGTGGCGACTATGTTCTTCTGAATCTAGGTACGGATGATCTGATACAGCACTCTCGTCTCTCTGATCGATCCTACGCTCAGAGATTAGGTCCTGAATCTAACCTCATGCAGTATAAACAACTTAGAAGAGATGAGATCCAATATATGGCTTAAAACTCTAAAAATCCTAATCGAACATGTATGTCGTTGATACTCTTTAGAAACTTAACTCTTTGAGACTAATCTAACATGATGCATGAAATGATAAAAGACATGAAAAATGCATAAAAATGGAATGGAAAAGCTAATTAGATAGAAAAGAAAAAGAACAATGGTTCAGGGGAAGAAATCCCATCTCCATTGCCTAACCCTAAGAAAACAAAGTTTGGTGGCTCAAAAACTCATTACAGGAGCACACACTCTATTAGGACTGCGAAAGACCAACTTCCTGGTTAGCAGCTGTTTCCAATAGCTTCACTAAACTCAGGTACCTTCCTTAGCTCCAGCTTCAAACCGTTCATGAACAGACGAATCAGGTCAGCCTGAGTGAAACTCTTCCTGGAGAATCTTCTCAACCTGTTGAATTCTTCCTTGTACTCTCTCACACTGAGGTTTCCCTGGCTCAGATCTTGAAAAGCGCTCTCCATCTGGTCTATTGCCTCTTATCGAAAATACTCACGAGAGAACTCATCATTGAAGTCATTCCATGTCAGCTCATAGCGTCCACAGACTCCTTCAACCACACTTTTCCACCAAATCAGTGCCTCATCTCGCAGGTACTGGACTGCTAACTCCCTACAGTATCCCTCTGGGCACCTCATGGACTCTAAGTTCCTCTCCAGCTTATTTCTCCAATTGTAAGTGATAACACCGGATTTTGCCCATTTTTATGGATCACTTTAATGTCTTTTACAGATGTTTTTACTCCATTTTCAAAGGTTTTCAAAGTATTTCTATGTTTTCGGATTTTAAAAGACTTTTCAGGTAATTTGGGATAAAGAGGCATAAATTGGAACAAAAAGACTCTTTTGGATAAATGCAGACCATCAGAACTCTCATGGAGAGACGAAGACCTTCTCACCGTCTGATCACCCTTAAAATTGGACAACTTATAGAAAAATCAGCCAGCTTTCAAATGCATTTGGTTTGGAGTTATTCCAACGGTTGGATCTCAAGATATTCTATTTGCCCCGGAGACATTCGAAGACGGCCAGCAAGTCACGCGACCGCGGCCACCAGCCTATTTCCCGTGGTCACAAGCTTCCCGACCGTGGCCAACCACCTATTTCCCACGGTCACGTTCCTCCCGACCGTGGCCGGACAACTACGAATTAAAGCCTACATTTCTGAAGCCCAAAGTCATTTCTCAGCCTCAATTCCAGAACCCTAGAGACCACAGAGTATTGAAGACTATAAATACTTGTCATTTAGGTCGTTTTTTAGAGAGAACCTTCATAATTTTACAGAAACCCTTTTAGCCGTTTTATGCGATTTTTATTGAAGATTGTTCAAGTCTGAGTTCTTTAATAGAGAAGCTTTCCTTCATCTCTTTTCTTTACTGTTTTTGATTAATTTTATTAAAACCAATGATGATGTCAACCTCAGCCATGTCTGAGTAGATCTCGAGTTGGGCTTAGGGTTCCCGAAAGGGGCTCTCATAATCGATTAAGACATCTAGTTTTATAGATCTGGGATTTTAACTCTGTTCTCTGTTTATTCTCGTTCTTATTGCATGTATGCTTGATTGATAACCTAGTATCTGATCTATATAGTTAGTGTTGTGAAAGTTTTCATTAAGTATCAGACCTAGAATGAAACAGGCGATTTTTCGTAGGAGTGGAAACCTACCTGCGGCGAGATCGTGAGTACTGACGAGTCTTGTGCAGCTCTTGCGTTCTCTCCCTTCCTGGGCAAGAGTGGAAACCTACTGGTCAGGGTTGCGAGAAACAGTTGGTTATGATCACGACAGTGACATAGTCATACCGCCGTACTCTAGCTATGGAACCCTATATTTTGATATCCGTCAATCCCAATCTATCATCCCTAGTGTTAAAACCGATTATGATCCCTGTAGAGTTCCCGAAAGCTCAGCATTGTTAGCCATAGTTTACAAACCAATCGATTTTTACTTGCTTATTTAGATCTGCATTTCAATTGCTTTAGTTCGATATTTTGCTTGCTTTATTTGCTTTCCATTCGATTTTTCTACTTGTTCCTTAGGATAGATTTATTTGCTTTCTTTCGTTTTAGTTTAATCCGTGACAAACAACCAAACTCTAAAACCAATCTTGTCTAGACATAAAGTTAGAAATCGTATAAGAATACCAGGCACACAAATCTCTGTGGATTCGATCCCTAAATACTTGATAAAATCAGATTTTGACCATTTTTATGGATCACTTTAATGTCTTTTACAGGTGTTTTTACTCCATTTTCAAAGGTTTTCAAAGGATTTCTATGTTTTCGGATTTTAAAAGACTTTTCAGTTAATTTGGGATAAAGAGGCACATATTGGAACAAAAAGACTCTTTTGGATAAATGCAGACCGTCAGAACTCTTATGGAGAGACGAAGACCTTCTCACCATCTGATCACCCTCAAAATTGGACAACTTATAGAAGAATCAACAAGCTTTCAAATGCACTTGGTTTGGAGACATTCCAACGGTTGGATCTCAAGATATTTCATTAGCCCCGGAGCCACTCGAAGACGCGCCAGCAAGTCACGCGACCGCGGCCACCAGCCTATTCCCCGCGGTCACAAGCCTCCCGACCGCGGCCAGCCACCTATTTCCCGCGGTCACGTCATTCCCGACCGCGGCCGACCAACTCCGAATTAAAGCCCACATTTCTGAAGCCCAAAGTCATCTTAGCCTCAATTCCGGAACCCTAGAGACCATGGAGTATTGAAGACTATAAATACTTGTCATTTAGGTCGTTTTTTAAACACAACCCTTCATACTTTACAGAAATCCTTTTCCTTTAGCCGTTTTTATGCGATTTTTTGTAGAAGATTATTCAAGTCTGAGTTCTTCAATTTCTTTACTGTTTTTGATTACTTTTATTAAAACCAATGATGATGTCGACCTCAGCTATGTCTGAGTAGATCCCGAGTTGGGCTTAGGGTTCCCGAAAGGGGCTCTCATAATCGATTAAGACATCTAGGTTTATAGATCTGGGATTTTAACTTTGTTCTCTGTTTATTCTCGTTCTTATTGCATGTATGCTTGATTGATCACCTATATCTGATCAAGATAGTTAGTGTTGCGAAAGTTTTCATTAGGTATCAGCCCTAGAATGAAACAAGCGATTTTTCCGTAGGAGTGGAAACCTACCTGCGGCGAGATCGTGAGTATTGACGAGTCTTGTGCAGCTCTTGCGTTCTCTCCCTTCCAGGGCCAGAGTAGAAACCTACTGGTCAGGGTTGCGAGAAACAGTTGGTTATGATCACGACAGTGACGTAGTCATACCGCCGTACTCTAGCTCTGGAACCCTATATTTCGATATCCGTCAATCCATCATACCTAGTGTTAAAACCGATTATGATCCCTGTAGAGTTCCCGAAAGCTCAGCATTGTTAGCCATAGTTTACAAACCAATCGATTTTTACTTGCTTATTTAGATCTGCATTTCAATTGCTTTAGTTCGATATTTTGCTTGATTTATTTGCTTTCCATTCGATTTTTCTACTTGTTCCTTAGGATAGATTTATTTGCTTTCTTTTGTTTTAGTTTAATCCATGACAAACAACCAACCTCTAAAAACATTCTAGTCTAGACATAAAGTTAGAAACCGTAGAAGAATACCAGACACACAACTCTCTGTGAATACTACAACTGATTAGCTGTGCACTTGCGGCTTTCATTTGTTTTTATTAAGGGTAAAACTTGTTCCATCAAGCAGTTGACACGCATCAATATTACAACTGATTAGCTGTGCACTTGCGGCTTTCATTTGTTTTGTTAAGGGTAAAACTTGTTCCCTCACGCAGTTGACATGCATCATAAGCAGCGACAGGATCACACCTTCCTCCAAATGACTCCATGATCATCTCCTTCAAGTGCCTTATTGCCTCATAATACGTTAATTCAAACGTAGGAGGCTGTATCGGAGGAGGCGGTGGCATCACAAACTGCTGATGAAACAGAGGTGGTGCAAACTGCTGATGCACATTCACAGGCGACAAAAACTGATGCTGAGCATTTACCAGGGACGACACAAACTGCTGATGCGCAGGCGCAAGAGGCAGCACATTTTGCTGTGGACATTCACTTTTAGGACAGGCTCATTCTGCAAGTTACCAAACCTCTCCTGGTAACGACGCAGCTCTTCCAACAAGGCAGCATGAGCTTCTACTGTCACCTGAGTAGGGTTAGCTCCATTCTTGTTTCCATCCACTGGAACTTGCACATTGTTCCCGCTCTCATTCACACTTTTTGCAGGGGAATCGACCTCTTTCTCATTCACTGGCGGGATTGCAGCATGGGATTGAACACTTCTGGCTTTTGGAGGCATCTGAAAATAACTGAACAAGAGGATTCAGCAAACACACTGGTGGTGTGTTTAAAACGTAAAAACGAATCTTAAAGATAAAATACGGTAATTAAAATGACCTAATAACTAAAATTAACAAAAACGGGTAAAAACGAGAAAAACGGCTAAACCTAATTGCTAAGTGAAAATCGATTGAAAGAGTAAAGAAACTAGACTAAAGCTTGAATGAAAATTGGTGTGAATCTATAGAAAAGAAAGCGCTGGGGTTCAGGGAAGTTTTCTCTAGGGTATGAACGATTCAAAACATTGCTAGAGAGTAAATTTGATAAGATCTTAGCTTAAACTTTTCGAACTGGAGTCACAGACGTATGAATACGCCACTGTCTTGATCATAGACAACTATCTCTCTCAACCCTGACCAGTAGGTTTCCACTCTGGCCATGGAAAAGAAGAGGTGCATTATGTTTAAGACTCGTCAGCATTCACAAATCGCCCATAGGTAGGTTTCCACTCCTATGTTTGTTTTGCTATCCCAAACTAGATCTGACACCGGATGAACACTTTCGTGTCACCAAGCATCTGGATCAGATTGTAGTTCATGACGCTACTCTCATGCAGTAAAAATGAATTCAGAAGAAAAAGTTCTAAGATTCGGCTCAAAAGCCAATGGAATCCATACCAAACATATATATCCCCATCGAAAATCTCTTAGACCCAACAATAAAACTACTCAGACATGATAAACGAAATCAAACATATAGTATTAAAAAGTAGTACAGAAACCGAAATTGAAAAAGAAAGAACAAGGGTTCAAGAGATAGATCTCTCTCTCCCTAAAAGCTAAAGTAAAAACAATAAGAAAACAAGATGGTGTAAAAGGTGATGATCCGAATTAGGGTTCCTAAGACATGTATTTATACTGCTTAAGACATCTCTGGGCGTCACTTAGGGTTTCTCCAAATGAAGGAATCATTTTGGGCTTCAGAAATGGGCCTTCGGGTTCGGAGTTGGCTGGCCGCGGTCAGGAAGTGCGTGACCGCGGGGAATGGGTGGCTGGCCGCGGTCGGGGAGCTTGTGGCCGTGGGAAATGGCCTGTTGGCCGCAGGTGGAAACGCTGGCGGCTGGTTTACGGGACATCTTGCTCTTCGCGTATCTTTTGATTGAACCGTTGGATTGCCAAGCTGTAAAGTGTGCTGGAAAGCTGAAACTTCCATCTTTAAGATCTCCAAATTTGAGCTGGATCCGACGGTGAGAAGGCCTTCAATCGGGGGTGAACTACTGACGGTTTGACTCTGAACTGAAATCTGGTTTTTTATCCATTTTGTTAAGCTTTTCCCTAAGTTTCCTGAAAGAGTCTTGTAAATACAAATACTAGAAAAACGTGATAAAAGTACTTAAAAGCAATTAAAAACATAGAAAAAAGTATTTCAAAACGATCCATAAAAGTGGTTAAAATACGGTGTTATCAACTCCCCCAGACTTAAACCTTTGTTTGTCTTCAAACAAAGCAAAAGTGTAAACTGGTTAATTGAAAACAAAAAAATAGGGAATGCACAAATCTCAGAGACATTAACTCCTAAACTAGGACCAAAGATCGTACATCAATCCACATCTTAGTCTAGAAAATTCTCACCAAAACACAAAAGATACTAGTCCACTTTTTCCGTCAAGCAAAACTTAATCAATCTAAATCTTGATTCCAGTCAACTAGCTCTCTACAACCATTAAGTTCAATAGTGAGTTCTCATTAAATACATCATCCAGGGTAGACGGCGTTTGGCATTAAAGGGCTGTTTAAGTGGTGGAATTAAAGTGTGTCGGGTTACCTGATGAATCTGGAGGATGCAAGATAATAAGCAAAACCGCAAGAGAGATAAGGACCTGTTGATGACCGCAATTTTCAGCCACTTCTCCTTGCCAAATGTTGTTGCATAGTCCTTCCTCCTTTGTTGTAAACAGCTATTCCCCTAGACTTAGATTCTTTCCGGGAATCAGAAAATGATCTCCCAAACTCCATAAAATTGAACTCCAGTTGCCTTGGAACTTAAAATTCGACCTCTCTAGACTCTCTAAGGCTTTTATTTTCTTTCTTTTCTTATTTTCGGATTTTTTTTTATTGGAAAGGAAATGCCTTTTAAAGAGAGAGAGACTAGAGGACGAGATTGTACCAAAATTTGAGGCTTTTCTAAGGCAAACTGAGCTTCCTCTTGTGCTGAATCCTTCCGGGAACTTTTCCAGCAAATCGCAGGTCTCTGTCTTTGGTGACTGAAAACTGCGTCGTTCCTCTTTCTCTCCAACGTTTTTGCACTTATCTGCATATAGGACAATAGAAAACAAGAGTGCATGTGGTTTGAAAGAGGATTGGTTAAGGTGGGAACTAGCTAAAGATGAACTAGCCATTCAGGATCAATAGAGAGTGATAAAAGGATAAAGGAGTCCTGAATGTATGATTCGTTTCCCGGGTCTAATGCTTCAATGAGAAAATTAAGTCCAAATTAAGTCCAAATAAAATAGAGATAGTGTATTCCTTCATCTAAATCGAAATCATTCAAATTCCTTTGGGGTACTTCGTTTCAAATGTGCTTAGCTACCGCCTAGTTTAGTCCTAAATCATGAATGAGCATGTCACTAGGAACAGTCTAAAAGCACACAATCAACTATCATTGATTCATGTTCACCATTCCCTTTAAAACGTATTTTGTTTTGAAAACCAACTTTGAAAAACTTTAAGGAAAATGCAAAAAGTGTAGATAATGCAAGACTCATGAAAGAAAAGTGGTTAGAAAGGGATGAAATCCTCCCCCAGAATTAAATCACACTGTCCTCAGTGTGAAACAAGTCGAGATTGGATGAGAAAAATGCATAGATAATCGTATTGGTAAGGCCAAAGAGAACTTACTGGATCCGGGATGCTGGTGGTGATGGACCGGATTCATTCGAAGAGGTTTGGGAAGGTGATAGGTGGTGATGAAGGTGGTGAGAAGTGATGAATGAGGTGGAGTGGGGCTTGGTGAGGTGGAATGAGGTGAATTGGGTGGTTTGGGGTCGGGTTTGATCTCAACGACCATTCACCGCGGTCAGAGGTCACGCAACCGCGGTGAAGTGGTGCTCGGCCGCGGTCAGGAAGACGCGGCCGCGGTCGATCATGCGTTTCCCGCGGTCAGAACATCTGCGACCGCGGGGGCTTATATCACGGCCTGTTCCTGCTTCGCCTTGGTTCTTGCTGGGCCGAGCAGTCAGGGACCATCCTTCTTTTTGGTCTTTTCGGTTTTTTTTTTTTGATTTTTTTTGGCTTTTTTGTTTTATAAGAAACACCTGAAACTAAAAAAATGAAAAAGATCAATGGAAAAAGAAAGAAAATTTCCTAAAGAAAACAATACCTAAATGGGTTGCCTCCCATTAAGCCCTTCTGTTTTAAGTCGTTTAGCTCGACTTTGGGTGTTGGACGTGGCTTAGTCCAATGAAGAAGACCTTGTCCTGAGACAAGTCTTTTTCGACATCTCCTTGCTTTGTCTAGCAGGTTCTTCGTCACTCCAAAGTTCTTCTTCAAACTCTTCTGTTACAGAACGTTTTCCTGCTTTGCTGTTGTATGGGACAGCTTCTGTGATGACATCTTTGTCGATGTTAGCAAACGAAATCCTCCGGTTTGTCCAGTCCATTATAGCTCCGGAAGTTGCTAAAAAAGACCATCCGAGAATCACTGGATGTGTTGCGTCTCTCGTTTCGACAATGTAGAAGTCGACAGGCACGATGCAATATCTTATTCACAAAGGAATTTCATGAGCTATTCCTTGAGGCGTTGCATTGGAATCATCAGCTAGACTAATCTTTGCTCTAGTCCTGCGCAGGTGTTTAATACCAAGTCTCAAAGCAATTGCCTTGGACAGTATGTTAAGACAATCTCCAGAATCACAAAGCACGTGTTTAAACATTTCTCCTCTAATAGAACAAAATATGAGAAACTGACCTGTAGTCTTGACCTTATGGAGAGTTCGAACTTGCCTTTCTCTGTAAGTGTTGGCTGGTGTCTCAAACGCAGAATAGGACTCACAAAAGAAAGCTGCAGTGTCGTATTCAATGATTGTATCGATGTATGGCATCTTTATCTTGCTGCATATCGGGTCTTCTTGGATTGAAGAGTCAGCTGAATCTTCAACACATTCCTTTTCCATCATACAAGGTAATGATTCCTGCCAATCCGTTTCTTCATCTGAAAGTTGGTTTTCTTCTTCATGAGTTGCTTTTTTAGGTGCTGCAGGTTGGAGTTGGGACAGAAGATGTATTATTTTCCTTTCAAATCCCGGAGGTGAATCTGAACGACCAATTCCTGCGGTCAGAGGCATCGTGACCGCGGGAAAAGGAGCCTTGGCCGCGGTCGGAACGGTCGGACCCGCGGCTCTGGATATGATTTGCTCATAGTCCGCTTCTTCCTTCTTGTACTTGATACGAACCTCTCCAGCTTCTTTATTTGGTAGACCAGCATCATATGAACTCACACCAGGGCGTTGTTGTGCATCTTCATCAGGATCTTTGGGAGATTTCTTAGAAAATCTCACAATTTGCTCGATGTTGGGCATTTGTTCCATTCTTGCATCAATCTCCCGTGCCTTGAGCTCGAGTTTGTTCAGCCTGTGCTTAATCTCCTGCAACTCTTCGTCTGTCTTCTCTCTATACCAGGAGGTGGATTCTCTGACTTCTTTGATCTCACTTGAATTTTGTATAATGTCATACCTTTGTCCCTTGTCTTGTCTGCTCTGTTGCGACTTGGTGGATCATCCCAGCTAGTGTTTGTGCATCCTTGTGGGTTTGTTCTTCCAGAACTCGAACATGATTGGCCAGATCATCAAATTTTCTGTTGAAATCTTCAAAGATTGAACCAATTCTCTTGAGCATGGTGTTTTCGGTAAGAATCTGCTGATCAAGGAACTGGTTTATCATTCCTTCGAGGCGTCCCAAATGTCTGCTGATCCTCAAGTTGTCCTCTTGCTGATTAGGGTTCTGCAGTGGAGGATTATAGGCGTGTGGCTCGAAGTAGGTCGGAGGAGGACCATTAGGATCTTCCCGGCGTCGAACAGGCTCTCTGCGCCGGTGGTATGGATGATTCGGCTGGCTGTATCGATCCATGTAGCTAAGATCTCGGGCTTCGTGTTCTTCTATGCGCCTGGTAGCTTGAGGAGTATTGTAGAAACCTCCCTCATAGTAGGGATTTCGATTTATAGGATCCATATCTTCTGAAATGGAAACAAAATAACCGAAAAATGGAAATATGCAGAAAAAGGGGTTCTAGAGTCGATTTACCAACCTTTCTTAGGGTTTTGCGGAAAAAAAAACGCGTGCCCTCCCCGGCAACGGCGCCAAAAACTTGATGTGTGTCGTGGTGAGGGTGTCAAGTTTTACCCTAAATGAAATCAATAGCCGCAAGTGCACAGCTGATCGATTGTAGTACTTAGGGATCGAATCCACAGGAAAGGAGGATCTTTCCTGCAAAAGCCTTCGAAAGAAATATAAAGTAAGGAAGTCTAGAACCAGGCAGTTTTGTGAGGGTTTTGGTGGTGTGTTTAAAACGTAAAAACGAATCTTAAAGATAAAATACGGTAATTAAAATGACCTAATAACTAAACTTAACGAAAACGGGTAAAGACGAGAAAAACGGCTAAACCTAATTGCTAAGTGAAAATCGATTGAAAAAGTAAAGAAACTAGACTAAAGCTATAATGAAAATCGGTGTGAATCTATTGAAAAGAAAGCGTTGGGGTTCAGGAAATTTTTCTCAGGGGTATGAACGATTCAAAACATTGCTAGAGAGTAAATTTGATAAGATCTTAGCTTAAACTTTTCGAACTGGAGTCACAGACGTATGAATACGCCACTGTCGTGATTATAGACAACTATCTCTCTCAACCCTGACCAGTAGGTTTCCACTCTGGCCCTGGAAAAGAAGAGGTGCATTATGTTTAAGACTCGTCAGCATTCACAAATCGCACATAGGTAGGTTTCCACTCCTATGTTTGTTTTGCTCTCCCAAACTAGATCTGACACCGGATGAACACTTTCGTGTCACCAAGCATCTGGATCAGATTGTAGTTCATGACGCTACTCTCATGCAGTAAAAACGAATTCAGTAGAAAAAGTTCTAAGATTCGGCTCAAAAGCCAATGGAATCCTCACCGAACATATATATCCCCATCGAAAATCCCTTAGACCCAACAATAAAACTACTAAGACATGATAAACGAAATCAAAAACATAGTATTAAAAAGTAGTACAGAAACCGAAATTGAAAAAGAAAGAACAAGGGTTCAAGAGATAGATCTCACTCTCCCTAAAAGCTAAAGTAAAAACAATAAGAAAACAAGATGGTGTAAAAGGTGATGATCCGAATTAGGGTTCCTAAGACATGTATTTATACTGCTTAAGACATCTCTGGGCGTCACTTAGGGTTTCTCCAAATGAAGGAATCATTTTGGGCTTCAGGAATGGGCCTTCGAGTTCGGAGTTGGCTGGCCGCGGTCAGGAAGTGCGTGACCGTGGGGAATGTGTGGCTGGCCGTGGTCAGGGAGCTTGTGGTCACGGAAAATGGCCTGTTGGCCGCGGGTGAAAACGCTTGCCGGCTGGTTTACGAGACATCTTGCTCTTCGCGTATTTTTTGATTGAACCGTTGGATTGCCAAGCTGTAAAGTGTGCTGGAAAGCTGATATTTCCATCTTTAAGATCTCCAAATTTGAGCTGGATCAGACGGTGAGAAGGTTTTCAATCGGGGGTGAACTTCTGACGGTTTGACTCTGAGCTGAAATCTGGTCTTCTATTCATTTTGTTAAGCTTTTCCCTAAGTTTCCTGAAAAGAGTCTTGGAACTACAAATACTAGAAAAACGTGATAAAAGTACTTAAAAGCAATTAAAAACATAGAAAAAAGTATTTCAAAACGATCCATAAAAGTGGTCAAAATACGGTGTTATCAACTACCCATAACCTAGGCTCTGCTACCACTCTGTGAACTCCCGACCCGTCTACCAGACGAACCAAACTATTCACCTTTGATTCTAACCGATTTACTACAATTATTAGACTAATTGACACATTTCTGAATAATACTCTTATTCATTTAATAAAATCAAGTCTTGCAATTAAATTCATAAATTATTCTTAAAAATAAATCTGAAGCAAATTGCAAAGAAGTCTTTTAGAAAGAAATACTGAAATTGAAAAAAAGAAAAACCCGTCCTGAAAAACACACCACTTCGGACTACTCTCCCTGATGAGGTTATTCAAGCTGAACCTGATTTAACCGAGCCACAACTACAAGATGTGAAAATACCAATTGTTCATGAAGGCCCCATAACAAGACAAAGAGCTAAGATTCTCCAACACAAGTATAACCAGAGCATGATGCAAGCGATATCACAAGTGGATCAAGTGAAGCCGCAAGAAGACCTAGAAGTGGATCCGCTTAAAGCCCAAGCTTGGACTGGATTAGTTGAAGAATGCCAAGAGCTAGCAAATGGCCCAGCTTCAAAGAATCAAGATGTCTGGCCCTTTTTACCAAATCAAGCCCAAGTCTACATGCTGGCTATCTCGCTATTGAATCAAGACACTTAAGAGGGAAGATTCAAAGCTTAGTGAAAGACACACTAGTCTCGGCCACGAAATAAGGTAAGTGTTTAATCAGTTTTTATTTCTTTGACTAATGAGTTTTTGTCTTTGATTCCTTGCAGAGACAATTAGTTTTGACAGTCTTTCTTTCCTTTTTTTTTATATTTCCCTTTAATGTAGCATTTTAATTTACAAGTCCTGTTGTTTTGAGTCTTTACTTTTAAAAGTCCTGTTGTTTTGAGTCTTTTTATTTCTTTGAGTCTAAGCTGCTAGGACCATTATATAAGGTCCTATTACAGCCTTGTAATTTTTCACCATTCATATCAATAAAAATCGAACTTTCTTCAAACCAGTTTTCTTTGAGAGAAACTTGTTTACCCCTTTGTTCTAGTTGAGACCAGTACCTCCTAGATCAAAGTTTTCGTGTTTTATCACAAGTCTTACACAACTTGTATGGTACACTTCGATCCACCTAGTCACTTAGCCACCACATCGATTCACTTGTCTAGAGTTGCTCATTCATTTGAATCAACCATTGGCCATCGACCTAAAGCTTTGCTTCCGAATCTGTACAAGTCCTTGACAGTTTGGTGCTTGTATCATTTTTGGTATCAGAGCTGAAGTTCCTTCAGCCCAGGTTTTATCTATCTATTTACATCTTTTCATTTCTGTTTAATCATTTGCTTCCTTGCACCATAAATAAAAAAAAAAAAAATTCCATTATCATTGCATCTAGTTTCATTTGTCATACATTTTGTTAAAAAAGAAAGGAATTTAGTTTCCATCATATCATCTTGTTTGCATCATTAAGTTATCTTATCATCAAGTTAAAAAAAATTTTCAAAAAATATATATATTCATCATATCATCATCGTTGCATAATATCACTTCATTGTTCATCAATTGATTTCTTTGAGCCTTGTGTCCTTCGTGCATTTCATTTTACCATTCAACCAATTTATTTAGATTATTGTCTTATTTGTTTCATCAAGAAAAAAAAGTCAAAAAAAATTAGTCGTAATTTGCTGCATCCGCTCCCAAATTCGAGTGCACTAGTCAAACTTTCCTTATTTTTTTCAATCACGTTTAAATCCATTCTCTTGCTAAATTGTTAATTATTTAGACAGCATCAGTTTTTTTGTGTCTCATTATTTTTTGATCGAGACAAAGCACTTTTTCTCTTGTGTTTTTTTTTTTTCTGTTTTGTGAGAAACAAAATTCCATAAGCAGCTATGGGAGAGGAGAGCAGCAACGCACAAAACCTCTTCACCAATTAATAATATCCATGAGAGACGAAATCAAAGCATTGAGGCAAGACTTTGGAGATAGACTTAGCCGTGTAGAGCAAGCACCGAGGGTAACTCTACAGCCAGCTTGCAACATTGGAGGATTAGGAACCGGCCTCAACACCACTCAGAACAACGGAAGCAATCCAAAGCCCAATGGAGTGCGCATCAACGAGCCACACAATGCATCACTGACCGAAGACGACTCTTCTCAAGATAAAGAGCCAAATCCTAGACGTCGAATAATCCGCGGGCAAAGGCGACGTGTGCCACAAGACGACTATGGAGATGCTGATAATGAAGAGTATACACCTTACTCTAGACAGAACCAGAACCACATCAAGCTGACCGCACCAAACTTTGCTGGAAAAGTTGATCCGGAGGCTTATCTAGATTGGGAGAAGAGGATGGATCACATCTTTGATTACTACAATCACCCTGGCCCCAAGAGAGTAGCACTAGAGGTGGCTCAACTCACCGATGGAGCACTTACATGGTGGGATAGAGAAGTATCAGATCAAAAGAGAAGCCGCTTCAGAGCTATTGATACATGGGTCGACATGAAAGACCTGATGAGGCAAAGGTATGTTCCTCCACATTTTTATAGAGACTTACAGCGTCGTTTTTGAACTATTAAACAGGGAACCAGGACCGTAGAAGAATACTATGAAGAGTTTGAGCGCTTCAGGAATCGTTTGGAGCTTCATGACAACGAAGAGGCTCTAATGGCGCAGTTTCTTGATGGTTTGCAAGAGAGGATCAGCCGCAAAGTGGAGAGACAAGTCTATCAAGACTCCAAAGATCTCTTCAACCTTTCAATACAAGCGGAGCAACACATAAAGAAGAAGATCAGAAACACCAGAAGCAAGCCACAAACCACTTGGAACTCAAACTTCAACAAACCACTCGACAAAGACAAAGGTGTGGAAATCGATTCACGATTCAAAGGAAAGGCGGTTGAAACAAGCAAAGACACCAGACCAGAGGCAGGTAAGACTAATAACCATCAGTGTGCAAGAGATATTACTTGTTTCAAATGCAGGGGAAGAGGTAATATGTCTCGCGAGTGTCCAAACAACCGAGTGATGCTCATGACCGAGGCTGGAGACTATGAGTCACACGATGAAGCTGATGTTCAAGAAGATCAAGACGATGAGTATGGTGACATAGCTTATCCAGACACAGGAGAGCTTCTTGTCACTAGACGTGTACTAAGTGTAATGGTGGAGTCAGCCGAGACCATACAAAGAGAGAACATCTTTCACAGCCACTGCACTATAAAAGGGAAGGTATGTAACATAATTATTGATGGTGGGTCTTGTACTAATGTTGCAAGTGCTCACATGGTTAATAAGCTAGGCCTTGAGAGAACTAAACATCCACGACCCTATAGGCTGAGATGGCTCGATGATAAGGTAGAGCTTAATATTACCGATCAAGTCACCATTCCATTTAGCATAGGAAAATATCAGGATCAAGTTTTATGCGATGTAGTTCCTATGCAAGCTGGTCACTTATTGTTAGGTAGACCATGGCAATTTGATAGAGAAACTAAGCATGATGGTAGGACTAATATGTATACTCTTATGCATAACAAAAGAAAAGTTAGTTTAGCACCTCTTCCACCATCACAAGTGCATGAACTACAACTGCAAATGCTTAAAGGAAAAGAAACTATGTCAGATTTTCTTATTCAGCCTAGCTATGGTAGAAAAGTTTTTGCTGCTATACACACAATGCTACTAATGATCTTTAAGGAGCTTTTGAGCGCAGGTTTAGGTGAACTTGAACTACCACCGGAGATCACTGATTTACTTGACAGGTTTAAAGATGTGTTCCCTGAAGAAATGCCTCAAGGATTGCCACCAATTTGAGGAATATAGCACCAAATAGAATTCATACCGGGAGCAGCTTTACCAAACAAACCGGCTTACCGAATGAGCCCTGAGGAGTCCAAGGAGTTGGAGAGGCAGGTCAAGGAGCTGTTAGACAAAGGATATGTGAGGGAGAGCCTCAGCCCTTGTGTCGTTCCTGTCCTATGGGTGCCAAAGAAAGATGGCTCCTGGCGCATGTGTGTAGATTGCCGAGCTATCAACAACATCACCATCAAGTATAGACACCCAATTCCAAGACTCGATGACATGCTTGATGAGATTAGTGGAGCTACCTTGTTCTCAAAGATCGATCTAAAGAGTGGATATCACCAAGTGAGGATGAAAGAAGGTGATGAATGGAAGACTGCCTTCAAGACCAAGCAAGGTCTCTATGAGTGGATGGTGATGCCCTTCGGCCTCACCAATGCACCGAGCACTTTTATGCGTCTAATGAACCAAGTTCTTAGAGCATACATCAGTAAGTTTGTTGTTGTTTATTTTGACGATATTTTAGTTTACAGCAAATGTTTATCTGATCATGTGTCACATCTTGAGCTTGTTTTAAAGACTCTTCGACAAGAAGGCCTTTATGCAAACTCAAAGAAGTGCGCATTCTGCACTGATAAGTTGGTTTTCCTAGGTTTTTTTGTGAGCTCGCAGGAATTACAGGTTGATGAGGAGAAGATTACAGCCATCAAAGACTGGCCGGCCCCAACAAACATCAGCCAAGTGAAGAGCTTCCATGGGTTAGCAAGCTTCAATCGGCGTTTTGTCAAGGATTTCAGTAGTATAGCCGCACCTCTCACTGCTGTGGTGAAGAAAATTGTTGGTTTTACCTGGGGAGAAGCTCAACAAAAGGCGTTTGATACTCTTAAAGAGAAGCTCACCAACGCACTGGTTCTAGTGTTGCCCGACTTCAACAAAACATTTGAAGTGGAGTGTGATGCATCAAGGATTGGCATAGGAGCTGTACTGACACTAGGAGGGAAACCAGTGGCATTTTTCAGTGAGAAGCTAGGAGGAGCTACGGTTAACTATCCAACGTATGACAAAGAGCTATATGCTCTAGTTAGAGCTTTGGAGACTTGGCAGCATTATCTGATGTCAAGAGAGTTTGTGGTCCACACTGACCATGCCAGATGGATGGAGTTTATTGACTTTTCCCTACATTATCAAGTACAAGAAGGGTAAAGACAGCATAGTGGTGGATGCTTTATCTTGAAGACATGCACTCATCGCAACTATGGAGGCCAAAGTTATGGGTTTTGAGTTCATCAAAGATCTTTACAAACAAGACCCAGAGCTAGGAGAGAGCTTTGAGGAGTGTAGCAAAGGAGTTCATGGCAAATTCTACATCTATGAAGGCTTTATGTTTCGAGACAAGAGGATTTGCATACCGCAATGTTCTCTTAGGGATCTTATTGTCCGAGAAGCTCATGGAGGAGGACTGATGGGTCACTTTGGAGTAGACAAGACACTTGCAGTTGTGAAAGAGCACTTTTATTGGCCTCCCCTCAAAAAGGCTGTAGAAGCTCATTGTGCAAGATGCGTAATCTGCAAGAAAGCCAAGTCTAGAGTGCACCCTTACGGATTGTACTTGCCATTACCGATTCATACAGCACCATGGGTTGATATTTCGATGGATTTTGTGCTGGAGCTGCCAAAGATCAAGCACAAAGACTCCATATTTGTGGTGGTGGACAGATTCTCCAAGATGGCACATTTTATACCTTGTGCAAAGGTTAATGATGCATCTCAAACGGTGGATCTATTCTTCAAGGAGGTGGTGCACTTACATGGAGTGCCAAGAACCATTGTATCTGACCGAGATAGCAAGTTCTTGAGCTACTTTTGGAGAACCTTGTGGAAGAAGCTTGGCACTAAGCTTTTGTTCTCTTCTACTTGTCATCCCCAAACAGATGGCCAAACTGAGGTGGTGAACAGAACCTTATCTACATTGTTAAGGGTCACTCTTGGAAGAAACATGAAGAACTGGTTGGAGTGCATACCCTTCATCGAATTCGCCTACAACAGAGCTCATCATTCAGCTACAAAGATGTCTCCCTTCGAGATAGTATATGGATTCAACCCCAAGACCCCAATGGAATTCACACCATTACCACCTGCTGAAGCCGTGAACTTAGATGGAGAAAGAAGAGCTGATTTCATAAAGAAACTACATCAAAAGGCAAAGGAGAACTTGGAGAAGAGAACTGAACAATATGTGAAGCATGCCAACAAAGGACGCAAAGAAGTGGTATTTGAACCAGGAGATTGGGTGTGGCTGCACATGAGACATGAAAGATTCCCAAACCAAAGGAGTTCAAAGCTAGCACCAAGAGGAGATGGAACTTTCAAGATACTAGAGAAGATCAACAACAACGCGTGCAAACTTGAACTACCAGGTGAGTTTAACATATCTTCAACTTTCAATGTATTTGATCTAGCTCCCTATATTGCAGATGATCCAGTTTTGAGGTCAAAACCTCTTGAAGAGGGAGGGAATGTTGAGGCCATTCAAGCTGAACCTGATTTAACCGAGCCACAACTACAAGATGTGAAAATACCAATTGTTCATGAAGGCCCCATAACAAGACAAAGAGCTAAGATTCTCCAACACAAGTATAACCAGAGCATGATGCAAGCGATATCACAAGTGGATCAAGTGAAGCCGCAAGAAGACCTAGAAGTGGATCCGCTTAAAGCCCAAGCTTGGACTGGATTAGTTGAAGAATGCCAAGAGCTAGCAAATGGCCCAGCTTCAAAGAATCAAGATGTCTGGCCCTTTTTACCAAATCAAGCCCAAGTCTACCTGCTGGCTATCTCGCTATTGAATCAAGACACTTAAGAGGGAAGATTCAAAGCTTAGTGAAAGACACACTAGTCTCGGCCACGAAATAAGGTAAGTGTTTAATCAGTTTTTATTTCTTTGACTAATGAGTTTTTGTCTTTGATTCCTTGCAGAGACAATTAGTTTTGACAGTCTTTCTTTCCTTTTTTTTTATATTTCTCTTTAATGTAGCATTTTAATTTACAAGTCCTGTTGTTTTGAGTCTTTACTTTTAAAAAACCTGTTGTTTTGAGTCTTTTTATTTCTTTGAGTCTAAGCTGCTAGGACCATTATATAAGGTCCTATTACAGCCTTGTAATTTTTCACCATTCATATCAATAAAAATCGAACTTTCTTCAAACCAGTTTTCTTTGAGAGAAACTTGTTTACCCCTTTGTTCTAGTTGAGACCAGTACCTCCTAGATCAAAGTTTTCGTGTATTATCACAAGTCTTACACAACTTGTGTGGTACACTTCGATCCACCTAGTCACTTAGCCACCACATCGATTCACTTGTCTAGAGTTGCTCATTCATTTGAATCAACCCTTGGCCATCGACCTAAAGCTTTGCTTCCGATTCTGTAGAAGTCCTTGACAGCTTGGTGCTTGTATCACTCCCTCGTAACCATCAAGGTCCTAATCTTCATACTCACTTAAAAAATAGAGATTGAGGTGTGAGTAATTTGGGAAAATTACTTAGTGAGGAAATAAATCCACACTCCTTGTATATTATCCATTTCTTTCCAATATATCAAGCCTAAAACTAAACAAGCAACAAACACTGCTCTACAAGTATACAAGCAAAGCAAACACACGGATCATCATGCTAACAAGGCATGACAAACTCTTCATCATGCTAACAAGGCATGCTAAACTCTTCATCATGCTAACGGGGCATGGCAAACTCTTTTTCGTCACAAAGACATTCAGAGTGGTTCGCCTCAACCACCAAGCGATGTGGATCATCCTTTCTTCCAGGTATGAACCCCAACAATCAATAATCGAACTACTGTGCCATTCCACAGGTCGATCACCTATCTCTAGCTACTTACAATTATTAGGCAATCAACTGGATGGACAAACAATTATGCTGGTGCTTCATCTAATGATTTCCTTATCCATTTTTACTCTTTCATGACCTCCCTAGGTGCATCAATCAATATACTTGTATAATCCTAAACTCAATACACTAAAAACAAACAAATAAGGCATTGAAAGCCTAGATCTACTCCCCACCTTGGCCGATTTGCAGATCTGTATTAAGGAGACTGAGAATTAAAGTAATCAAGCAGACAACAAGAAGGCAATGGCTCGCGGCAACTTTTCCTTGGCTCGGCGGTGGCTTGCGGTGGCTCGGCAGGCTCAGAGGAAGGCTCGAGCGATTTCTCTCTCTCTTTCTTTCTGCGGCTGGGGGCTAATTTGCAGAGAATGAGGCTCTTTCCCTAGAGTTTTCCCTTTTATTAGGATAGATTTTGGGGAATGGGCCTCCAGCTGGACCTCTGGATGGGCTGAGATGTTACAATTTTGTAGATGGTTGAACAAAGTGGAAGACCAATACCTAACAAATATATGGTAAACAAGTTATAATCACCAATTTTCGAAACGGGATCCTATATAGTATAAGAACTTAAGTCTTAGTTTCAAGATACCATAAAAGAGTATGTTTATTGAAGTTATATGGTAAATGAAAATCCATATTATATTAACCTTGAATATAGCTACAGGAAGATGATATTGTGGACCTATCATGATATATAGAAACGGCAGTAACGGGTTCACCTAAGGCAAATCCTTGGTTGACATAAAAAAAAATCTGGACAGTCAAGGTTATAGCAGCCTGTATTTTGGTACCCATCAGACTGTTTTCATATTAAAAACAATACACAAACAAACAAAAATTCTTCTCTGTATATACATATTTTATAGAATATAGCAAAATAAATTTAGAATAATACTATAGACAATAAACGTACAGTCCAATAAATAAGGAATTTAGGGTGTTTCGTTTTGGATAAACCTCTTTAGTAACAACGAGAAACCAAAAACTATAAAAAGATAAAAATTTAATTATTTATAGAAATGTAGCTATACAAGAAAAAATTAAGACCTGCCATGGTGTTAGTTTCATGATAATAGCCCGCCTTCAAACACGTACGTTTGTGTTAGGCTAATTTTTTTTTTTTTTGCTAAATTGAAATATTCATTAAAAATGAAATGTTCAGATTTTACAAATTGTGTTAACAAAATGTATGACCTACAAAATTGGTCCCATGGTAAAAAACAAGAAAAAACATGGAAACATATACAATGGGTACTTAGTTGACACCATAGCAGGTATCAAAGAGTAGCGATAAAAAGCTTGAAATCTCAAGGATAACAAAACTAAAATATGATCGAAAGAAAGAAGACAAGAAAAAGGACTGAAGAAACATCTATTATGCAGATTGGAAGCTGTTTCATCCGGCAGCCAGAAAAATGAACTATTCCTCTAAGGAATCAGAGGAGGTCTGACCAAAGACAGTCCTTAAGGTCTTAGACTAGGTGCTCAACTATCAAACTTGGATCCAGCACAAAGACGGGACTACACTAACTAGCGAAGCTTTGGAGCGCTACTAACTCTACCAAGATCCTCCTCCTGATGTCGGCGCGCACATAGCCAAGCGACAACAAGTTAATATAGCCTTATTACCTCCTCCGAGAGCAATATAAATATGACACAGAACCAAACTAGATATAACCTCAAGCAAACCACACAAGCGGAACATTTACTCCAAACCGAGAGAGACAAGCAAACTAATCCATTACCGATGAAACAAGGGGCTACCAGAGACAAATACCTAATGAAAAACGAGCACATGCTCACTCGCCGCCACCAAGGGAAGCATGCACAGAATCATAAGGGAGAGTCACTGCCTTGAAAGTCAACACCGACGAAATCAAACCTAGAGACTACGCCAGAGGTTGCCACAACTCCGATACACCCAGGATGGAGAGGAAACTCGTCCTCTGAAATCTCACACCAAGAACTAGCCAAACCAAACCACGGTGTGGGATCTTTTGGATCTTGGTGTCGCTGCAGCGTAGGCTAAATTATTTTCGAAGTTGTACATAAGATTTCCACACATTTATAGCCGTTGTGCGCCATAAAATTTTCCATTTATTACTTTGTGTATGACATATTGTATATGTACAAACAAACATATAAGAAATTATTAAAATGCACATATATACATGTCTTAATAAGAAAAAATGGCTGTTCAATGCTTATTAACTGATATAGAAATGCTACTAGTTATCAATAGAATTGGCTGGATTATGTCGATAAATTTTGTTCGGACATTTTTTCAGATATCTTTTTATTGATCTTGCTCATAAATTTTTTTCTTTTTTTTTTCTTTCTTCGGATTTCTATTTTTGGTATTTATTGTCCTAATTTGAGTCACCATTATCTTCTTCTCAGTGTTTGAAGGTTCATTATTGCATCTTTCTAGGTAAGAACTTGGTCTCATCTACAATACAACAATAATACACAACATTATAGTAGATAAAACATAATAAATAAAGCCCAAAACTAGTTATTCCAATCATATATAACGATCTTGTCTACTAATCCAAGTTTGAGTTGATTACTAATTTTGAGAAATAGTTTTAGATCTATCTCAAATATTATCAAATTATGGTTTGGATTTAGTCAAACTATAACCAAAAAATATAGAATTTTGCGTTAAAAGATATAATAATACTGATAACACAAAATACAAGTTTTTCACCTGAATAGTGTGGTTTTTGAATAAAAAAATGATCATAAATTAGATAATTTTTCATAAAAACACAATCTATTATATCTCCATGTCGACTCTATACACCGATTACGAATCGTAAGCAAATAGGAACTAAAATATAACGAAAATAAAAAGATGTAGCTAGATGTTTTTAGACTCGTGTAAAATACTAAAATTAACCAACCTTGATGGATTTAAGAGCTTATTTGTTAAGTTCTTTCAAAAGTTGATCTATTTTAGCATCATGAGTATCGGAAAACTAATGCAGTGGACTGAAACGGATTTGAACAAGGACTCTAGTGTTCTACGCGAAAACAGAGTACTTGTGCTCGGAACTCATAGAACTGAGATCAGAAGCTTCAGTTGAGAATAATTCTCATCTTATAATTTCAAAAAGCAAAGAAAAATTTAGTTTAAATTCAACTACTTATACTACTTGAGCGGTAAGTTTAAAACCCTAAAAAACAATGACGGTGAACAAAGATAAGAAAAAGTTTGCTTGAAGATATTTTCCAAACGCTTTTCTCTCTCAGGCACTTCTCCCGAGGTTTTCCATTTGTAGCGGGTAACATCTTTTTTTTCAACTTTCTACCCTAGTTTTTTACTCAAAGTAGAAAGGGTAAACCATCTCCGCCACCCCCTGAGCAAAGATACGCCGGGTTCAGCCCCCGACTTCCAGTCGGAGGGTCCGTCGCACCTCGCCTCTCCGGTAAGACTCTACTCCCTCCACGACCTGCCTCACCTTTCATCACCTTTGCCATCCTATATATGAGAAAAGATGAAGGCCAACTCACATCAAGTTGTATAAGAGCTGGTTCATGAAAGGCAATCAAGTCTACTCAAGTACCTTCATACAAATCTAGCCTCATCCCCTCAAGGGATCGTCTTGGAAGTTACTCTGATCTCTAAAAACTAGCCTGATCCCCTCGAAGGATTAATCTTTACTCAAGGAGGTCCAATCAACAACTTAGCCTGATCCACTGTACGGATCAAACCTCCTTACCTACGAAGCTCAACGATGTCTTTCCATGGAAATATGATTCGCAAGTTGTCCTACGAAGAAAAGGGTAAAAGACATGCCGATGCACCTGAACCTCCTCGTGCAGAAAGAGTCAAGGTTCCAGCATTCGACAACTCGGAGCTAATCAAGAAGCATGCTCTAACACTGGTGGGAAGGATAACAAATCCTAAAATCCAGAAAATGTGGGCTCTGCTCCCCTTCCTAGCTGACCACTGGAGACTATCATCTCGGCCAATAGGAGCAGATCTGGGGCAAGGTAGATTCCAGTTCCAATTCTCGAACGAAGAAGACCTGATAAAGGTCTTGAACAACAGACCGTACCACTTTGCCCACTGGATGATCATTCTTCAACGATGGGAACCTACAGTTGCAAGTTCCTTCCCCTCCCAAATCCCGTTCTGGATCCAGATACAGGGGATCCCATCGCACCTATGGTCCGAACCGACAATTCTCAGCCTCGCCAACAACATCGGATATTTTGAGGAGTTGGAGATCACTTCGACCTCTGCACGAATGAGAGTTCATATCAATGGGTTACAGCCTCTGATAAAATCATCTATTGTGGAGTTTGACAATGGGGACGAAGTTATGGCTGACCTGGTCTATGAGAAACTAGAAAAACACTGTACCGCCTGCTTCTCCCTGTCGCATGATGAAAACGAATGCCCTGAAGCAAAAAACCCAAAAACAGAGAAAAAGGTGATGCCCCCTGAGACCAGAAACTACTCTGAAAATTCTAGATCTCACCTCAGCTCCAGATATAATGAGAGAGAACGCGGCTCATCCACTTCAAGATACTCTAATAACTCAAGAGCTGAGAGACACCACCAAAGTGGAAGACATGAAAGAGGACCTCTCTATCATCCCTATTCCTTAAGAGAAAGAAGCTTCCGCGCGGGCGACAAAAACACCAAAGGACCTCCTCAAAAAAACATGCAACATCCAAACAGTAACGTGAGATCCTCAACCTCTGATAAGTCTTTTTCCACCAGTCACCAGGGACCCCTCAAGTCCCCTAGACAAAACAATCGACCCATGTGGGTAGAAAAAAGAAGACTCACCCCTCCCAGTCGTAACAATCATCATAGAACTGATGAGGCTGCCTTTTCAAATTCGGGTGCCCCTGAGGCAATGAATAGAAGAATCCCAAGCCCCTCCCCAAATGCTCTCCCCCGTGAGGCAATGGAATCTGCAATGGGCGAGCTCAGAGATGTCATGATCCAATACTCAAACTGTGTAGACCCGACGGAAAGCGCTGCAAGAAAGGAAAGAGTGAGACTTGCAGAAGAATCAGGTCAATTTGAGGAGACGGCTGCTAATATGGTGCGAGCAACACTTACCAATACAGAGGCTGATCCTGATGAATCCCCTAAGTCCTTGGAACGGATTCCAGCTCTTCTAAGACTTGGAGCATCTGTGTCGGAATCAACCACTATCCTCAAACCAAGGAAAATCCACGCAACCCCTCCAGCTAAGAGAAAGCCAGGCAGACCCCTGGGCAGCAAAAATACCTCAAGCGGACCATCTTTGGTAGGAGAGGGTGCAAAGAAGAGGAAAGTATCTAAGATTCAGCCATCCCCGCGGAAAAGAACAATGAATATGAGCCCCAGACTCAGTAAGTTTTCAAGGTTATCATCCCATACGAACAGAGCTAGTACCAGTGCACGCCAGGATAAAGTTATCTCTACAGAAGCACCAGCTACCTCTAACATCATCCCACCATCGAAGAAAAAGCAAGCGGATTTTCGGGGTCCGCTTCCTCCTCTTCCTTAACCGTGGTGTGCTGGAACTGTCAAGGGTTGGGGAATCCCGAGACAGTTCACAGACTTCGAGAGATAAGGAAAAAATATGACCCTGACATCATTTTTCTCTCGCAAACAAAAAACCCCGACCACTTTGTCCTGCAAAAAGTGGAAGATCTCTGTTACCCAAATCATTCTATTGTACCACCCCAAGGACATGGAGGAGGTGGCCTTTTACTCTTATGGAAGCAAGAGATAACTCTCTACCCTATCTCTAAATGTACGAACTACTTTGATACTAAAATTGCCTTTAAAGGCGCTTTTTTCTACTCAACCTTTGTATATGGGAATCCTGACAAAAAAGCAAGGAAGAGTACCTGGAACCACCTCATCGACTTGGCTAGCATCAGAGACGCCCCCTGGTTCATATCAGGAGACTTCAATGATATCCTCACCAACGAGGAAAAGTTGGGGGGCCCTATACGCTCGGAAAGCTCCTTCAACGACCTTCGAACGTTCTTCTCTGAAGGCGACCTATATGATCTTAGCTATGCTGGTAATCCTCTATCATGGAGAGGAGTTCGAAGTGACTCTTTAATCCAATGCCGTCTGAATAGAGCAGCAGCAAACAGCCAATGGACTGAAATGTTCCCAGCAGCAAGGTGCGAATATCTGAAATATGAAGGATCAGACCATAGACCACTCATATCTTACTTTGAGTTCCGCCAGAGGAAGAAGAAAAATGCTTTCAGATATGATCGAAGACTCAAAGATAATGTTGAGGTTAAAAAACTAATAAGTGATACCTGGTCATATGGTAGAAACTTAAAAGTCAAGCAGAGGATCGATAACTGCCGAACTGCAATCATCTCCTGGAATAAAGACCAACAAAGAAACAGCAGGCAACTTATTGAGAAGCTAAAAAAAGCATTAGATACGGCGATGTCTAATCCAAACCTCAATGAAGCGGCAGTCCAGACCGCTAGGAAAGACCTCCAAAGGGCCTATGAGGCTGAAGAATCTTACTGGAAGCAGAGAAGCAGGCAACTCTGGTTAAACCTTGGTGACAGCAATACAGGTTTCTTCCATGCATTTACAAGGAAAAGATTCGCAGTTAATAAATTTGCGGCTATTGAGAACGATGAAGGCCAAATGGTATATGAAGAGGAACAGATAGTCCAAGTGATTTCGTCGTACTACAAAAACCCCTTCAAGTCGAACAATGTTCAAAACAAGGAAAATGAAGAAATAGTACAAAGTGCTCTGGCTAAAGTTGTTACCTCGGAGATGAACCTCTCTCTCACAAAGGAACTATCAAATGAAGAGATCAAGGAAGCCCTCTTCTCAATACACCCAGGAAAGCACTGGGGCCTGACGGATTCTCCTCGTGCTTCTTCCAATCCAACTGGGAAATCATGAAAGAGGACATCACAAGGGAGATTAAAGAATTCTTCAGAACCGGAAAGATGCCAAAAACACTCAATGAAACACATGTACGACTGATCCCAAAAGTCCACAATCCAATACGTGTTGCTGACTACAGACCTATTGCCTTGTGCAATGTATATTACAAGGTGATATCTAAAATTCTCACCAGGAGGATGCAGCCGATCTTGGAAGTCATCATCTCGGAGAATCAATCGGCATTCGTACCAAAGAGAGCTATAGCCGATAATGTCCTCATTACTCATGAAGTACTCCACTTCCTGAAAACATCAAAGGCCAAAGTTAAATGTGCTATGGCAATCAAAACTGATATGAGCAAGGCCTATGATAGGCTGGAATGGTCTTTCATCAAAAGTGTCCTAATGCACCTAGGTTTCCATGAAAAGTGGATTGAATGGGTAATGGAATGTGTTACCTCTGTCTCATTCTCCTTCCTAATCAATGGATCCCCTCGTGGGTATGTAAAACCTAGCAGAGGAATAAGGCAGGGGGACCCCCTGTCCCCATACCTCTTTATCCTCTGCACGGAGGTTCTGTCTGGGATGTGTAAGAAGGCACAAGCTTCCGGCAAAATGCATGGTGTCCGAGTAGCAAGATCAAGCCCTAGGATAAACCATCTACTCTTTGCAGATGACACCAGGTTTTTCTGCAAAACCACAGAGAAATGCTGCCAGGAACTTAAGCGTATCCTACTCAACTACGAAGCAGTCTCGGGACAGTGTATTAACTATCAAAAGTCATCAGTGACCTTCTCAAGGAAAACACCCCAAAGGAAGAAAGAAAGAATGATGCAAATCCTCCAAATCAAAACGGAGGGAGGTGTTGGGAAGTATCTGGGACTCCCTGAACATTTTGGGAGGAGGAAAAGAGATATCTTCAGCTCCATAGTGGATAGAATCAAACAAAAAGCCGCTAGTTGGACGTCAAAAATGCTATCATGTGCAGGCAAGATGGTCATGCTAAAGAGTGTACTTGCGGCTATGCCTACTTATGCAATGACATGCTTCAAGTTACCACAGTCCCTTTGCTCAAGAATCCAATCGGCCCTGACTAGGTTTTGGTGGGACTCGGACCTAGACCACAAGAAAACAAGTTGGCTAGCTTGGAAGAAAATGGCAAGACCTAAAAACCAGGGAGGGCTGGGCTTCAAGGACATAAGCAACTTTAATGACGCTCTTCTAGCTAAAGTTAGCTGGCGGATACAAACAAACCCTCAAAGCCTCCTATCTAGAATCCTACTTGGTAAATACTGCATGGATAGCACTTACCTTGAAAGCAAAGCCCCCTCGAACTGCTCACATGGATGGCGTAGTATTATGATCGGTAAGGAGCTCCTCTTGAAACAGCTTGGCTGGGTGGTGGGAAATGGTGAATCCATCAATTTGTGGCACGACCCCTGGATGTCTACATCGAGCCAAGCTAGGCCTATTAGGCCTCCACCGGAAAACCAACAAAACCTCAGGGTTAGAGATCTAATGACTGAAAACGGCCAAGAGTGGGACAACCACAAAGTGGACCAGATCCTCCCACATTTCAAAAAACAGATCATGGAGATTAAAATCAGTATTCTGGGCGAAAAGGATAGACTTATCTGGCTCAAGCAGAAGAATGGTGAATACTCCACTCGATCAGGATACTTGGCAGCCTCGGCAGAGGATGAAATGACACCCAACTACAACCCCTTAGAAGCTGACTGGTACACCCAGGTCTGGAACGTTAAGACTGCACCAAAAATCCAGATATTCATCTGGAAAGCGATCAATAATGCGCTCCCTGTGGGTGAGCAATTGAGTATCAGACAAATCACAAATGACAACCGATGCTGTAGATGCTCTGCCCCAGAAACAGTCTCACACATGCTCTTCCAATGCCCTTTTGCAATGGAAGTCTGGGAAAAAACCCCTCGGTCCTCTGGTTTCGACCTTACAGATACCCCAGATATTGTAACTGGCTTGAAGATGCTCCAGAGCCTAATCACCCTACCACCAATTGGCATACCTAAAGGAGGTCTATACCCTTGGATTTTGTGGAATCTATGGATCTCAAGAAACCAAAAGATCTTCGCCAATCGCACCTTCTCTGCAGAAGAAACAGTGACCAAAGCCATCATGGCAGTAAGAGAATGGATGGAAAGCAGGCCATCAGCGATCATATCTCCACCCCAACTCAGAGCCCAGAATAGAACTTTACCCCAATTCCCGCTGAGAGCTATGCTCTGCAACACAGACGCAGCTTGGAGGAAAGATACCTGTATGGCAGGATTAGCCTGGGTATTCACAGATGGCTCAAATAAACCACTTGAATCCTCAACTACTGTGGAGTTTGTGACCTCGCCCTTAATGGCAGAAACCATGGCCATAAGATCAGCACTGATGCAGGCTAGGAATCTGGGATTTAGGGATTTGATCATCCTTTCTGATTCGCAGGTAGCGATAAGAATTATCAAATCCAGAACCCTAATCCTCGATCTTCACGGAATCCTCTCAGACATCATTCGCTGCTCTCAAGAATTTGATTCAATCGATTTCTTTTTTATTCCCAGAGATACAAACAATGTTGCTGATTCTGTAGCAGAAAAGGCCTTAATAGGCTAAAATGTATTGGGCTAAGATTCTAAATGGATATGTTTGATCAAAAAAAAAAAAAAAGAACAAAGATAAGAAAGGAATTAAAGAAAACAATCCCAAAAGCCCATGATAACTAAAAACCAATGAAAAATAAATAAAGCCCGTTAGATGCTTGTGCATACTGCGTTAGACAAACCGAATAGTATCACAAGTCACTCAAACAACCTTTCCCGCCTTTTGAATGCTGTCTTCCATTCATCTCCAGGCGAATACAAATCTGGTGGTAACCAGTTTTCAGATCCAGCTTTGTGAAAAGTGATGCAGTACCAATCTGGTCCAGGAGATCATCCAACCGCGGAATTCAAAACCTGTATCTCACCGTAATTTTGTTGATGACACGACTACCACGCATATACGCCAAGTACAATCTTTCTTAGGGATAAGTAATGCTGGCACAGCACACAGACTCTCTCGCAGGTAACCTTTGTTGGGCAGATCTTTAACTTGACGATGCAATTCGGCATGTTCTTGCGGGCTCATTTGATAGTGGGGCCGATTCGAAAGAGCCGCATTTGGCACTAAATCAATGCAGTGCTGGAAACCCTCTGGCAACTCTTTCGGAAGACATCTTGAAATTCTTCCAACAAATCACAAAAATCAGGTGGAACATCAAGAGGTAATGACTGCGATGTTGGCTTTATAATTAAAGCGAAAGTGACATCTGCATCCAGGAGTTCAGCAAACAAGGCAGCTCGGGAGATAAATAACGAGGGCTGGGAAGTGACAGACGGAGGTGGCACAGTTGGAGTGTTTTTGGAAGGAGCAGTGACGTATGTCGTGTCTTGAGACGGAAGGAGAACAATATGTTTACCCTCAAATGTAAAACTGGGCGTGTTGGCAAACCTGTCATGTACCGTGCGACTGTCGAATTGCCAAGGGCGACCAAGAAGGATATGATATGTGTCCATGGGAATCACATCACAGCAAATGAGATCTTTGTAGCTCGTTCCAATGGAGAATGGGACTGGGGAACGCTTCATCATGCACAACTCAGTCGATGTATTAAGCTATGCTAACTTATACGACATCGGATGTGGTTCGGAGAACAATGCCAGCTTCATAACTGCTTCTTCGGAGATTACGTTAGCACAGCTTACAGAATCAATAACTAAACAATACACCTTGTCACGAATAGTACATGAGTAGCGAAAGATGTTCGTACACAACCAAGATTCCTCTTTAACACTAGTTTTCAAATAATTGTGCCGAAGCATCAACAAGGGCCCAGTATCTCCACTCAACAATTCCTCTCTCTCGGCTCCTTCTGCATCTGCGTACTCATCGTATATCGGCTCATCGTCAGCCAACATACCACACTTTCCTTGATGAGGACAGGCAGATTGTCGATGACCCACTTCTCCACACGCAAAACACTTAAACATAGGAGCTCGCATCTGCCTCTAACTGACGACTTCCTCAACATCGGCCACTTCTTTAGGCTGATCCAAAACACGTGTGTTGTGTGAATCCCCGGTGGGAACGGACCAAGAACGTCCGGAGGTGGAATTGCAGGCTGATGAAGAACTACGCCACTGTTGCTCATTCAATATGGCTCGCTGATGAGCGTCAGGCACAGACAAAGGATTGAATTGTAACAACATGTTCTGAGTCGAAACACGAGAACCTCTGATGAAATGAGAGACAAGCTGATCCTCTGTTTCAACAAGTGTGCTTCTGGTCAATAGCGTGAAAAATTCTGAGGCGTAATTATCAACCGTTTTGCTCCCCTATCGCAAATTTGTAAAACGCGTATACATTGTACGCGAATAATTGTATGGAAGGAACGACTTGTGCATCTTGCTATTCAATTTTTCCCATGAGATCAGTCGCTGTTTTCCAGCACGCTCCCTCTGTTTTTTTCACATGTTGACAAATGTAGAGAAACAGGAAGCAAAACATATACTGTCTCCCATCCATTGTCAGTCAAAAATAAGAGTGATAAAGGTACAAGACTTACTATCTCCACTCCTCTATCTTCACCTTTAGCTACAAGTTCTACTATCATCAATTTTTCTGAAACATTGGTCGTAATAAAAGAGGCCTCCGCTTTTATACAAGTCTATCTCTGCTCAAGACGAGATCAGATATTGCAGGAGTTTGTCCAACTCAGCACTAGGTTCCAATCAATTTTCCACTTTGATTATTTGGCTAGCGAAGACGAAACCTCGGTTTCAAATCTATCTCTGAAGATGTTCACTGATCTATATCGAAGCGGAAATTTTGGTATTAACTTTTTCAACTATATATCTTAGTCTGATCTTGTGCGCTTTGCATAATATATTTTAACAACCGATATGGCTCTGCGCCATGCTGTAATCCGGTTGTGAGATCGGTACAATATTAAAAAAGAAAAAATTAAGATAAAAGAAAGGTAACAAAACATTATTGAAAAAATGCATTATTCTCAATAAAAAAAATAATGAGAATAACATATACGTTTGTTACAAAAAAAAAAAGAGAATAACATATACGTTTTCTTTTATATATACACATGAGTGATTTGACAAACTGTGAATTCAATATTATTGTTGTGCTTTACCATATGGTCGTATATTTATACAAAGAGGTGTAAGCCCTAAAATACTAAAAGAAAGGAATATCTAGAGAATATATAATTATGTGTATCTAAGATATATGAGAATATTTCTGATAAGTGGCTATTTTGACTTATTCTGATATGTGTTTTCTGATATTTTTAAGAGTGTTTGGAGTTTTTTTCAAGTTGTTTCAGGTGTCTAGGAAGTTTTAGGCTAAGATTGGAGCAGCTGGAGCTTTTGGTGCAAAAAGGAGCTAAAGCTGAGCAAAAGAGGTCAATTTACACTAAGTTGGATCATTTTTGGTCGGGAGCACCTGTTCCCGATTTCGCTGTTTCGTGGAGCACCTGCTCCAACCACCTGGAGAAAAATAAGGAAAACGATTTCTACATAATTCTAGGATCAGAAAGAGAATAAAAAGTTCAGAGCCGCCTCAAAAACATAATCACGGTTTTACATACTTTCTTTTACGCTTTCTTTTACGCTTTCTTTTTACAAGTTTCTGGACTAGAGAGTTTTTGCTTGTAAGCTTTTGGAAGAGGAAATCTGCTACACTTTGAGAAGAATTCTGAACCCTATTATCACTTATGAGATTTATTTCATGAATTCCTTTTCATCTGTTGTTGTGTTTCTTTTCTCCATGTCTGAGTAGATCTCTTAGCTAGATTAAGGTTTTCAAAGGATTTCATGAGTTAGAGAATTGGATGCAAATAGAGCTTAAAATCGATTGTCTTCACCTCTGTTAAACTTAATGCTTAGGTTGAACTGATCACTCAATTTACGATCTTAGGTTAATCTATTCATCAAAAGTGTAATAGGTTGCTAGAATAAACTTTGGTAAGCGATTTGTCCTTAGCCAACGACAGTTGAAGTTAAGGCAAATCGTGAGCAGATCAAACCTGATTGTTAATGCTTGTCTGCAATTTTCTAGGTTCAAACGACAGTTTAGAATTTAGATTGTTAGACATAGTTATCGGTGCCACGACAGTGGGTCGATATACGTTCGAGACCTACCTGCATTTAAATTGGGCCCTGAATAGCCATCTGATTCTCATCTCTGAAACTCCTGCGAATTTCCTTGGTCTAGTGCTTTTCCTAAATCGAATTTACATCGTTTTTAATTTGCTTTTTCTTGCTGTATAAGTTACAATCAATCAATCTTTTGTCTTAGCTTTAATTCAATCATCTTAGAGTCATAGAGTAACACTGATCCTCTGGATTTCAAATCATTTATATTACAATCTCAAAGTTGTTCTATTTCAGTAGAAACTAGGAGATACATCCAGTTGGAATCAATTTTTGGCGCCGTTGCGACGGGGACCGATTCGTTACCTCTGATTCTTGGTTTGAAATTCAGACTACGACCTTACTAACTTTTTCTCTTTTTCTCTTGTCTGCGTGTAGTTCAGGTGCATGACAAACAGGTCCACAAGAAGAAATTGCACCGAGGATCTTGTTTCTTTGTCAAACACCGAACTAGCAAGAGTCGAGCGAGAAAACAGACGTCAAAGGCCTATTTAAGCCAACATGGGCGATCAGGACAACAACAACATGTTAGCTGAGATGCAGCAGCTTCGCCAACAATTGGAACAGTTGCAAAAGGCTCAGCAAGACAGGGAGCAGCAACAGCCTGCCATTGGAGACAAGGACAATCTGCATGCTTTCTACCAAAACAGAGCTGCGATTGCTCCTCCGATGATTAACAGGCAAGACTTTGAGATCAAACCTCAGCTGATCTCATTGGTGAAGCAGCATCTATTCCATGGGATTCGTGCTGAAATTCAGATGGACCACATTGAGAATTTTGAGGAGATTTGCAGTACGACTGGATCAAATGGGATACCAAGCGATTTCCTGAAGTGCAAGCTTTTTCCTTTTTCACTTGCGGATAAAGCTTCGCGCTGGTTGAAGTCATTGTCAGCTGGGTCATTGACTACTTGGACAGAGTGCAGATCAGCATTTTTGGACCATTTCTACACTAAGTCCAAAACTGCAGCTCTAAGGAACATGATCTCATTGTTCAGACAACAACCTGGTGAACCTTTTGCGAAGCTTGCGAAAGGTACAAGGAGTACTGAAGAGAGTGCCTTCACCATGGGTTCTCTGATGAACAGATTCTTTCAACCTTTTATGATGGTGTCAACTGGGATTACAGGAATGCTTTGAATGCAGCTAGCAATGGCGATTTCATGATTAAGTTCATAGTGTGGAGTTGCACAAGATCAATGAGCTTACAGCAAAGGTTAATCTGCTGTTGAAAGAGAACCAGAAATCTGTGCATTTTGCTGATGAAATTGGTGATACACCTCTTGCTCAAGAGTTTGTAGAAACAGAGGATGATGATCAGATGGAGGTGAACTTTGTGAATGGACAAGGGTATGTGCAGAACCGCAGCTTCAACAACTTCAGGATCCATGATGCGGTGTTGTGGTCGTGAGGGTGTGTCAAGTTTTACCCTAAATGAAATCAATAGCCGCAAGTGCACAGCTGATCGATTGTAGTACTTAGGGATCGAATCCACAGGATAGGAGGATCTTTCCTGCAAAAGCCTTTGAAAGAAATATAAAGTAAGGAAGTCTAGAGCCAGGAAAGTTTTGTGAGGGTTTTGGTAATGTGTTTAAAATGTAAAAATGAATCTTAAAAAGAAAATACAGTAATTAAAATGACCTAATAACTAAACTTAACGAAAATGAGTAAAAACGTCAAAAACGGCTAAACCTAATTGCTTGAATGAAAATCGATTGAAAGAGTAAATAAACTTGACTAAAGCTTGAATGAAAATCGGTGTAAATCTATAAGAAAGAAAGCGCTGGGGTTCAGGGAAGTTTTCTCAGGGGTACGAACGATTCAAAACATTGCTAGAGAGTAAATTTGATAAGATCTTAGCTTAAAGTTTTTGAACTGGAGTCACGGACGTATGAATACGCCACTGTCGTGATCATAGACAACTATCTCTCTCAACCCTGACCAGTAGGTTTCCACTCTGGCCCTGGAAAAGAAGAGATGCATTATGTTTAAGACTCGTCAGCATTCACAAATCGCCCATAGGTAGGTTTCCACTCCTATGTTTGTTTTGCTCTCCCAAACTAGATCTGACACCGGATGAACACTTTCATGTCACCAAGCATCTGGATCAGATTGTAGTTCATGACGCTACTCTCATGCCGTAAAAACGAATTCAGAAGAAAAAGTTCTAAGATTCGGCCAAAAAGCTCATGGAATCCTCATCGAACATATAAATCCCCATCGAAAATCTCTTAATCCCAACAATAAAACTACTCAGACATGATGAACGAAATCAAAAACATAGTATTAAAAAGTAGAATAGAAACCGAAATTGAAAAAGAAAGAACAAGGGTTACAAATCTCTCTCTCCCTAAAACCTTAAAACAAAGCTTAAAGTAAAATTTCTGTAAAGTATTTCGTCTCCCCTCTTCTCTTCTTAAAAACGACCTAAATGACATGTATTTATAGTCTCTAATACTCTCTGGTGTCTAGGGTTCCGGAATTGAGGCTGGGAAAATGATACGGGCTTCAGAAATGGGCCTTCAAAGTCGGAGTTGGCTGGCCGCGATCGGGATGAGTGCGACCGCGGGAAATGGGTGGCTGGCCGCGGTCGCGGTGGTTGTGACCGCCGGAAATGCTCTGTTGGCCGCGAGTGGAAACGCTTGCCGGCTGGTTTACGGGACATCTTGCTCTTCACGTATCTTTTGATTGAACCGTTGGATTGCCATGCTGTAAAGTGTGCTGGAAAGCTGATACTTCCATCTTTAAGATCTTCAAATTTGAGCTGGATCAGACGGTGAGAAGGCCTTCAATCAGGGGTGAACTTCTGACGGTTTGACTCTGAGCTGAAATCTGGTTTTCTATCCATTTTGTTAAGTTTTTCCCTAAGTTACCTGAAAAGAGTCTTGGAACTACAAATACTAGAAAAACGTAATAAAAGTACTTAAAAGAAATTAAAAACATAGAAAAAGTATTTCAAAATGATCCATAAAAGTGGTCAAAATACGGTGTTATCAACTCCCCCAGACTTAAACCTTTGTTTGTCCTCAAACAAAGCAAAAGCCTAAACTGGTTAAGTGAAAACAAAAATAGGAAATGCACAAATCTCAGAGACATGAGCTCCTAAACTAGGACCAAAGATCGTGCATCTATCCACAACTTAGTCTAAAAAATTCTCACCAATGCACAAAAGATACTAGTCCACTTTTTCCATCATGGAAAACATAAACAATCTAAATCTTGATTCCAGTCAACTAGCTCTCTACATTCGTTAAGTTCAATAGTGAGTTCTCATTAAGGACATCATCCAGGGTAGACGGCGTTTGGCATTAAAAGGGCTGTTTAAGTGGTGGAGTTAAAGTGTTTTGGGTTACCTGATGAATCTGGAGGATGCAAGATAATATGCAAAACCGCAAGAGAGATAAGGACCTGTTGATGACTGCAATTTTCAGTCACTTCTTCTTGCAAATGTTGTTGCATAATCCTTCCTCCTTTGTTGTAAACAGCTATTCCCCCAGACTTAGATTCTTTCCAGGAATCAGAAAATGATCTCCAAAACTCCATAAAATTGTAATCCAGTCGCCTTAGGACTTAAAATTCGATCTCTCTAGATTCTCTAAGGCTTTAATTTACTTTCTTTTCTTATTTTCGATTTTTTTTTTTTTTTTTTTGATAAGGAAATGCCTTTTAAAGAGAGAGAGAGACTAGAGGACGAGATTGTACCAAAATTTGAGATTCTTCTAAGGCAAACTGAGCTTCCTCTTGTGTTGAATCCTTCCGGGAACTTTTCCGGCAAATCGCAGGTCTCTGTCCTTGGTGACTGAAAACTGCGTCGTTCCTCTTTCTCTCCAACGTTTTTGCACTTATCTGCATATAAGACAATAGAAAACAAGAGTGCATGTGGTTTGAAAGAGGATTGGTTTAGGTGGGGAAATAGCTAAAGATGAACTAGCCATTCAGGATCAACAGAGAGTGGTAAAAGGATAAATGAGTCCTGAATGTATGATTCGTTTCCCTGGTCTAATGCTTCAATGAGAAAGTTAAGTCCAAATTAAGTCCAAATAAAACAGAGCTAATGTATCCCTTCATCTAAATCGAAATCATTCAAATTCCTCTGGGGTACTTCGTTTCAAATGTGCTTAGCTACCGCCTAGTCTAGTCCTAAATCATGAATGAGCATGTCACTAGGAACAGTCTAAAAGCACACAGTCAACTATCATTGATTCATGTTCACCATTCCCTTTTAAAACGTATTTTGTTTTGAAAACCGGTTTTGGAAAAACTTTAAGGAAAATGCAAAAAGTATAGATAATGCAATACTCATGAAAGAAAAGTGGTTAAAAAGGGATGAAATCCTCCCCCAGACTTAAATCACACTGTCCTCAGTGTGAAACAAGTCGAGATTGGATGAAAAAGAATGCATAGAAAATCGAATTGGTAAGGCCAAAGAGAATTTACCTGGATCCGGGATGCTGGTGGAGGTGAACCGGATTCATTCGAAGAGGTTTTGGGAAGGTGATAGGTGGTGATGAAGGTGGTGGAGGGTGATGAATGAGGTGGAGTGGGGATTGGTGAGGTGGAATGAGGTGAAGTGGGTGGTTTGGGGTTGGGTTTGATCTCAACGACCATTTGCCGCGGTCAGAAAGACGCGACCGCGGCAAAAGGGGTGTTTCCCGCGGTCATAACACCTGCGACCGCTGGGGCTTATCTTGCGGCCTCTTCCTGCTTCTCCTTGGTTCCTGCTGGGCCGAGCAGTCAGGGACCATCATTCTTTTTGGTTTTTTCAGGTGTTTTGATTTTTTTGGCTTTTTTTGTTTTATAAGAAACACCTGAAACTAAGAAAAAGAAAAAGATCAATAGAAAAAGAAAGAAAAATCCTAAAGAAAACAATACCTAAATAGGTTGCCTCCCATTAAGCGCTTTTGTTTTAAGTCGTTTAGCTCGACTTTTGGTGTTGGACGTGGCTTAGTCCAATGAAGAAGACCTTGTCCTGAGACGAGTCTTTTTCGACATCTCCTTGCTTTGCCTAGCAGGTTCTTCGTCACTCCAAAGTTATTCTTCAAACTTTTCTGTTGCAGAACGTTTTCCTGCTTTGTTGTGGTATGGAACAGCTTCTGTGAAGACATCTTTATCGATATTAGCAAATGAAATCCTCCTGTTTGGCCAGTCCATTATAGCTCCGAAAGTTGCTAGAAAAGACCATCCGAGAATCACTGGATACGTTGCATCTCTCGTCTCGACAATGTAGAAGTCGACAGGCACTATGCAATCTCCTATTCTCAAAGGAATTTCATGAGCTATTCCTTGAGGTGTTGCATTGGAATCATCAGTGATATGTCTATATTTTGCATCATTTAGGCTGCATTTTAGAGTTCATATCATGTGTTTTCTCATGTATATTGAGTCTTTAGGCATCAAAATAGGTTTTAGGACTTGCATTAGGTCCCAAAGAGTTTTGCATGTTTTGAAGTCTTTATCAGGTGCTTTGGAAGCTATTTGGAGCTCAAGGGGAGGATCAGGAATGAAAACGGTGAAGAAAAGGATCAAAAATGTTGAAAACCGCTTGGAGGAATTTCTCGGCCAAAACTCGTACCGGCTGGACGAAAACCTCAGCCAAAATCCTTACTGAACGGTCGTTATCGGCTAAAAATGAGTATCGGGTGAAAATCCTCTCGGGTGAAGTTTTACGCCGAGGCGAGAAGATTTATCGGCTAAAAAGCTTACTGCGGTACCTGATTCTCGGACATTTTCCTTACCGCGGGAAGCATTTCTCGGCCAAAATCTATTTTCACCCGCGTACTTCAAAGATCACCAATCCGGGGAACCTTCCAGTCCGAATCAGTTGACGGGTTCTTCATTGAAGTTGGAGATAATCAAGCCAAGAACCCAGAACAGTTAGAATCATTCAATTTGGACCAGTGAAAAGAGAGATATCGCCTCCGGAAGGCATGCCTGTCTCGCATGCACCCGAACGCTGATCAGCTGAGCTTCAAAGACTACGTGGGACGGAACCCTTCCGATACGAACCAGTCTACCAAGTCTTCATTAAAGTTTGGGATCTATGAAAGACCTTTCCGGAACACTTGGAGTCACTCAATTCGGAGCGGTGGTTTGGAAGATACCGTCTCCGGAGTACACATCGGTCCAAAAGCTGTACTTTCCGGTCATTCCGATGCGGTACAAAGATGAGCAATCCAGGAAGCCTTCCACCTCCCAAGCTCCGATGGTTTCTTCACCAAAGTTTGAGCTGAATGAGTCATCTCGACTATGAACTGGTCTCAAAGCATTTGGAGTCGTGTGCTGAAAGTTATTGCTTCCGGAAGACAAGTTGGTCGATATGAGCCCAAATGAGTTGTGATATGCGCTAAGTGTTTCTACAGACCTCAGCATCGCTACCTCGACACCGCTCAGACCAAGTCTCATCTCTTGAGAGCATTTTGGGCTAGACCTCGTACTAACCCCTCGGTATGATGAGATCAAGGCATGCATGCAAGGGAAGTGAAACTGAAAACGACTAAGTGTTGAACATGCACCTCCGTACAAAGACCTCGGCATTGCATGCCGGACTCCGTCTTCCTGAACCCCTCGACTACCAAGCTCTGCGGCATTACATGGCGATGTCCCTTGTCATAACTCCGGAATCAAGAACAAGGTGGCTTAAGATAACACACGTGAAGATGGATCGAAGACTAGGGTTCATGCATGTTCTTGACGTGTTTTTCACGAGATCTCCATCTTGATCTTTGCTCACGTGCATCTCTTGGCATCAAGACCTCGGCTGCACACTCTGACACACCGTGGTGCTCACCCAATGACCCGAGAAGGCGGTTCAGTACCCGGTTTGTTCCGGGCTGACCCGCAACACTTTCCTATTGCTATAAATAGATTTTAGGACCAAAAACCTAATTATCTGATCTTTTATCCTCTTTTAGCTTTAGGAACTTGCCTCTTTTGTGAAACTTGATCAATCTAATCCGATATCTAGTTTTTGCATCAGAATCTTGTTCTTGTTTTATTTCTTTTGTTCTCCAGCATTAAACTCCTTATCATGACTAGCTGCACGTCTTGCAAAGGACTTGGTGAGCTCGTTATGATCAGTGAGTAGTCGTTTAAGCGGCTTTAGATAGGTAGATTAGGGTGCTTTCATGATAGATTAGTGAGTTTAGGGGTCTAGTCTTGCATGTTTCATTCTTGAACCGACGAGATCTCTAAGCTGGATCCAAGCACATCACTTGAGGTTCAGATCTGAGACATATCTCGCATCAAAAGTGTTTGTAGAAATGTCTGAACCACTCGGTTAAAGGTTTAAGAGTCTTTCATCGCGAGAGTGATAGTTTGTTCTCTTAAATGACTTATTGAACTGAATCTTAAAGCTGACTGATTCATGCTTCTCAAAATGGATTTTGGTATGAAAGAGGATCAGTTTAGATGCTTAATACTTTCATGAGAAGATTAACATACTTTGAGTTCATGTTAAATGAAACCGCTTGATAAATCTGATTCATTAACTTGCTAGTCTAGCTTGGAAGCACCCGAGTCATGTATCCTGTCTAAAGCTTCTGCCTTTATCATATATATTCATCATCCGAACCATTTACTCATTTACTGTTAATCAGTTGCATCTTTATCTAGTTTAGGTCTCATCTTTTATTATATTTTCATGTTCATTTGCTTGTTACATAGTTTAGCTAAAACCTTTACCTGTTCATCTTGACTTAAGATCACAAGTAACATAGATTAGTGTCTCACACACAATTTGGATTGATAACCCCTTGTACTACAAGACAGGGGATTGATAACCTCTACAAAGAGCCTCAAAAACTCCTAGTTATCAATTGGCGCCGTTGCCAACTTGTGGGAGCATTAGTCTCTTGTTTGTTCTTAAGATCAAGACTTTACTTTCTTTTGTTTTACTATCTCTTTTGCAAGTTCTGGCATTGTTTTCAGGTGCATGAAAACCAGATCTCGCAGCACAGAACCGCCTCTGCCCTACGACAATAACATTAACAGGATCGAAAGGCGAGCTCGCGAGAGAGAACGGCACTTTGAAAGGCTTGGAATGGCAGAACAGCAAAGGATAGAGCAGCAGGCTCAAGATGCTGAGCACCAGGCTCAGGCTAATCAGGCGCAGGCAGAAAGAAATGAACAACAAGCCTTCGTTAACCAACAACAGGCTCAAAGAAATGAAACGCTTGCTCAACAGAATCAACATCAAGCCAATAGAAATGAGCAGCAAGCCCATCATGTTCATCAGCCACCGCCACCAGCTCAGAGACAACCTCCTCCGATCTTTGTTGGAGAAAACGACCGAGCTAACGCGCACCAATATAGAGCCGGGATTCAGGCACCACCTGTGCAAAACAACAACTTTGAAGTTAAAGCTTCCCTGCTCAATATGGTGCAGAACACCAAGTTTCACGGTCTACCCAGAGAGGACCCTCGTGATCATCTTGATCAGTTTGATCGGGTTTGCGACCTGACGAAGATTAATGGCGTGTCAGAAGCTAGCTTCAAGCTACGCCTGTTCCCATTCAGCCTCGGTGATAAAGCTCACCAGTGGGAAAAGAACCTCCCGAGGGGTTCTATACAAACATGGGAATAGTATAAACTGGCATTCTTATCAAAGTTCTTCTCCACATCATGCACGGCCAAGCTAAGGAATCAGATCTCAAGTTTCACGCAGCACAACAACGAGAGCTTTAGTGAAGCTTGGTAACGGTTCAGGAGCTATACAGACCAATGCCCACACCACGGCTTCTCGGAGGCATCCCTCTTGAGTACTTTATACCGAGGTGCACTCCCCAAGATCAGAAACCAACTCGATACACCTTCAAATGGGAATTTTCTTGGGAAAGAGATCAATGCGGCAATGGAACTCGTGGAGAACCTCGCCATGTCCAATTACACGAATGGAGAAGACTTTGACAGGGCAAACCGTTCAGAGGGATCTAGTAAAGAACAGCGCATGAAGAAAGATATAAGAGAGCTACAGAGCAAGCTTGACAAGGTTCTAATGGCTACACAAAAGCCAATACACTTTGTAGGCAAATTTGATGAGCAAGGGCCGAGTTTTGATAATGTCAATGAAGATGGTCTAACTCAAGAGGAGCTAAACTACATATGGAATCAGCAGAGGTATCAGCGGTTTAACAACTTCAGCAATAACCCAAACCTCTCTTACCGAAATCTAAATGTAGCTAACCCTCAAGACCAAGTGTACCCTGCTCACCAACACCAACAAAGCTATGCTCCAAAAGCTCCATTTCAGAATAGCTTTCAGCCCAAGCAACAGTTCAGTGGGCAGCAATAGAGCTATAGTCAGCAAAATCAAGCGGCTCAAAGCAACACCTTTAACAGCCAACCGCAGCAACATAAGTTTCCACCAGGGTTCAATCCGCAGCCGATGGGTAATCAGCAACAAAATCAGGGACGGGTCCAAATCAGATGGGAACTGACGTCTGTGGGA